>NW_026577984.1:602960-1205921 GCF_029603195.1 Condylostylus longicornis
ATTAGATTATTACAACTCAGACGCGGTTGTTCGGCCACCTACACGATTTCAAAAAATTTCATCTTCCTCCCGCTTTAAAAGTAATGAACAACATGCAATAAAACATTGCGCATATTATTTATAATAAATAACTTTATTTTAGCTTTATCATGCTTAATGCAAGATTAGTCATAGATTCAAAGCCTGAAATTATTGTATGGTTTGTATACAAGTAATGTTATCCAATTAATTTTTCGGCACTTATTGGAAATGTTTAGTTCGCATATATAGTAAATCTGCCGCTGCTACAATTACAACATTATTACAGTTTTACTACATATATTTTGAATTTAAGGATAATAGCTTAAAATTTTTTTAGTCTTATCTTTAATTGCAATTTTCATTGTTGTAGTAACTGTGTAGCTGGAGATACTCAAGTTCCGTTGAGTCCGAAAATTTGAACCAACGCTTCAGTTATAAAATTTTCACATTTATTTGTTCATTGCAGTAAAAAACCTCAACAAATTCTTCAAAATTAAATTCAAATAAAAACATTTTTAATCATTTTGAGCTACTAGAGTCTTTTCCTTTCAAGAATTGGAAATACAAAAACCAAAAGTAAATATTAAATTACAACATTTAATTTAATTATCTGCGATATTCGAAATGTATAATAAGCTTGTGTTGATAGTGCCAAAATCTCTAGATATGTAAATGTACTGTTGAAAAACGTATAATGTGAAATTAAATTGGAAAAAGAACTGCAAAAAAAAAATTTTATTTTACATTTTTCTCTTTACAATATTGATGTTTTCATTTTAATGGCAACAATAAATCTTCTTCACAACTCTTTCTCTAATTGCATGAAATTTTGGTATATGGGGAAAAAAAATTTCAAAATAAAACAAAATAAGAACAAAAAAATTAAGTACAAGTAAACGGCGAGAATAAAAAATCCTATTGTGTAGATCATTTTGAAAAATTTTTACCAATAAAATATTTCCGTTGTCAATAAGTACACTTCAAACATTTACTCTTTTTTTTTTTTATGTGGTTTTTTATTTTTCTTTGTTATTTTTTCTTCCTCTTTTTTTTTTTTTTGTTACATTCAATCACAATACACACCCACACTCTTTATGTGTTTATAAATCTATAATATTTGTACAAAAACTGAAAAAAAATTGTGTGTAAATAAATATTGTTACATTATGTGTGTTGGGTGTTTGTTCATGTATGTACATATGTATGTATGTACATACGAAAATGAAAAGTGTTCATAGGCTCCGCCATAATGATGTATTTTATAATGTTTGCATATAATATTTTCATTGAATCCAATTTTAACAGTGTTTTAAGAAAAATATTTATATATATGTATGTATGTATACATACTTATACTCACATAATAATTATATGTACATCTACATAAATATAAATGTATACATAGCATTATAATGACGCATAATGTTATTACATAATTTCGGTTGTATGAAATGGTACATAAAAACATTCGCAAAAATATGTACATAAAATGTATTTTTTTAACATTTCATCTTATTTATAATAGACTTGCCATTTCTTAAAATTTATAGTAATCAATTACTTAATTACTCCTTAAAAGTTTCGACCCCGTTTTACTTGTAATATGAATTATTCAACTATCTGAATCCCATCTAACATTTTATTAGTTCATATTTGTATCTAAGTGCAAGTCTTTTATATACATGGTAATTATATAAAATATTTGTTGATAATATGCACGCAATAATTTTACATACATTTAGGATCTTTGTCAAATAATATCCTTTAACCATTTTAAGAGTTCTTCATTAAGAAGTAATGAAAAATATTCACGATACGGTAACACTATGGATGTAGCTACATATTATTTTTACATATTTTACTGGCACACAATCAACTGTTATGTTTTCGTCAAACTGTTTTAAGATTACTTACTTTTATTTATTTAGTCTTCTTTTTTTTGTTTTCTGTTATTTTCTTAATATTTTATTCCATTTCCTTAAAAAACCGGTTTTCTATTTCAATAATCTAACCATTATCAGTTTGTACGGATTCTGATTATTGGAACTACACATATTATGTAAGTATGTACGTGGCCATACTTTTATACAATAAGTTTCTTAAAAGAAAAACTTCTTCCAATACTACACTTTTATTTATACTTTTATGTTCAGAATATGTATTTATGTATGTATGTATGTTCTATGAGAAAAAATTTCGACAAAAATGTACTATAAGTATGCAAGCATATGTAAAAAAAAAATAAAATGAAATACGATAGAAAAAAAAATGAATTGCTAAATAACGGTTTTTGTATATTTAAGGCAAATAAAAAGAAAAAATATTGAAATATTAAAGAAAACGAAACCAATATAAAATACGAAACATAACGGAATGAGAACGGAAACATTGAAATATTTTAAAATATTTTTCTTATTCTTATTTTTTCATATATAACTGTAAATATTGACTTTGGGATTGAGTAAATATTGAGATTGAAGTGCACAGAAAAATATATTGTAGAGAATAATATGGAAAAAAACAGTTACAAAATTGAACAGAAAGTTTAAAGACAAAAAACAAAGAGAAAAAAGAAAAATAAGCAATGTAAAAAAAATATAAGAGATAAAAAAAAACAAAATAAGAATGTCCCGAAAAATTAAATTGAAAAACACTTCAAACGGATCTTTTTCATATCAGGCAATGACAACAATGAAACCAAGAAAACAAAAAAAAGACGTACATACGCATATACATTCAATACATGCACGCATTGTACATACATATGTATGTATACATTTGCACAAATAAACATAAAAAGTTCTACAGAAATATAGAAAACAGAAACTTGTTAAATAATCAATCGTAATCGAAATTGAAAATAATGAAAATAATGCGCATGTATCAACCACTTATCAACCACAATGCATCATTCAAACTTTCTCATAATTTTTAATATTAGAATTAATTTGACAACAAAATATTGAATGTTCTCATTTATTCAATGCAAAGAAGGGATAGAAAAATAAATTAGAAGGAATACCCAATAAACAAATTGATAGCATATTCCCTACTAGTGGAGTAAGAGTAAAACGTAACCAGAATAAAGAAAAAAAATTTTTACGTTACAGGAGATCATACAATTATTTTTATTTCACGTTTGAGATGGAATAAAAAGGATGCATTCGGAATATTCCAATACAGAGAAAATGGCAAAATTTTCTGATTGAAAATCATTTTAAGAACAGCTGTTCTTTTGGCACAAATTAAAATGTCAAAAGTAAGTCATCAAAATTTATTCCTCATGAATGACAGACAGACGTCCAATATAATTTTGTCCTACATTAGATCCATTTTCTTCTTATTTAGCGATTTAACCCAACCGTAGCCTAATAGAGAACTAAAATTTGACAAAATAATGACACAATATTACGTAATAAATTTATGTACATATTATGTAAATTCACTTAAATAAGTAAGTATATTATATGAATGCGAATATTATTTGTACTTTATCGTATTCTATGTTTGCTCTTAAAAATTCAATTTGAGAAAATTTTTCTTAAAAATTTCAAGTTTAGAAACAAGACATATTTTGGAAAAATAAAATGAACAGCAAAACGAGTCCATTTTTGTAATTTATAGCGTTTTAATAGAATCATGTTCGTAAAATTTTTACACTTAAAATGGTATTTATAAATAATAATCTATATTAAATTTGAATACATTGATAGTAAGACTTGAAAAAGTCATAACGATGGTGAATATTGGATTAAAAAAAAAAAGGTTAGAACAAAATTCAATCAGAAGTTATTCCCAATTTCATGATTTTATTATTTTTTTTCGAATAGGGAATTGGAAGATTCATTTGTAACCTTTTTTTAGTAAATATTTGTCGCCAAATTCCATGCTGATAATTTTATTACTTTCCGAAATATTTAAAATTATCTTTTTGAATCATATAGCAGTTAGCCGAACCGTTTTTCGAATTGTCCTGATTACGAAAGAAAAAATTTTTGAAAGTGTGTTAATGTTTGCTTTATTCGTTTTTAAATGATCGTGTAAACGAACAGATAGACAAAGGGATATGAGCGATAACCAATGCAAAATTTTAAGCTTGTCAACAATATACATACATGTTCATACTGCAGACGACTCCTTCAAATAAGTGGTTGCAAAATATTATATTCCTTTCACTAAGGTGTAGGGTATAGAAATTAAAATATTGTGAGAATTTTGGAATACAATTTAAGTTTAAACAAATTTCTCTAGAACAAATGCTCTTTATTTTCTTAAGTATATACCTACATATCGAATTTATTCAAACATTTTATGATGCATACAAATTTTTGGAAGAAGTTATTTTCCACTTACTCATATTCATCTACAATTAATAAATTTAATTGTAAACATTTAATTTACACTCAAACTAAATTAATTACTTTAACGTTTCATTTGCAATATTCTCTTCAGCGTTTTTAATTCATTCACATTCTTACATTTAGAAAATAATATTAAAAAATTTTATATAACCTCACAAATAAAAATGCATGAGTGGAAATCAAAAATGGCATTAATTTCTTTTCTTAATCTCTTTAAACAAAATTTTTTTTTTATGTTCTCATCAAAGAATTACAGCATTTTACAAAATTGAAAATTTTATAAAAAAATAATTTATTAAAGGACTTTTACTTCTAATAATTTTCTTTTGCACTTGTTCTTATTATATAATATATAGAAAATAGTAATGAAAATCCTCTTGTAATTAAAAAAAAAAGAAAGTACATAGATTGTATACACTTGATAATTACGTAAACATTTTATTTTTTCAAAGTGTCACAAGTACTCCATAATATTTCTTCCAAATAGGTTAAAACTATTCAAACTTTTTTTCTTCTTTATTTTAATAGAATGCATTCTCTTAGAATTGCGTATACACACACATGTATTATAATGTGCCTATAACGTATGAATATTCAAGTACACTAAGCTATACACTTAAAAATCATTGAACTCAAACTATTTATCTACACACAAAATGAATCAACGTACAGCTACATATGCGCATACTTAATATTAACCCTTTACTGTTCGAAATATTCTATCGTTAAATGAAAATGTGGAAAAGATTTTGAGTTAAAATTTTAATTTAAAGTAGGGAATAAAAATTAAAATCTTAGGGAACAAAATAATTTCTAAGATAATCCATTCTATACTTTCAGAAACATTTAAACGGGTTCGTTCTTAAAGGAACTTTACTATTTATTCTTGTAGTTTTCTATTTATTCTATTTACTTACAAAAGTCCGTAAAAACTCCATAAAAATTTAGTAAATACTCTACAAATATTTTCCATACATATTCTGCTCTGTTGCATAATCTGCTCTAAATCGTTTCCATTAACTTCCCTGTCATATTTAAAGACAAAAAATTTTCATTCACCCAATGGGAATGAAGACGTCGATTCCTTTCCAAAGAAGCTCGCTTGATCATCTGATAACTAAGTTAACAGAGTTTAAACCAGATTCAAGTAAAATTAATATTTAAAAACAGTCTTTTCTTGTGTTACGGCTATTATGTAACTCGGTGTTTTCTTGTTACTGTGAATGATTTAGAAAGAATTCAGAATAGATTAACTTAATTCATTATTTTTTAAAACATTTCCCAAATAAAGCCGTTTGACAAATTTCAATTTTTTTTATTTTTCATTACCCAAGAAAAAGTTGGAGTCAGAATAAATTTTAGAAACCCAGTTTTTTAAGCAATGGCGTTCCAAATTCGAAATTTATATAGTATCACTCTAGTAAATTGGCAACTGTTTTCAATCACAAATTTTTATATTAAAACGGAGTTAAAATTATCGATTTATATTTTTTATTTACATTAAAGCTTTAAATAATTTTCATTCTCCCCAATTGATTTTACAAAATTTTAGGCTTTTGTTTACTTTTATTGACGTATAAAATCTATTGTGATGTTTATAGTACACACTTTTATTTTTCTCTATAAAACTATGTCAAGGATGAAATAATTTGCACACTTTCGTCATATATTTACATTTATTATAATAAAAAATATCAAAATGAATTTCATATGTTTTAAATTTTTACTCATGTAAAATATAATGGTATACATAATAATATAGTCATATAACAGATATTGTATAATACTGTAATATATACACGAGTTCTTCTTAGCACAAAATTTGAAAAAGGTACGTGTACAGTAAAATATCTTCGTCTAATCTTTTTTCTTTTAGATGGTTGCCTCATAAGTTATGATAAAAAATATGGCGCTACTGCTAAATATTATATAAGCTCTTTCCTTGTACACAAATTAATGTTGATTGTGTTCCCTGAAATTTGGAGTGAATGGGAACAGATGGTAACGATATTCGCTAAATTAAAAATCAAATAGCTCGCATAAAATCAAAGCTTTTGCAAAATTATTGTAGGTAGTTGTTGATAGTTGTAGTAGTTGGAAAATACTTTTAGGAAAATCGTGTAGCTGCTCTTAAGTACTGAATTTTTACATAACTTTATTTCTGGAACTTTTCGTTTATTCCGCTATCGATACTTAGTTTTTTATTTCACTACGAACGTATTATAAAAAAGTTAAAATTTTCAATTCAATTTTCAATACACAATCTCTTTTCGGATTTCTCTCTTACAAAAAAAAAACGTGTATAGTAACATAAAAAGTGAAAATGTAAAAATAATAAATTGATAGTACAGAATACTCTACTCATGCAGATGTTAATTAAAATTATGTATTGTCAGAAAAAGTGAAACTAAAAACAATGTTAAAGTTGTATCGATAAAATATGTGCCTATGTACTCGTATATACATATAGAGAAAAACAATGGAAAAAAATATAAAAAAAAAATAACAAAAGAACACAAAAAAATATTATGTAATTGTAATTTGATAAAGCGAATCCTTGAATTTTAATTAAGGCATGGAAAAACTACAATTTTAGATTTATGACTGTAAAAAATTGAGATATTAAAAAAAAAAAACAAGTAAAAAATAAAAGAATTACTCTTTTGAAAGTCAAAATTTTTTAAATTTTAACAAATTTTTTAATTAATAAAATATTCACGGTTAACAACTATGAAAAAAAAATAATCATATTTTTTATTAAGAAAAATTGAGGGCAAGTTACGGTACCAAAAGTTGAGGTAATAATGAAGAGTTTTTCATGGAAAATCTGTTAAGTTCAAACTAAAATATTGAATTGCAGAAAATACTTTGACGATAATGCAAACAATACCACGTTAATAAATAAAATAGAAATGTTATACAAAAGGCTCAAGGCCTATCACTTAAAATTTAAACGTTTTTTACAATTTTACTTCAAATTAATTTGATATTTCTGAATGCATCTACTCTAAGACCTCACCTCGAATTGAGCATACAAAAAATTTATAAAAACGTCTAAATAAAAAACTTAAACACAAAATGACGACGAATTTGAAAAGACTAATTGGCTTAGAACTGAAATCCAAATTATTGCTGCTTGAAACTCTTGAATTTGCTGGATAGCCTTTCCATTTCTTCAGCTACAGAGCGCACCCCAATCCAACAATAGCGACAATTTTTATAATTTAGATTTATAATTTATTATTTGTTTGAATTTTTTCTGGAAAACAAAGCTTAATTCGTTGACATATTTCGGAATGCTAAACCATATTTCGGAAAAATATTTGGCCAATTTTTAAAATCCAAGTGAAACATTCTAACATATACATTATTAGAATGATTTCAGTCTTTTTATAATTATTATTCACAGTTTTTCAAGAAAATTGCGAATTTTTAAATATGGGAGGAAAAAATTTTCCTCCTTTTTTAATAAAATTTAAGGACATTTTCATAATAAATATGAAATTTATTTTTATTATTTCAAACAACGTACTACACGTATATAAAATGCGAATACAAGTAGATATAGTTAGAGTAAATTAAAATAAAAAACTAATTTTCTTTTAATAAAATCTTGAAAGTTTTTATGCTAGTGAGAGCATCTATTAATATATTAAACAAGGCCAAATCAATGTTATAATGACCTCAAATATAAAAGTCTGATTTTCTATTACTTAATTATTAAAAAGAGAAAATAATTTGTGTTATGCTAGCTGAAAACTTTTTTAAAACGAAGAAATATAAAAACTTTTAAAATTTTCTTCTTTTTTTTCTTGTTTTTGTTAGTTTTCTTATTTTTTGTTATCTTACACATTGAAACTAAGTTAATATAGTTGTGTCCTTTTTCGGTAGATTATTTCGATTTTGTCGGCAAGAAAAATATCTTGAAGATACAGAAACTTGGAAAAAAAAACTTTGTTGTTTTTTGCCTTAATTTTTTTTTTTGTTGCGGAAATCCGCAAAATATTTATTTTCTTTCTTTTCCTTTTTGCCTTGATATTGAAAAAAAGATTTGTTGTTTTCTTAGATAAAAATCTTGAAATTTTAATTTTGTATAATGAAGTCCTTGAATTTTTAATGTATAATCGAATATAAAATTTTTTTCTATATTAATTGAAAAAGTTTTTTTTTTTATAACACAATATTTACGAGTATGTTGTATACTATGTTTTTATGTGAGCAATATATAAATTGCACCCGCACGAGGAGGAAAAAATAAACTAAAATTAAATCGAATTTTAGTTAAAAAATTTTCTTTTTCTGTCTTGCCAAAAATGTGGGCCAGCTTTAGTAGGGCTATTGAAATCTAATCAGCTAATGTTATAGTTGAAATCTTACTCGTTAAAAATACGGGTTTGATTTATTATGCCTACAATTTTATTCAAAATTTTTCAAAAATGAAAGTCTTGTTTTTTATTAATTGCGGAAAATAAAAGTTATTGAGGGTGAACGTAGTATAATCTCTCAGAATGAAAAAAAATAAAATTTTCTGACCCCGGGCACATGTGACATGCAAAAGTTCTTTTCACAAAGTGACTAAAAAGTTTATCCAAATTTTTTTCATAATTTGAAAGATTTTCAGTTGATCTTCAAAATACCTCTTAATAATTTTTTTCGTGCGACACCTCGTTTCCAAGATAATTCGGATGAGAGCTAAACTGTGTCCAGGAAAAATAATTATAGGCTAGTAGCGAAAGTTTAGTACCTAAACTTTCCGTTAAACATTTTACAATAAAGGAAACAAGGGTTCATAATGAACGTCTTTGCCTAAGACATGATTCCTACATCTGTTTTAAAGTACAAGATATAGTAGACTGCTTTATAACTATATACAGAGTTGCAGAGTTCTTTTATAAAAAATACAAATATCCTCCATTTAAGGTGCAATAAATTGTTTTTTTGTGTTAATTTCAAAAATTTTATAGATTTTGAATGTGTTCTCTTCCTTATAATTAGAAAAAAAAAATGAAATTATTTTAAATTTATTATTGTGTTTCTTTTAATTTAATATTTATGCCAAAACACTTTAGGCAAAAAATCTGGCAAGTTTTGGAAAAGAAAAAAAATAAATTTAATTTAAATTATCTTTTCAATAATTCAGAATTATAATGATATTTCAATTCTAATAAAAAAAAATAAATTGCCATATTAGTGTTAATTTAGTGTCAGGAGAAATTCAAATTTTTGTTCTTTTAAAAATGTTTTGAAAATTAGAGTCGTATAAATGAAAGTGATCCTCAAAGTTTTTCTCCATAAAAAATTTTTCATGTTCCAATATTTTTCTAGTATTACATATAATATTTTAATTCTCATATAACATCCTGTTTGTTGCAAATTTATTTTTTATTTCAGCACATTTTTCTATTTAATGCAACTCATCCTTAATTCTTAACTTCTGAAAACACGATTAAGTTGGAAATCTTGTTATAAAAAATTATTAATTACATATATTAAAATGTTAATATTATTGATTTTGTTAATTAGGTTCTAATATTAAAGTGATTCTAGATTGGTCCCCCATATGACTTTATTTAAATTTTTTGAAATTCTATCATTGTGATCAAATTACAAACCCATATTTTAAGTCAATTCTTTTTTCTTTCCGTGAAAATAATTAAAACGCAAGATGATTATAACACTTTTGAATCCATGTTTAATATATTTCTAAATTTTAAATCATATATGTATGCATGTACAATATAACATTTTATTCTACCATAGCGAAATAAATTAATGTCTATATACTCATGACCTAATTTTAAAGTTTTCTCCGTATAAAGTGTTGTGAATGGAATTGAGCTATATATCATCCAATTTATGTAAATTATGGGAACTCTCATGCTTTAATTCATTTTAATTTATTATTCGGCAATATAAAATATTATTCATTATAAATTAGTTCATTATAACTAATTATTTTGGATTAAATTTAATTTTTAAGAATTCATTTTTAGTACTCAAACACATGCAAAGAAAAATTTAGTTATTAAAATTAGTTGTTCTATAACATAAAATGCGATAATAAAAACCAGATGAAAATCCAAAGCAATTTTTTTATGAATCAACGAAATATCAACTTATTAAATTTTATATTATGTTCATACTCTTCTATATTTGAATAGTATAGAGCTGAAATTCAAAAACTATTTTAATGTAAATAAGATAATACACTGAAATGTATGTATGTGTGTACATACAAGGTGCATAGATACCAATATAAGGAATAAAATCATTTATTTTAAAATTGTTTTTAGAAAAATTATTCTTCCTTCCGTCCTATTTTCTCTTTGTTCTCTGTTTTTTGTTGGTATGCATTTTGTAGTGTTATATTTATATATATATATGTGTGTATGTGGATTTGCTCTAAAAATAACTTTTAATTCATTTTGATATTTTGTTTATTCTAATGTTTTTTTTTTTTTTTTTGCATTTTTAATTATAGACGTGACGAACATACCAATACAGAAATTTTTTGCGGAAGCTGGTAGAAATATTACAATTCCTTGTCCTGGTGTTAGTGAGCATACAATGGTTGATACATTAACGTGGAAAACATCTACGGGAATAATTGCACAGTATGCAAATCGAATACCACTTGTATATAATCAAAGGGTAAGCATGTTATTTTTAAATGAAGTTTTTTTTATTATATTTTAATTTTCTTTCAATAAATAAACTATCACCTCTTCGATTTTTAATTTGAAAGCATACATAGCAAATCCTTTATTATTTTTTTTTTTTGAATCTCTTTGATTAAATGTAAATTTTATAGAAAAAATTTCTGAATTTCGTTAAAATAATTCACGCATTGGCTATCATTAATCACTGGTATCATTTTTCAAAAGGTTATTTTGAAATAATAATATATTTGACCAAAAAAAAAAACTTTTAATCAAAATATTTTATTGCAATTTCCTTAGAAAATTTCATTTTATAATTAACAACGAGAAAAGATATAGTTTTGAGAATGTTGTACGTCAATACAATATTTTGTAGGCGTTAAAAGAATTTCCATATGGTAAAATCAAATTTTAATGGAATAGTGAAGCTTTTAGAGCCGCCATTTGTACAAAATTTGAATACATACTGTTTATTTTATAGTTTACAGAATATAACCAAGTTATACAAGTATAATTTGAGAAAATTTGGTAAACCTAGCTTAATGGGATTCTGAGTTATTAATCTATCCGTCCTAGACAAAACTACTTCAATTCTAAATTCTAGGCTGATTAAGATCGTATACTGGTTTTCGTATCCAACACGTCTATTTCTTAGCGTTACAAACGAAGAAACGAAGTAATAAATTTGTAATACCCTTTGCACATTTGTTTGAAGGAGAAAAATAACGATATTGTTTTTTGGATCGAATTTGAAAATTTCACCAGAAAATACGTGTTTGTTATTAGACTTCCTACATTTTCAGTAACTATATTTATCTTTTTCTAGCTAATACGGTCATTTTGGATGAATAAGTCACACAGCACGATTGATTGAACAATTAAAAAAAGCACAGTATCTTTAAAAGTGCTGAATACTGAAACATATAGAATTCGAATCCCTATGAAGGACGTTTTATGAAGACGTTTTCGAGTTTTTCCTTAAAATTTGAACGTTTAACGAATTGAAATCCCAGAATAGAATTCGAAACGATAGCTTTGGAAAAAAGTTTTCAAATATTATATTAAAAAATTTTATTATAAAGCCTCCGGGAACTCTATACTTTTGTTCAGAAATTGTTGTTTTTTTTTTTGAATATTTAAAATATGGAGCCTGAGAAACTCGACGTTCTTGCAAATTTAAAATATTTCATTCAAAACTTTTATTTATTTATTTAATTATGTTTAGCTCAAACATTTTACATAACTTAAAATTAAAGATTAATATACATAGATACATATTTTTTAGACAGAACAAATTTTTAACTTTGTTAAAATAAGGAATTTGTTAAAATAAAGCAAAGGGTTATGTCTTTCTTCGCGAAAAGTTAAGTCTGTGTTTGTGTTTGTTGCATAAACGCAGCATTCTGCTGACAGGTTCATGCTTCCCATAATTAGTCCTATGAAAAGGAACCATGAAAAGATCCGGGGAACGAGACTTAAGGTTGGAATTAAACACAATTTTATTTAAAATGTCGGGGGAGATTAAGTCAGTTTTCATAAGATGAAAAATGAATAACAAATCCGCGATGTCACGTCTTTTACCCAGTGTGGGTAGGTCAATTAATTTGAGTCTGTGCTCGTAAGGTGGAAGAAGGATGAAGCGCAGTGCGAACCTAAAAAAATTTTTTTGAATAAACCCAATCCTATTAATATGTATATCGTAATAGGGTGACCATACTTGTGAAGCATATTCAAGATGAGGACGGACCAGGCATGTGTAGAGTGATTTTAAGACATAAGGATCATTAAACTCCTTTGACCAGCATTTAATGAAACCTAACATCGCGCTTGATCTGCATATGATATGATTATAGTGGTTTATAAATGATAACTTGCTATCGAAGCAAACACCCAGGTTCATTATTATACTAAGAGCTTGGCCATTCAAAGTATAGTTTGTAAAAAATGGCCGTCTTTGCCTAGAGTAGCACATTTCTGCAGATTTAATTACATTGATTTATAGGTTGTTACTTGAGCACCAGTCGTAGAAGCGGTTAAGATCATTCTGAAGACACAACGCATCATTTGTAGAGCTTATTTTTTTTTTAATTTTCATGTCATCAGCATATATTAATACCTCACTGTGCGTTAGCATCGAAACAACATCATTAATTCAAATTATGAACAGTAATGGACCTAAGTGACTACCCTGGGGTACACCAGAATTAGACGAAAGAGGAAGAGCATACTCGACTAATTTTAAAACATAAAGTGATTTTAAATGAATTCCAAAGAATATTTTATATTAACTTATACTAGTATACTCTACAAAATTTCAACTTTTACCATTCTTTTATTTATCGATCTGATGGTATCTTTTTTGAACAATATGTGCTATGAAATACACATATATCAAATATTTTGAAAATACTTCATAATTAATCCAGGTGTATACATCGGCACTACTTTTAATGGCTTATTTTCTATAAAACTAATTTAAATATACATGCACATTTATACATATATATACATATTAAGTATGTTTTTAATTTATAAAAAAGAAAAAAAACTCAATTCTTTTTAAAATAACAATAATATTCACACATTCTACCTACACAATATAACTACATTCTTGTTCGTATGCATAGAAATATAGTACGACCAATATTATAAAAACACATGACTCAATTTGAATAAACAATTTTTATTTATTTTTAACTTTATTATAGCCTATATGCCTACACGAAATTATTTTAGACCCATATAGAAATATTTAATATAATAAAATAAAATACGGAAAAACACTATCGAAACTGGCAACATGTTTACATCCTAATTTAATTTTTAAACAATTTCGATGTCATACAAAATGTGCCCCGTCCAATATAATGGTGTATTCTATAAAATTTATGTCGATGTTTATTTATATAATATAGTTACCCTATTTATACACTTTTCCATTTAAATTTATTTGTATAATAATATTTATATGTACGAGTATACATGTTGGAAATATATATATATATAGGGGTATAAGGATAAGAATAATATTATGTACATATGTGCTTTTATATATAAATAATTTAACAAACAAAATAAGAGCGAAAATAGAAAAATAAACGCACATCATCACCATTGTAAACACATAAATTATTTTGTTTTGCCTCCTTGATGCCATTATACATTTAGATTATTACGTTAGGTATTATAATGTATATAGATGATAATATATAATATTATCTATATATATTATTGTGTAGTTATGCGATGTGTACACCTGAAAATTGAACTAAGAAAGAATGTCCTTTTTCATTATTATGATATTTTTATTTCATTTTATTTCTAGTTTTCTTTAACTATCCAATATTTATAATATATTAATATGAAAGTGTAGAAAAAGGATATAAAGGACATGACATGTTAGAATATTCTATTATATAATAAAATTCTTAAATTGTGAACTTAAAATTTTATTTCTATTTTTTTTTTCTCAACCTTTTTCAAAAATTATTTAATGTTATTTTGTTATTACTATTTTATATACTAAATACACTCCTATTTATATAAGCAGATATTTTATTTACTTATATATTTTTCTTGAATGGATTCGTTATATTGTTTTCATTTTTTCTTTTTTGTTGTTTTTGGTAAGATTAATAAATACTACAAAAATAATTTTCTTACGTCTATTTCATATAATAATAAAAAGGACATATTTAGCTTTTGGCTAACTTTGTCTGTACTTTACATAAACCACTAAAACATACGTATACATACATATATATTTACAATTTGTATATGACCCTGTTGAAAATGAAATTTTCATGTTATTTATACATACACTTTAAATTACTAGAATTTTGCATAAAATCTGGCGTAACATTATAGTAAGTTTTAAATATATCACTATGTAAAATATAGAAGATTTTGTAATTGTAGTTTTGACTAAAATGCATTTACGTTTTAATGTATGTGCGCATATGTGCAGACAATATGCATTAATATATGTATACATAAATATGTACATATAATATTTATATTGAGATTTTTATAATTACATTCAGGTATATTTTATTATTTATTATGTTTTTGTTGTGGTATTGTGGTAATTTTTACCAAATTATTACCTTGGTAATATACATATATTTATTATGAATATAATGGTTATAAAAATATATCAAAGTTTGTTTGTATATTATAAATAAATAAGAGATGTAATGCAAAATTAATGTAATGCAATTGTTACCATCAAAGTACGAAAATACCTAAATATATGGTCATGGTAAGATTATAGAAAACAATACCCAATAAATTGCAAAGAATTCGTTTTCAATTGTTTCCGTTATTTGATTTACTCAAAATAACTGTTTTATCTGCTCTGAAATCTTTAATAGTTTTGAATAAATAATTATAAAAAATGAATTTTTCGCATGTTTCGGAAAAAACAAAATAATAACAAAAATTTTTGAGAAATTTCGAGTTTTGTAAAAAAAAAAATTAAAAAAAAAAATTCTGACTTTGACGATCTGTATCTTGAAAACTGTGGCTCAAATCAATTTAATTGTAAGACCAAAAATAAACAGTAAATCGCTTGTAAAACAAATTCCCAATGAAAACTCTTTGTTGTGTGGGTCTAAAGTTATAAGTATTTATTTATATGCCGGAAAAGTTCTGTACCTTTATTTGTCACCAGGCTTTAGCTCGAAAATGAGTATATCTGTACCCATATACAATTTTTTGCTTAAAATTGGTCGAAGAATAATTATCCTTGAAATTATTTTCCATATTATACGGAACATCCTGTATAGTAGTTTACTATACTTTAAGACGAATTACAAACCGAATTTTTGTCAAATTAAGTTCAAAAAACTTTATTTAATTTCTAAATCTATAGTAAGAATTCGTAGTTTGATCATTGAATCATACTTAAGGAAATTAGTTGAATATTCTCTTCTTGTAAATATTTAACTTTAGAGCTTTTTTCATTAATAATAGTTGAAAATAATTCTATACAATATTACATGTGGTACTATAGTTATAAATTTATGTTGGTCCATATTTTGTTCTTATATATACCCATATGCATATACATTTCGAATTCTCTTTATGCAAAAGAAAATTGTGCAAAAAAAAAATTGTTCATCTCAATTTTTAAAATTATTTCTCATTCAAAAAAGAAAAAAAAAATTTATTCCACAGTCCAGCAAAATTTACTACATTTTTTATGAATTTCCAAAATTAAGTTATGAATTTCCATTACCGTAAATAATAATCACATAGAGAATTGAGCTCTTATATATTATTTAAGTGTAGTTGATATTTCCATTCAGAAGAGTCGAAAAGCTTAATTTTCATTTGCATAATTTTGATAAAAAAAATGTACTTATACTGTGGTTTATAACCATTTTTGTAGCAACAATATTTGATTTTCTTTAAATAATATTTTATGCGTTAAAAGTTTTGTGAATGAATTGCAAAAAGTGGCCCATTAAAAAACTTTTACATAATATATAGAATTTTCTTCAAAAGAAAAAGATGGCAAAAGTTTCTTTTTTTATGAAATAATTGTCACTATTTCAAATAATTTCTATTACTTTTTCACACACTTTTCTGCACGCATTAACAACTCAAAGTGCGCAACATATTTTCGGTATTCTCTTATTTTTTCTATCAAAACCGTAACAAGAATCTGCCATTTTATTAATTGGGGGGCAAAATGAAAATTTGTTGGTGTTTCATTTACTACTGTGTTAATATCTAGATTTTACAAAATTTTAGTTTTGACATATTCCAGATGCATTTTTCTGCGATAATAACAATCAAGGCGTTAACAGCGAACATAAAACAAACAGATGCTTATAATTGTCCTTAATTTTTTTTTGAGAATCTGTCGACGAACTTTACTGTCACAATTAATAAATATGAGAACTTTAAAGGACAATCAAAATATATTTGATTTCGTTTGGTCCTTTCACACATAATATTTATTCAAACAAGAATATAAAAATGCACACACTCACATAACGCTTTTTTGTATACATACACATAACACATGTATAGAGAATATTAAATTTCATTCGATTTTAATAGGCAATTAAAATGTGGTTAATTTATTAAGAATAAAACAATCAAAACTAATAGAAAAAAAAAGAACTAAAATAAAAACAAAAAAAAATGACGTTAACCCGTATAATTAAAAATAAATATATGTAAGTATCATACAGAAAATATAATTATAATTCACATTATAAATATTCAAATTTATGTGTATGTGTTTTGGAATCTTTAAATGAATATTTTATACAGATATATAAAATTCAATATAAATGCATAAATATAATATTGTGATATCCTAGAATGAATACAAAGATTTAAATATTTATTTAACCCACATGGCATAATATTATTATAATGTATAACTGATAAAATTTGTATGTGTGTATCTATATACATAAAAGTTATTTTTACATGCCACCATTATAAGGTTGCCATTTATTCTAATTTTGGGAAACTTATCCTCTTTGTTACATTCTCGATTTTTAGTGAAAATTAAAATTTATTTTTAGAGAAAAACGAATGTCCATGCATATATCTTTTGAAAAATTTTATATGTTTTATATATTATTAATAAATACATACATATATTACATTAATAAATAGTTTTAAAAGAACTATTTCAGTTATAGTACCGAAATTTTTAATCATATCGCATTTTATAATATTGTTAGCATTAAAAACAGAAAACATTTTTATAATTCTTAGGGCTTTCAACTCAATATTGTTATGATTGTGTACTCTCACACTGTAAATTTGTAAAAATTAATATGATACTTAAGTAAAACTTAAGTGTGCAACATATTTAATAATTATCTACTCTCGAAATCTGCAAAATTTGATAACTGTCTGGTCATTTTCTTGGAATAACAAAAACTGTTTTCAGATTTTTGTCATATAGAATTTCAGAATGTCATAGAATCAATTTGATTATGGAAACCCTAATACAGTATTCATGCATATACGTCATACATACAAATAGACACAAATAAGTATAAACATTCATTATAAAAGAGGAAAATATTTGAATACTTGATTAAATTTCTTAAAATCCTCCTTTAAAAATAAATTTATATATAATTGTAATTTGATACATGCTATATATTTATATATGAGGATGTGTAAGTGTATTAAGTTTATAGTATACTATGTATATAACAAAAATTAATGTGTAATATATTATATATTATGCATATATAACTTATCAAAATAATGTCCTTGAATCATATCTAGCAAGAATAGGATAGAGTGTATATATTTAATGCCTATGTGTTTTATTTGTATGAAATTAGGTCAACAATAATTGGTACAGATATCAACTGACAATTTATTATTATATTATTATTATATAAAATTATTTATACAAAATATAGTAGCAACTTATACCATTATATATATTTTTGCAATTTTACTTATAAAATTAAACCTACATACATTGAAATAAAAATTTGTATTTGGAAACCATATTTGTGTACCATATATAATCAGAATAAAATTTAAATGGGTTTTTTTTTTACTATACAAACAGATAAATATACAAATTAAGCACTTAATTTGTTTTTTCATATTTTATGTTATAGGGTTATATTTAAAGGAAATAAAAAATTTCATTCTAATTTTAACATTCACATATAAAAATCAAAATGTCTTTTATAATTAATTAAATAAATTTTTCGCAAAACAAAAAAGAATATTGGTCAAATGAAATGTTTGTACAATATACATTCATACATAATGATATACAAACTAAAGTGTATTTTAGTTTTAAAATCTAATATTTTATTTAAATTAATTAAAATAATTTAAAAATTTTATTTTACGAATTTATATATCAATTAAAATCAAGGATTTTATATTATAAAGTCTATATAGAAATTTGCCAAAACCAGATATTACTTAACTCTTCGGGGAATTTCAATTATTTAATAAAGTTGCGCCAAACCAATGTTTTTTAATGTAGTACTTATCCCTTCAACAAGTGAAAATTATGCTTTTAAATTCAATCTAGCTATATACTCCATTACTAAAATTACTTTCATTCATATGCGAATACATTTCAAAAATTGCATACTTTCAGGATGATCATTTTATTTATGGTCAAATTGAACGGTTAGTTGCATGAGTTAAGAAAAATAATTACATTTTTTAATGGCGTAACATTTACCGCTTCGTTTCTGCATTTATAGAAATTTAGAAAAGCTTGCAGTTTCAGAAATATAAGGTGTCATAAATTCAAATTTTAGAAATTTAGAGAAGCGATAACTTAAAAGGAATTGATGTTTCTTTTATAGAAGTAATTTTAAATATTTTATTACAAAACATGACATTATACAAATGATATTAATCTAATCTTTTCTGTTGGTATTGAAAATTATTACACTAAATCCGGGTTAAGGATACCTGATATACTAATTTTTGATTGCATTTATCGAAATTTCAATTACAAAAATCCACTAGCTACATTTCAAGAATCATATAATTTCTAACTTGCAAAAGTATATTTATACATACTAAATATATACAAATTACTACCAAACATAACCAATCATATAAGGCAAAAATTAATCAATCTCAACAAATACTATTTTTAAAACTTAATACTAAGGAAACTGCTCTATAGTTGCTCGGAATCTGAATAATATTACAAGCAAATAAGACGGGAACAATATTAATTTAATTGGTATAAATTTTTGTCAATCTTCATTTTCAAAAATTATTTTTGATTTTAGAGTTTTTCAATGAAAATATTTTGTTATTTGAGTACACTAATAAAAAGTAATTTAATTTGCGCAGCATTATAGAAAATATTCTTGAACAAGATCCTGTTCACAATATTCTGAAAAATTAAAATAATATTATTTAAAACAAAATGACTTTGGCGTGAAAATCATAAAAACTAATTTTTGTTCTTTTTTACTGGTGTAAAGATTAATTAAGTTGAATACTTATATTGCGATATTACTTAATTTTCTCTTAAAAATAAATAAGATAAAAATATTTTTTCAATCACACATGCCTACATGTTTATATATTTTGTATGTTTGCAGTTCTTTTCTTTGTTGTTGTTATTATTGTTAAACAGGCAATAAAGGACTTCATTGTTATTCTCAATGTATTTATCTTATATTCAAGTCAGTCATCAGCTCTAATTTTCAGTTCCTTTTTCTTTATTTGTGTAATCACATTTTATTCTCAAACAGCTTTATTATTACGGTATTAAATTTAATTTTTTTTTTTTGTCTTCTTTCATTAATGCTCATACAATTACCTGAAGCTTTTTGATATTATAAAAAATATATAAAAAGAAAAAGGAAAAAAAAAATTGTAGCTTCAATGGCTTTTCAAAAACCTTCATCTTATTTTTATTTTTTTATTTTTTTTTCTTATATGCACACTGTATATACACACAAACACGTCATATACAAAATATTTTCAAAAACAAATTTTTTTTTATGTTTATTTTTCGTTTATACTGTATACGATGTGCTGAAACGATTCTTTTATGTCAGGATAATAAAACAACAAGAGCAAAAAGACTAAAATAATTTTTCTTATTGAAAATTTTTCACAAGCATTTGCTGTATTTAATTTTTTACTCATAAAAATTCACCTGATGTTGCAAAATTAACGAAAAAAAAAAATTGTCTTTAGGTATCATACACAAAAAGAGGATATAATAAAGGAAAACAAGAACCAAACAACAAAAAAAAAATCGTTTTTTCTTAAAAACCCTAAAAAAACAGCATTATGTTACACATACACATTTATATACAAAAAAAAGTGAAAGAAGTTAAGTATCTGTATGTAGGTACGTACCAAAAGTGTACCTACATAAATATTTTTTGCTAAAAAAAATGAAATTTTTCAAAATTAATCGAAACGTTTATAAAAAATTCTTGATAGTTACCAAGAAATAAAGCAAATCCAAAGTATTTATGTATATATGAAGTTTTTTTAAACTAAAAATTATCTGATTGATTGTGTACAAATTAAATTGAATTTTAACCTCAAAAGATCAATTTGATTGGGTATATAGCCTACTTCTGTGATTAAACTACAAGGGATCAGCAATAATTTCAATCCAAATTTATTTTCACACTTCACATAACTCTCATTCTTTATTATCATATTCTTATGTAATTAAAATTTCCTGTTAATTCGTAAAATAAGGTTCTCTCTATTCAATGGACACTATTTTGTGTGAATAGTTTATTTACCCAATACGATTGATTTATGGAATGCATGAGACAAAATCAACGTTTATCAAGTTATAAAACAATTATAAGAAGAACATTTTTTTTACACAACGTGTTCTCATTATGCTGACGGCGTTTCGAGAAGATGATACGAGTATTTGATTATGGCAAATATTTTGTATTGCTCGTATATCCAGTTGAACAAAACGTAAACTATTCAATTTGAGTCATTATTATTTAGGAAGAAATTTGCTCTTCTGCTCAACAACAATTGAATTCGAATAAACATAATATAATAACAGTTATTACCAACAAGGTTATATACCTTTACCAATATTTTCAGCATTTAATTCAAATGTCTAATTTTATAACATCAACTAGAAATTGTTTTATAAAAATGCTAAAAGGCACATTTATAAAATTCTTGTGAATATTAAGGACTATAATTTCTAAACGTATACATACCAGATTTTATTATGATCTCTTAATTCAATTATTATAAATAATTAAGTATAACGTTTATATATTTTAATCATTTCATTCTTCACAATTTAAAATTATTTATTTATTAATAAAAAAACAAAAAAAGAAAAAGGAAAAACAAAATGCTTTTAAGAAAATTTATGAACACGAACCATGAATATCAATTGATTAACCTTATATTTATTATAAAAGAAAAAACAAAAAATATTTTAAATAAATTTTAAAGAGTGGTGGGCGTTTTTATTATTGAATTTCTATGTTCAATCATTCACACCATCGAACAAAAATATCTTTTAATTAAAAAACCAAAAATTTGTCCCTTATCATTCGAATAAATTTTTGTTTTTTATTGGGATTTTAGTTTTATTTTTTTGGTTTTATTTATTCTGGAAATTTTAACTTTTTGTGCAAACGATAAACTTTTCTTATGTGATTAGAATTAAATCCTGTCCAAGAAAACTTCTTTAAAAGCAGTTTTAATTAGTGAAATAATCTAAAAGATAATAAAATTAAAGATAAAATTTATAAGTCCCCATAAAATAGATACAAATTTTTTTTTTGTTTTATTTTTACTTTCTTTTATATACTTATATAATATAAGTGTATGTATGTATATAAGAACTAACTGACTTTGAATCTTAATAAGATACCAATTTAACTTTTCAATTATAGAAGAAAAACTTTTTCATCTATTCATTCAAAGATAACAATAAAATCTTTTCTGATTTCACGATATATTTGGTTTTGAAATCCAAAGAGGAGGAAAGAGTGAGGGGTGAAAGAGAGAAAAATATAGAGATTAACTTTTTCTTTACATAATTTGGCCACATGTACCTTAAATATAGCAAACACATATAAATTACATAGTATTATACGTTTAGTAAATTTATACAGTAAAATTAAAGTAAATATTACATTCACATATAATATATTAGTGTATGTATATATAGATAGAAAGTATTTAAAAATATTAAAATAAATCATTGAAAAAATATTAATCTTAAAATTTATATGTATAACAACTATACTGTCAAATTTCAAATTAAGTGATTTTAAACTTTAAAAGAAATTTATTTAAAATTTATAATAAATATTTGAGTGTACGTTTATGGTGCTACATATACGAGTACATATACAATACAATATGTATGACTTGTGCTTATGCTGTAATGGACCATTTATATCAAATCTTGAAATATTTATATTGGAATATATTAAGAGCTGTCTCATTAAAGCAGTATGCTCTCTAATATTTTTCAGACTTCTGTTGTTATTCAGTGCGTTTCATTACAAAAATTTTATAAAATTTGCGGTCAATGTCTCGATGAAAGTTTCACTAATTAATTTGAAACACTGGCTAGATATTACTTTCGTTTTGTTAATCAAAATTCTTGAATAATCGAAGCTCACGTCTAGCTTACATTGAATTTATTTAAGCACAATACTATTGTTTTCACTGTTTAAATGCAGCGGCGGATTTATCATTTTTATATGCACATCGACAGATACCGTTGTACAGGTACACCGGTACGTTGTTCAATTATTGAGTCAATTCAACCATAGGTCTATCTTTTAGTCCATCTATTACATCAATTACTCGAAAACTAAATTCAAGCAGGTTAATCAAACTTTCGGAAAAGGAATTTTATAACAAATTTAACTAATCTGAGATTAAGTAGAATTCAATGCGATAAAGGCAGTGGTTAGAGTGGCTGCCGTGAAACTTTAAAGTTATTAAAGCCAAATTTCAATAAATATTTAAGCTATAGTATTATATGTGCAGAAATTCGTCACAAATTTTTGACTATTACAGCCACTTTTATTGAAAAATTTAACAGCGTTTTAAAAGTTATTCAAGTATTAGTTATCGAGTTTAACTGAGAGAGACTGTTTCAATGTTATAGCTGCTAGATGGCTTTTAGAACCATTAGATCGAAGTTATATATCGTAACTGATATTCTCACATCTTCTTTGTTTTTGCAAAAATGCTTGACGTTGGTTACATGCACAGCATTGAAATTGATGCATTTGCTTAATTTTTATGAAATTTTTAAAATGATTTACGGCAACACTAATATACTATATAAACCATATATTGCAACTACTTCCTATATAGTTTGTCTACCCAGTCAAAGATACGCACTCATCCATAAAAGCGGAGTACAAAAAATGCTCCTTGATCTTCATGAAAATTTTCTTCTCTTCAAAAAATTATGCATAGATTTTGTTAATCTTTGCATAAATTAAATTGTTTTCAAAAAACAGATGAAAGCAAAACGAGCTTCGAAAAAGTTCCAGTTCAAATTTCTTTACATATAAAATGAACGTTAAGATTCAAAGAAGGCACCTTGAGTAAGAAAATAAATAATTTTACAAATCTGCTTAATACTATTAAAATATTTCTTTAATTTTAAAGCAAATGCTAGAAAAAAATATTTTCATGCGATTCCATTTAAAAATAATTTTATCCTGAATCCTTTTCAAGCAAAAGTATATGTACATTTACATCTACCTATAAATTAATAATACAAATAAATTTATAAAGAATTTCCGTTTTGCCTCATAAAATTCAACATAAAATTTCCATGTAATACAATTAATTTTCTCTTTCATTTTTTGTCCCATCTTGCGCGTATGTTTACAGAACATTATGTACACTTACATTTATAAGTATATAGTATTGCTAATACGAGTATAATATCATTTTCTATGTATAGCTTATAATACATTATTTTATATTTATCTATATATATTTTTTTAGATACAACTCCTTATGGATAATTTTAGTTTGCAATTTAGTCCAGCAATTGCAGCCGATACAGCTGAATACATATGTCTTGTCAATGGCAGGCATATATCGGAAGCTATAGTTGATTTATTAGTACAGGGTAAGTAAACCAAATAATATTAATTACAATAAATACACATATATTTATATGCACACATATGTATATGCAATCAATAGGCTTACATTTTATGTAGACTCATTACATACAGAGACAACAATTAATATAAAATACTGAACCTGTTTTGGACCATATGTACGTGTTTATAATATTTTGTAACAACACATATAAAATAGCTATAATATATTATATAATATACATTTGTGTAGTAAGTTAAGTTAAAAAAATATATTTTTCCTATCATTAATATTTATTGTGCTTATGGAAAAAGGGAATTAAGTTTGTGACATTTGAAAACGTCGCCTAATTTATAGTATAATAAGCAGAAATTCAATTTCAAATATTACAAACGTATATACGTAAAAGTATCGGAAAGGAAAAATTGACTAAGTAGTACTAATATTATTAATTTATGGTTGATATTGATAAGTTATATGTACCATATAATGTACATATATATGTGTATATATATAGCATATGAAAATAAATAATATTATAACATGCACGTATTATCAGAAAAAAAAATTAATATTTAATATTTAAAAAATATGATTTTTAATTAATTGTTTTATAAATTTTTCATCATCTATTTCATTTTCTATCAGATGTTCCAGATCCTCCCGAGAGGCCTTTAATAGTAAGTTTTACATCGCGTTCAGTGAATTTATCATGGGCGCATTCACAAAATCCCCGTAATGATCCAGTATCACATTTTATTATTGAAACTAGGTAAGATTCAATTAATTTTAATTAAAATTATTATTTTCATTTTTTATAATTTAAAATTAAATTGTTTGCAGAGTTTAAGTTTGCATTCTTTGTATATAGTGTGATTATAACGCATAAACAAATAAAATTCTAAATATTATAAGTAGTTTGAAATTCAGTAGAAATTTTCAGTATAACAGTTTGTTGTATAATAATTACACATACGCTAAAATAGAAAGAGTAACTTTTTTTCTGAAACAAAAATATCTTGAAGTTTGAACTTTTTTTTAACAAAAAATATCGGAAATTTAAAAAATTAAAAAATATTAGAATCCCAAGGATCATTTATTCTGTACGAGAGCATTGTACAGAACCGTATATAAGAGTATATTATTCAACTATCCAGTGCATTGCAAAATAATGTTAAAAGTCTTAACTAATTTTTAATTTAGTATAACATAATTAAACAGTATAACAGTTAAATTTAACAAAACTCTAATAGATTTTATGAAATGCTGCAAATTTTGAATTTAATTCCTCAAAACACAATATATTTGTAACTTGGTTTTAATTTTAAAAATTTAAAGTGTTTTTTTCATGAAATTTAAATCTAATTCAAATATAACAATATTTTGTATAACATTAACGGAATAATTCCATTATATTGAAAAATATATTACATAAACTTAGCAATAAATTTCAATTACAAATTCAATTAATTAAAAATTAGCTAAGTCTGAAATTTTCTCACTCATAAATTAAAAAAAAAATTAATTAATCACATTTTGTACATAGATAAAAAGAGCAATTAAGTAATTAATACCCAAAACATTTAATTATTTTATTCTTAATAACTGTTAAAAATGACCAAATCTTTTTTTGAACTTTTGAGACTTGTTTGTGATATGTAACCCCATAATGTATATGGAGAGACAAGTCCTTCAAATAAGTTATTTATTATATATTTTTTTTTTTGAATATTTTTTCGTAATATTTCTTCTGTCGTATACACAAAAAGAGTTTTAATAATGATAGTGAACAATATAAGAATAACTAAAAGCATAAATATAACAATTTTGATAATTTCATTTCTCATTCTATGTAAAAACCTCGAAGCAATCAGAATTTAAAACATTTTCTTTAATGCGTCTATTCTGTCCCCTAAACTAATTATGTACCATCATAAGTAAATCACAATGACATCACCAGATGAAAATAGATTAACATTTTCAAACAGATTCCTGAAATAATATTTAAAGTGTTTGTTTGTGTGTGTGCAGGAAAATTCATATACGTATATTATAACAGTATAATATGAAAGAGATAGAAAACACTATAAAAAATAAGAAAAGGAAAAAAATTTTTCTACTCAAATTTTTTATTTTTCTGTTTTTCTTTTTATAAAAGAAAATTAATTACCTTGTCAGTTAACAATTTAGCAAAACAAAACTCTTTTTGTCTATGTCATCAATATCCTTTTTCCTCTATTTCTTTTTTAT
This sequence comes from Condylostylus longicornis, assembly GCF_029603195.1. Taxonomy (NCBI): domain Eukaryota; kingdom Metazoa; phylum Arthropoda; class Insecta; order Diptera; family Dolichopodidae; genus Condylostylus; species Condylostylus longicornis. The sequence continues at coordinate 629,827 of NW_026577984.1, forward strand.
TGTAATTTTAAATATTTCAGTCTTTCTATAATTGCATATGTATCCGCATATATCCATATTATACACATAATATCAGTAATTTGATAGTTGAAATTTCTATTTCCATATTTTTCCATTTTTTTAATAATTTTCTGTTTTTTTTTTTTTTTTTTTTTGAATTTTCGGTCACAAGTATGCAATTTGAGTTGAAAAGTATAAAAAATGAAAAATATTTTTATGAAGAATTTTGTTAAAAGAAAATTTTGTGGTATAGAAAATTTTTAAAGCAGCCCATCTTCTTCTATTTGCTAAATTTGTATTTGATAATGAATAATTATACTGAAAAATTTGAAAAATTCTATTAAAATAGAATATATAGCTAAAAAGGATATATAGTAAAGGATATAATGTAGAGTAAGTCGAATTTTTAAATTGCAATTTAAAATTTATGAAAATATTTTTAATGTGTAATCAGGTATTTTACATTTGAATTGTGACAATCTATATTACGAGTACATAACATATGTAGTGAATGCTTAGGATCTAATAAGAAATTAATGGTTTCGAAAAGTAATGTATACCTTCTTATCATCATATATAAAATATAATACATCAAAGGAAACTATTCTGTTCATTATGAGATGATTAAACATAAACTTGAAGAATGAAATTCAGTAAACCTAAATTAATTTTTATAAAAAAATGCTTGAATTACCACAAAATTTAGATTATATTCCAATAAATTACTCGGTACTAAACAATATTTTTGGGTTTCTTCAACAGTAAGTTTTACTCAACAGTACATAGTCTTTTCTATTCAACTGTTTCCTTTCAACAAGTTCATCATAATATGCACAACATTTTTAATAACTCACAAATTACATACATTACATTTTGAATACTAGGCATCCCGTCCTTTAATTGCATACATTAAAACTGTTTTCAAATTTCAATTTCTTCAAGAATGAAGATAGGATGCCAAATGAAATATTCCTAATTACTAGAATCAAAAGTCATAACAAAACCAAATTTCTCTCTTAAAATTTAAATTTTTTTTGGTACTGCTTTAATATTCTTATTAGAAAATTATACGCAGTCTGTAAAATATTTATGTATAGTTATGCATACTTAAAAAAAAATTTTGAATAAAGGATAATTGTTAAAAATTAAAATTTCACAATCAGTTCCAAATTCATTAAGAATTTTCTTAATTATTATTTTGTTAAGTAAATTTTATTATTAAACCAAAAACAGAGTCCTTTTAATCCAAAAGTTCTTCTAAAAGTTGGGTAGATTCGAAAAAGCAATAACCTAAGAAAAATTTTCTTTTTCTGTAAACTTTTATCCTTATTATTATTCAGTTCTTTGGTTTTCTGGTATAAAAATAGAAAAAACACAAAAAAAGAAAAGAAAATTAAATAAAAATGAGAAACCAATTCATTAAAAACTACATATGTGCTCACATAGTCTTCCTTATTTACATTTTAATATATTTTTTTTTCTTCTTTCGTCTACAGTAACATTGTGTAAACGAAAACAAACTGACACATTGAAATTTCTTTTTGTACATACCAATTTTCCATACCAGTATAAAATACCACAATTAATTCTTTTTTAGATTTTTCTTTTTAATTTCAAATTTGTCATATACGAGTACTGGTAGATATTTTCATTAAAAAAAAAATTTTTCTTATTTTAAAATAATTGTCTCTTTTTCACATTTGAATTTTTTTTTGTATGCATTAAACGGAATCAATCCTCTCGTTCCCTCATATGTGAGAGTTGATGAGAATCTGATGAGAAATAAAAAAATTTAACCGTAACAAAATATGTAGATTTATTGAGTGCTATACTAAATGCATATTAAATTTATTCAGATTATTCTGATGCAAATATTTTGAAAAACGAAAATCATTTATTGTATTTGGCGCCGAAAGGGCTTGAAAATAATAAGGATATTCCGTTCATATTGAAATTATAATATAGTGAAATATTGCAGTTCATATTGAAATTATTATACATAAAATCTAAATAACCTGTACTTAAACTATTACCAATGATTTAGAAATTGTAAGTTGAATTTATATGGATCTCAGTTTCCGGTGGAATTGTCAATCTTATAAATCCATAAGTTTACTAGAGATTAACATGAAAGCTAATGTTTAACAATATATTCTCTATTAAGCGTAAGTTTTAAATTAATTTTTATTAATAAGTCGCTTATAAATTGCGACTATATATCAACAAATCAATGAATATATGGCGTAGTGATACATTCATTAGTTATGAGACTGGCAAGACCGATTACAAAATCTATTTCTTAAATTAAAAATATTATGATGAATTTATTTGAGAATAGATAAATGGAATAGAATGGAAGAAAATGGAAAATTATATAAAGTGTAGGGCAAAAATTTGCCCTTATAAGCATGAAAAAGTGAAATGATATTTAATTATTATAAAATAGTTGTAGCATTAATAAACCTGCAATTAAAATAACTGATTTAGTTGTAATATAATTTAATTATAATATACGTACAAATTTAAAAAAAATTAAAAATAAATTTTTTTGGCAAATTTGGAATAAACATAGCAACAGAATGCATACAATAAAAGATTAGATAAATAGATTTTCGGAGAATTTTGAATTTCCAAGAATTTCACAATGTCCTAGGTCTTTATATAACGTATGTTACACAAAATCAATTTAAAGATAATCTTGGAATCAATAATGGGTGTGATATTCTTAGAAGGTCATGTAATTGAGTTGTATTACATCACATTGAATAAATTTATTTTATTAGGAAACCGGTTATTTTGTGAAAATAATTAGGGTGATTAATATATAATTATTTGATTGTTTTGCTGTTTATAGCGAAATTTAGCTTATTTTTTTAAATTTTTGATTAATTTAGAAATTAAAATCACTGGAAAATTTTTGTTATAGGCAACGAAAAAAATATTCTTAAAAAACATATTTTAAAATTTATTTTCTAATTTGTCTTTTTTGGTTTTATTTTTTCCAATACAGAGTTGGTGAGAATGGACCATGGGACCAAGTACCACAAATTTTTACAAAAAATAATGCCACATCATATCAGGTGACAGGCCTTATACCATTTACTGTTTACAGTTTTAGAACATTAGCAGTAAATAAATTGGGTGTTAGTCCTCCGTCCAAAGAGTCTTATTATATTGTAACACTCAGAGAAGGTAAGTAATAATATCTATAGTCTTATTATTTAGTTTCATTCAATTTTAGTTCCTGCGTTTTTAATTTTTATTAATTTTATTTCATTTTTTATTATTTTATAAATGACTATTACTTTATTATACTAATAATATATTTATTTCAAAAATACATAGCTTCATTTTTCACATTTACATAAATGTGCAGAATTAAGTTTTATTTTTATAAAAATACGCTGATTTTCCAACTTAACCTCCGACTTAAAACAGAATCAAACCAAACATAACCATATTTTCCTTTATTTTACACAAATAAAGCCCATCAATTATATTTATTCTCCTTGTCATCGAAACCACGTTTTGCAAGTGTTTTTACGTATAATAAATTTTTTCGAAACCTCGACTTGTCGACAAAAAAAACGACTTAAAAGTGATGTTGTGAAAAGATTCACTAATTTTACGTTTTTAATTTAAGTTTTTTTTTCTACACGAAATTTTTATTTCTTTTTTGCAAATGGGACCCGAATTTAAATCATTAATTTTTCACATGAACTATACAAAAAAACGATATGAAAGAAAAAAAACTATTTCAATATAATTCAGTTTTTAAAGTTCGGAGAAAAAAGTATATAAGGTAAATGACGTAACCAAAAGAACGAGTCAAGACAGAAAAATTAAGAAATTTTTCCCCACGAACTTTTTCACACTCGAACCAGTGACCTACCGCTCTCCAGGCGGACGCTCTATCAGCTTAGCTACAAATGTATAAAGAAATTATAGGCAAATTGTTCTCCATATTGCCTTATACAGAATTCATCATGAATACCAAGTAATGTTCACATGTAATTGCTACATACAATCATCAATTTTTAGACACACAAATACAAGAACATAATTTTAATAGGATTTTTCCCATCACACATTATTCATTTGTAATATTATAAGTATGATAGGTGTTCCCAAATTTTGTAAAAGAAGCGAAAAATCTCTTCAATGCCGAAATATGTCACTGTGACTTTACAATAACTTGTAATTTGTAGTGATTTTAAAGAAGAAGAAAAGAATAACTGTCTGAACTTATTTTTGCCAAATGCCCCTTAAATTCATTTCATAATGTAGTGATTAAAATAATCTTCAATACAAAACTTTATAACTAGCACAAATTTCAACATCTCTTACAAAAGTAGAGGAAAATATATTCAATTTAAAACATATTTAATTAAATCCCCCCGCAAGCATTCGATTTACTGGACTATGAATTTACAATTAAATATTTGTAAACATAAGATATTAAAAAGTTTTTAAATTTTTTTTTTTTACACCTTAAAGGTGAAGGTGTACTTTATACAACTCCTTTTTTTTTTTTAATTTGTGTAATCGTCTTCAAATACAAGATTTTATTATTTCAATCCCTAAACTTTCCAATTTGTAATAAAAATTTTTAATGAAAAAAATGTTTGTTTCAACGTATACAAGAAAAAAAAAAACAACAAAAAGCTATAGGGAAACTTCTAATTTTAATGTTCTTTTACAATATGGTTACCATTTTAGTGTCTCTTTATCAATTTTGATCCTTTTTGAGGCCTTTATGCCCAATGAAATTTTTTAGACCTTAAAAATTATAATATAAAATGAAAAAATAAAAAATATTTATATTATATAAGCATATATACAAAAACAATACTGCTAAAATAAAAATTCGTTTAACGATAAAGACCAACAATATCCTCTTAATTACATCCTTAAGGATATTATTTAAAACAAGAAAAAAAAAAAGGTAGAATATTACCGTTTTCAAATTGTTATTTTTAAATTTTTTATATTGTTTCATTTTATTTTACTGTATATTTACAGTATTTATTTTTAAAATTTGCTCTTAAGGACTTCCTCGAAATCTGTCCTCTCTAAAGTATAATATTATTATTGTACTACAACATTTATATTTTGTATATATGCAAGAAAAAACGTAAAATACACAATTTTTTTTTTTAATTTAATATTATTGTATAGGTATGTATTTAAAATTGTAATTAACAATTTCTCTTCTGTGCCTTATAATAGTCATTTAATTAATGAATTGTTACCTTTAACCAATGTACCCATTACTACCAATTTTCTCTTTTTTTTTGTGTTAATTGGGTGGCAGAAAATAACAAAGCAAATTTTTATTTTTTTAATGAAAAGGATACAAAAATAATATTAAAAGGAAATTTTATTTAAAATTTAAAAATTTTAGCAATTACATTTTACATAATTAAAATTAATAAGAAAAATTTAATGTTATTACAATACAATTATAGATACTATCTACTACATATTGTATGGATTGAGAATTTTCTAGCGAAAAAATTCCTATAAAGTTTTATCTGTGAAAATTGGTTTCAATTTTTGACCTGTAATATAGTAGCTTTTGCACTTTAACACCTAACACTATTACATTTCAAACAGCAACCTAGCCACGGATTTTTGTTCTTACTTTAAACAATATTTTTTTACTCTCTATGTAAATATTCTCTCTGTATATATCGATAACTTTTTAAATATTTATATATTTATATTCTTATATTGTGCAAGTTCTCTACACTGCATACATCATATTTAAAATTTTCTACATCCACATAAGTGTCTTTATACATACATATAAAATGTATTTTCCCTCCATAGAATATAGGGACACATTTAGTAACAGTAAAAATTGTGTTACCAAAGCATAAACAATGAAAAAATTCTAGATAAAACAATTTTAGAAAATTAAACCAAATAAGATTCGGTCTCCCAGAAAACAGCTACATACAATTAAATTATGAGATCATGAGGCAATTTTGGATTTAATTGTATTGTTTCGAATGTATTTAAATATAATAAATTTATTTACATTATTTTTCATCATAGATTTGCAAATTTCCAAAAGGATTTTTGGAATATTACCCAAAGAATTTTTGATATTTACGTTTCGGAAATACCATAAGCAAAATTATAACAAAAGTGTAAAGATTTTTGTTAAAACTTGTGCGATTTGTTTAACTTTCGGACTTGTGTACCTACGCAATTTAATAATAATTTAGTGAACAATTTTTATGAACAAGCTGGCGCCTTAACCTTTTTTTGGTCTTACAATTATATTTATTACTAAAAATATTTTTTTTTTCACATGTCTAAGTACACGTTGTGGTAGTCACCTGATTATTTTTGTCCCTTATTAAAAAATACATACGTATGTAGCAGTTTATTTTCGGAAAATTCTTTGTAAATTTCATTCGATTCATAGTTGTTTGGTGCTCAATTGATAGTAAATTTTTAAATTGAGACTAATGAACAAATTATAATGTTGAAAATATATTATAATTTTTTAAAAATATTGGCTACAATTCATTTTTAAGCTACAAGAACAGCTTACAATCCTTACGCGTGCGTGTGTATTACACAAATCAACATTTGCTAAAAATGCTGAATTCAACAATTTCTAAGAAATGCTGTTCATTTCAAAACATTTAGAAAAAATTTTGTTGTAAAACATTAGAAATTAAAACACACAAACTAATGCAGCAAACACATTTACAATTTTCTCATATAATCGCAGATTGTATGGGAAAGCATAACTATTCTGCTGACATATTAAAATATAATGGAGGGTAAAAATATGGTAAAAGCTTTTAAAGTGATATAATTTTTTTTTTACTTTTCTTTTGTTATGATTTTTTTTTTATTATAATTTTATTGTTTTATTTCTTCTCTTTATTTTAATTTTGTATTAAACACGAACATATTTTTTACTTTTCTCCTTTTTTACCGACCGTATTGTGTATACAATAGGTAGGTTATGTGATGGCAACAAATTTTGCATATCGAGTTTTCGGTGGGAATGCACTTCTCCATAGTAGGGAAGTGTAAGTAGACTATTTTTAGCAACCTGTCGGTCTGTCGGTCTGTCGGTCTGTCGGTCTGTCGGTCTGTCGGTCTGTCGGTCTGTGTGTGCACGCGTGTATCTCAAGATCGGCTGAACCGATTTTGATGAAATTTTATATGTAAGTTTATTTCTACCATGGCACGGATCGATCAACTTTTGGGATATATCAGGCCTCGGGAACTGTACTTTTTAGCGGGCCTGTTTTACATTTTTGAACATTTTGAAGAAAATATTCAACCGATTTACTTGAAATTTTATATATAAGCTCAGCTCGACCGTCCGCGAAAATTTCTATGTTTTGAAAGAAATCAGGCATCGGCAACTAGACGTTTACTACGGGCCACATATACATTTTTGTGTATATAAAGAGAAATAATCAACCGATTTCATTGAAATTTAATATATGAACTCCTCGTATTAAAACAATGAACATATAAATTTTTTGGAAAGATCAGAGCTCGAAAACGGATTTGCGGGCCGATTTTACATTTTTCATCATTTTGAAGAAAGTATTCAACCGATTTACTTGGAATTTCATATATAAGCTTTGCTCGATCATACGCAAAAATTCCTAACTTTTGGAAGAAATCAGGCATCAGCAACTGGGCGTTTACTACGGGCCAAATATACATTTTTGTGTATATAAAGAGAAATAATCAACTGATTTCATTGAAATTTAATATATGAATTCCTCGTATTAAAACAATGAACATATAAATTTTTTGGAAAGATCAGGCATCGGCAACTAGACGTTTACTACGGGCCAAACATACACTTTTGTGTATATAAAGAGAAATAATCAACCGATTTCATTGAAATTCAATATATGGATTCCTCGTATTAAAACAATGAACATATAAATTTTTTGGAAAGATCAGGGCTCGAAAACTGATTTTCGGGCCGATTTTACATTTTTCACCATATCTACGGAACGAATTGATGGAATTTCTTAAAATTTGATATTTGAGTTCTGGTTGTTACCGAAACTAACTGGCGAGGTTTTCAGGGAATTCGGGTAGCACAAAGCGAAACTCTACTAAGAGCCAAATTTACATTTTTCTAGGTATGTTAACTATAAGCTTACTAATGTCCTAAAAATTGGAAAGAAGTATTTAACAGACATTTTTATAATATTCTGTAACACTTTCATTTAACTAGACAATACACAATGCGGTCGGTTATGTGCTGACCACATCAGATTTTTTTCCTCTGGCTTTACTGTTTATTTCTTTTTCTATTTTACTTTTAAATTTTGTATATGTATGTATGTATATAGCATTCTGTGTGTTGTTTTATAGTGGTGAAAAATACGTTTCAATAAATTAGAACAATTTCCTAAATGACAGTATTTAATTAGCGATGTAATTACACCGGACCATTATTATTTTACGCACACTAAAAACATTTTGCTATTCATTCCCGTTAAAATAATGCGGAAAGCGTGTAAAGAAAATATAAATGTTTACTTGTGATAACATTTAAATATGCTTACATAACAGTAATAATGTAAATATAAATATACAATTTAACGATCTACATACATACATACATATGTATGTATGTACGATAACAGTATAAAATTAATAAATAAAAATAATGAAAATCTTTTTGAAAACATTAATAGACGGCAACACGCATTAATTGTAAACATCTATCAGCTCATTTAAAAATATTCTTGTTCCCATCACATTTAATCATTATTATTTTTCTTCTCCCTCTTTTCTTTTTGTTTTCCCACATTTTATGCTCTTTCAGACTAGGAAGTTTTAAGAATTTCAACATAAAAAAAAAATTAACAAAAATAATGTAAGAATAGCAAAGATTTGTAAAAGTGATTTAATTCTTCTTCGGTTTATAATAGTAGTGGGGGTTATATGAAGAAAAAGGAATGAAAGGAAGAAAAACAAAATAGAGTGAAAAAAGGAAAACAAAATAAAATATAAATCCGAAAATAATGAGGAGATTGGTATGATTAAGCATTGTTCTTTGTATTAAATAGATCGAACAATTAAGATTTTAATAAAATTTGGAACGATTTCAATTGAATACAAAACAAAAGTAATATGATAAGGTGAAATTAAAGAAGCTGAATAGAATTTCTTTAAATTATTTTCAACAAGAAAATCTTATTTTATTAAAGTTACATACTTTATTTTATTAAAGTAAGTAACATTTAAAAACCCGCTGTATGTTAAAAGTAGCTTGTAAAGTGTATTTAATGCTAAAATCGTAAATTGTGCGCTTACCTTTATTGATTAACAATATTATTAAACATAAAATCGAAATTTTAATTTTCTTGAATTAAAAAATATAAATCATGCGATCCTGCATTATTTTCTTTGATTTGATACAAACGAAAAGTTTAGAAGAAGATATAAAAAATCTTGAAGTGTCCTAATCAAAATTAGTATTTCAATTTCAGTATCTAACCACTGACAAGTTCACATCCAACATCAACTACCTTTAAACGAAGAATTCGAAATTTGAAGTAAGAGATAAAACAAATTCACGTTATATAAATTCTGTTTCAAGTTTCGCGTTCGAAAATTAAATGAGTCAAATTAATATAAACTCTTACATACTAAGAAAATTTTGTTTCGATATTCAAAATTTTGGGGAAAATTTAAAAATTAATACGAAAATTCAATTTTTCAATTCAGACAATAAAAATATGATTTTCAGTTGCAAATAAGATTCATAAAACATATAAAATTTATGGAACACTTTTAAAATCTGCCGACTGCAAAAATAAATATCTAGCTAAATGAGTTATAATCACATAAATACATATATAATTATTTATAACGGTGTATTTTCATAAAAATATATTTAAGCTGTGCGATAATTTTAATCCTTATACTTAATTTCTTTCCCAAGAAGAAATAATAATATTACTACTGATATAGATATAGCAGCTGTTTAATAATCAAAATCAATTAGGATTAGGAATTAATATGAATAAATAATATTAATGAAGAAAACCATTATTTAAAATTGTTTAATCGGATTAGCGAAAAAAAAGCAAAAAACAAAAAATACTAATAATTTTATTTTGTAAAAACACCTAAAAAATGTATGTATGTCAATGTTCTTATATACACTGTATATAATAGCTACTTTGTAGAAGCAAATATAACAATAAATTTTTGGTTTCGAGGACAAACATTTTTTCTTTAAATATTAACAAGTATCTAATTTTTGTAGTTTAGAATAACTTTTTATAAAATATTTAATAATATTTAGTCTTACAAAATAGTGAATTTTGAACCTCTGTGCGATAGTGGAATTAAATATATCAAAATTTCAAAACTTTGGTATATTTTAGAATTTATTAAGAAAAAGGCCGAATTTAGTAAGGATTTAATTTCATGTACGATGCGACACCATTATAATGAAAAAATATAATGTACAACATAAATTCTCCTTAAATATTATTCAATATTTTGTTGCTTGATTAATAATCTAATTTTAAAACTAAAAACCGTATTAACACGTCTTGCTTTTCAAAACCATTCCAAAGGAAATTTTAAAAATTAATAAATTAGTGAAATTTCATAAAAATTTGAAATGAAATTTAAAAACATGAAAATTTTTTTATAGAATTAAATTGTTCATACGAGGCAAATGAAGTTTTGACATCTAATCATATGTACAACAAAATATGTTGAATATGTTATAAAAACCCCCATCTTATATAACAATTTCCTTACAAAAGTTATTGAAAATATCTAATTAACTTACTTTTACAATTCTTAAATTCTTATAAATTACAATTCTTAAAGATTTTCTAAAAACATTGAAAACAGCTAGAGAAATAAACATCTCAATAATATGCACTTCTAATCTAGACTGTATAGAAACAATATTTCTTAAAGATAAACAGAAATGAGTACATATTTATTTTTCAATCCTTTTCTCAATATTTTAAAACTATATAAAACTTACTTAAATCCATGTTTCTTTTAAACCGATTCCAAAAAAAAAAAGAAAAGGAAAAATTAAGCATAGCTATGAAAACGAAATCACATTTAAGTACTCTTCCTTAAGCAGATTTAAGTATAAAAATATTCCTTTAAGTTCACATTTCAAACTCAAAGAAAACTACTTTAACAATTTATCTTATATGATTTCGACATAAGAAGGACATGTTCCCTTTTAAAAGAAAAAAAAAAATATACTTGAAACACAAAAATGAATGATTCCAAGAGTTATTTTTTTCCCAATATATTATTATTATATGGTCAATTCCTTTACAAGGACGAAAAATATAAAAAAAAAAGAAAACAAAAAAAGGTAAAAGCATAAGTCTGAATGGAAAAAGATCAAAGTATTTTCTTATTTTATTTTTTTTTTTTTGCATTTTGCATTTTCTGTTGCTTCTTTTGCTTGTTAACCTAAATATTTCCATTAAAATATTGAACACTTTAACAGGGATTGTTATTATTCAGCTACATAAGTGTTTGCTAATATACCGTAATACATAATGGTACATCTTTAGTGTTATTTTATTCGACAATAGATGAATATTATCAATAAAGGGAAAATATTTTATAAAAAAAGAAAATCTCGTCGTCGTTTTTTATTTTCTCTCTTTTTTATTTTTTTCGTATTTAACAAGATTTTTTAGAAATAAAATTTGTAGTTTCTTTCTTTTTAGCACTTTTCCAAAAAATTTTTTGAAAAAAGTGCTTATTAGTTTCACTCTGTCCGTCCGTCCGTCCGTGGACACTTTTTTTGTTTACAAAACTTTAAGATAGAAAGCTGAAATTTCATACGTACATAAATCTTTACTAGAAACTTATTTCCGTAGAACAAAATTTTTACCTATCTCCCCCCCTCTAGAAGTTATACCCCCCCAAAACCCTAAAAATGGCCTAGTTTAACTATTTGTTGCAATGAAACCATAAGCATTTTTGAAATTTTGCAAACGCAGAAAGGCAGTGGCTTGCTTTCCCTAGCGCGATATACTATAGTTAAACTTTAGAAAAACAAAATGGCCGTTCAAATTTACCGTTATCTAAAGTCCTTTTTTTCCAAATTTTTGATGTCATTTTTCTTCTAGACCCCAGCCTGTAGAAGCTTGAAATTTTAGGAGCTTTTAGACATTAACAAATAGTTTATTTCGTTAGAAGAAAATTTTTTTCCATCTCAAGTTATCACCTCTTGAAATTCGTAAAATTTGAATTTTTGACACCTTATATTTCCGAAACCGCAAGCTTTTCCAAATTTTTATAAACGCGAAAAGCTAACGGTAAATTCCATAAAATTAAAAAATATAATTATTTTTCTTAACTCACATAATTAACTCTTAAAATCGAGCATTATGTTAACCCCTTTTTATATTAATATTTGCTTTATTTCAAAGACTACATATATACGTCATCCTAAATATATGCAATTCTAGAAATAGTTTTGTATATGAATGAAAATAATTTTAATAGTTTGATAGGTATACATAGAATGTATTTAAAAGCAGAATTTTCCCTTGTTGAAGGGAAAAGTGCTACAATACAAACCATTGGTTTGACCCAACTTTATTTTTTTTCTTTTTTATTATTTTTGTATATTTTCTCTGTGGAAATTTTAACAAAATGGAATTATTTAACAAATTTTATTCCAATACTTTGAATTTTGTATTTTATTTTTTTTTTCATTTTCATTTTTTTCTTGTTTTCATACTTGAGTTCAGAGTTTGAAATTTGGAAAAAAAATCAGTGGTACTGACAAACTAATACACTTAGAACAATAGAAACATATGAAGGGTTTCATAGTTTGCGAGATTGTTCCGTGATTATAGCTTGTGTGTTCTTGTGGCTTTAAATTATTGTAATAAAATTTGAGAAATACAATTTAAGAAGAAATGTTTGTCATGAATTCAGGCGCCTGCTGTTGTTTCTAGATGAACAAAATTTTAGAAGTTTAAATAGAAATTTAAATTTAGGTGCCTTGGTATCGATTACACATTTTCAATTCACTAATTTGAGGCAAAGAGTACATTATTATTAAACTACATTTTCAGTCCTTTGATTTTCTATTATTTTATCTGCTTATACAATTACAATTTGATTTTGTTATTCAAACTTTTTTACTGGCCTAAAAACAAATGACCAGCCGCAGTAACCACCTGTACAATAAATTGAATATAACACTTTAGTAAAAATATTATTAATTCAAAATTGGTATGACTACCAATAAATTGAGATCCTCAAAATCCACTTTCAAAATTTGAAAAACAAGACAACTAAACGCAAGCTTTTATTTCTTTCAAGGAAATCTTCATACTTCTAATATACAAGTGTTGCTAAACACAAAAAACTGAAATTCCAATTAAATCCTCAGTTTACGTTTTATTTCTGAATGTTTCCTGCCCTCTAATAATATTCTTCTTGATTACGGTTCTTTTGTTCGCTTCAGTTGGAAAACTCTGCTTTAACAAAATAATGTTTTCTTTATTTTATACTCATTTCTATATCATTTCTCATTTTTTTTTATTTTTTATTGTTGTTATACTTGCAATTTACTAAATTTTAGTGTGTTATCTTTTATATAACTATTTTTCCATATATACATATACATATACAATATATATATGTTTTGTTTTATAGCACCCACGGGAAAACCAACTACAACAGCTGCACATAATACATCATCTAGTTCGATATTTATATCATGGAAGCCACCACCTGCCAGTACAATACTTGGTGAATTTTTAGGATACAGAATAACGTATCGACCTCGAGACAAACATACAAGTAATGTTAGCGAAACTTACATTCGAGATAGTACTGTCGAGGTGAGTGTTATGTAACTGATTGTTAAATTTTTTTATTTTTATTTTTCTTTTGTTTTCCTATTGTGTGTTTTTTTTTTTTGGTTTTAATTTTAATTTTACATGCAGTTCCAGCAGTATGTTTTACCTGCTGTCTATGTTGAGTTTTTTTTTTTTTTTTTTATTTTTTAAATATATCAGGTACATTACACATAATATTATTATATTTGTGTGAAATGAAACAAATTGAAGGATATTATTCTTCACTTCAATGGAAACGCTTCATTTTCATGTATTTTGGAATTATTGTGGAATGTTTTAAACTACATTATTTTATACGGTTAAATACGATAATATGAGTATTGATTTTAAGTATATGATTTACAAAATGAAGTGTGACTAATTCGTATAATATAAATTTTAGAATTTAAAAATAGTTTAAGGTGAATTTGAATATCTGTATGTATAAATAGGAGTTTCATATAAGAAGTTTTTATAATTTTAAAATGATCATATGATTATAGAATTTTTATTTGAATTTTTGGGGGAAAATATATTAAAACCTAAAGAATACAATATCTAAGGGGTACGTTTTGTTCTAACAAAAAATATAAAGCATATTGCCCCTGAACATATGCAATTTTATGTACAACTTACATAGCAAAGATTTTTGTTCATCTTAAGAGTTGAATTGTGTTTAATGAATTTTTTTTTTGCAATTCTAGACATATATTGAGATATAAGAGTCTAAATTTTTGAATCATTCTGAAAAAAAAGTTGTGTTTGTGACTGCTATTATCAAATACACCATTATAATATTCAGTTCTTAAGTTATCAGTTATACAAATGTCGTTATATTTTAATGTATATGATTTTTCATACTTCTATAATAAACATTTTTGAACTTGTACGAAATATTATAATATCTGGATTAGTTATTAATTGTATTTCATTAGTTATTAATTCTAACCCATTATTGCATAGTTTATTAAGTTCCAAAAATTTCAGAGAATTGTGTTTTAGCCTCTTTGTCTAAGGAAAAAGACTAGTATTGAAAATGTATAGCCGTATGAACGAATGTTCAAAGGCTGACTCGCTGTGGTAGTATCAATACAAATATAAAAGTTCTTCAGTTATATATTATGGAAGTTTTTGAAACTGCAGTGCCGAAATTTTAAATAAACGCATACTGTAATTTTACCACCTGAAAGACTGCGACATATTATATTGTATAAAATAGCACTTCACATAAAAGATAGCAAGAGGCCGTATAAAACAGTGTGTCATAAGACTCTCATCATAAAATTCTTGAAATAATTCATAAGCGCGGATACCACATAGTTGACACGTTCAATTTTATCTGCACTGGTATTTTTGCTAAATTGAAAGTAAATGCTTAAAATATGACTTACTAATTTATTTAAGATCTTTCTAAATATTTTGAAATTCCAGATGAATAATAATTAACTTTAAAGCAACTTGTGTTTCTTACGAACAATGGTTTAGAAAATCGCTGTAGGAACTATAGCTTTGTAGCTAAGTATATAGGAACTACTTAAAAGGGAACAATGTATTTAAAGGAATTAAAACACGTAAATGTTATGGTTTCAATTTAGGAAACAAAGTTTTCATATTTTACTACATAATCAACATTTATTATTACTGATAAAAACATTGTGAGAAAAGTTTTCAAAAATCTTCAATTATAAATCCAAAAAATAAAGGAGTTAATTAAAGAAAAAAAAAATAAAATATTAAGAATTTCAAATAGCATTGAAATATTAATAGAAATATTTTAAAGCTCATAGAAAGAACTAATGTAATAAACAGTAACATCCTAATACACATATAAGATACAATATTTTATATGAATAGTTAAGCTACCAAACTATATCATCATCCGAACTTGAAACATTAAAAGCAGAAAGGGAACCAGATTCAAATGAGCTGGAAAAATATTTCCTTTCCATTTACATATTTATACTTCTCATGTATTTTATTAGTTTCCTAATTTAGTTACAAAAATATTATGTACAGGATTTCTAAATGCATATACTACACTTCTACATAATATGCGAACAACAAATATTTTTTAATTTCATTACAACTTTCAACCAGAAAAATTTCAACATTATTTGAGTAATCTGGATTAGAGAATTCATTTTATTTCATGCAACCAACTTTCATCATTGTTCATGTGTACTTTACTCTTGCTTTTCTCTAACTCTTATATCCTTTTTTTTTAACAATTTACTTTTTTAGCTTTTGGTACTCAAAACATGTTCATTTTCTCTTTTTATATTTTAAAACGTTTTACACTTTTTCCCTCTTCATTCTTCCTTCTTCAAATACATTCAAATACTTTCACATCTTCCAATATTATTTTACCTCTTTTTTTTTCACTTAAACACTCCTTTACAATTGCAATAAAAAACTATTATCCTTTCTGGTTCTGATACAAAACTGTAAAGTATAATGTTGCATAAACAATTTTGATAATCTTTAAGTTTTTTAAATGCAAACTACAACTAGATAGAGAACTCAAAATAAAAATTTATTCTTGTTTTTTTTTCTGAAAAAAAGACCGGATGCATTTGAAGATGGAAGATATTTTATCTATAGATTTTAAAATTTAAATTAAAATTTCAGAATAAAGAAAAAAAAATTATCTTTAATACCAAAATAACCGTATGGTTATTGAAAATGTATGTATGTAAATATATGAGTTAATGGTTGTTAGGTGCTTACGTAAACAACATTTTTATAAAAATAAATTTTCATCTACTTAACATTAACAATTTTATTTCGACAATATTGTTGTGGTATTTGAAGAAATTTTTTTTTTTTGTAAAATAATTCACAATTTTTTTAAAAATTTTTATTATTTTTTATCAGTAAAATTGGATGAGAAAAATTCTAATATTTACATAGAATAATTGCATTTAAGATGCTAGCTGGGAAAACATTCAGCGTAGTTATTTAAAAGAAAACAAATTATTATGCAATTTTTTAAGGATACGGGAACTGTACTTTAAATTTTGATTCAGTTTGTGGAACATAAACGACTTATTACAAAGCTCAAACTTTATGCTGCAAAGTTCTACATTATTTTAAGCATGCCAGCTACGAAAAAACCTTGTTTTATCATACAATTAAATGAACATATACTATAGGGCTAATATATACAATCTATTTCACTCGAATGTTGAATTTGAGTTAACAAAGTAATATGCATCATATATATAAGAATCAAGATTTTGAATACACAATAACCGGATAACAGGACTTAATATACTATAATAAGATGGTATACATACAAGTGGAAAAAATTTTAGTAGATATATAGGAATTCAATAAAATTTTATGCTAATCACTTTAAAATCAATAAATTATTTCTTTAGTTTACGTTATTCATCAGTTCATTCAATAAATATGAAAATTTATTTTAAGCATTTTTCCAAAAAAAATGTGCTTACTGATTTTACTTTGTCTATCCGTCCGTCGAACCATCGAATTTAATCATTATGTTACTATTGTTAATGCTTCTTTGAATTTTTTTATAATTCATCCTATACGTATGCAATACTTTTTTTTTGTAGCCGAACAGCCTTAATATCACATAGAAAAATTTCCAAGAATTTCTGAATTTAAGGGAATGGTGTAAAATATCCTTCATTTTGATTTATTCATAAATATGTATAAGTACTTGAAATATAGACAAAATGAAAACAATGGCAGCTATAAATAGTTATTGAAAGCAATTTTAACGGATACATTCTTAATAAATCTACTAATCTAAATGCATTCAGATTCATCTTCACATTAATCTAAATTTAATAATTTTACAAAAACAATCGCCAACAGTGATGTCGTCAATCAAAAATATTTACACTTTTTGTTTAAAAATGTATTCGACTGGATTTTTTGTATTTGTATCAAATTTTAACTTTGTGATTTTGAGAGAGTAAAATTGAATGAAATTAGACATTCTTATGTCGAAAATTATATGATCTTAGAAGAGTATCAATTAAGCGAGTTCCAATAAGATGCAAAAATATATGGAGATTTTTCTTGTCAAATACAGCCAAAATGTGATATTAAACAGCGTCGATATTAAGCGTGTTTCACTGTAGCTAATAGATTGCTTTTTAGAAAAAAATTTTTTTTTCTTTTTCCAAGAAAAATTAACCAATTTTGTGGTTATTGCACTGGTACCTCAACAGAAGAGTCTCGGGTTCAAAACTCAGTCAGGTCATAATAAAAATTATATTCAATATTATATAGCTTTATACACATTACATTATGCTTATTATACATATTAACTAATTGCCATATTTCAATAATATCCAAGATTAAGAATACCAGGATAATAAAATAGTAAATATTAATTAAATATTTAATATAAAACTACGGTAGACTCGTCACTTACCTAGTAAATTCAATGACTTAAGAAACTGATGTTCATGGTTATCTACAATATCGTGTACCAGCCCTTCCCCCGAGGAGCGAAGTAGGAATAAAAAAAAAGAAAAATTGCTACTTTACAACTGTAATAGCCATATTCACTAATTTACCAAAAATCTATTAAAGATTAAATGGATACCACAATTTCAATTTCTCGTAGAGAGCTAATTTTATACAAGCATACTATACCTTCATTTTATATACCTAATTTATTATTAATAAGATTTCCACTCATTTATTGATTTTTGAATTCAATTTAATAATCAATTTTTAAAATAGCTTAAGCAAAACGATTTGAATTTTATTTGAAATTTTTAAACTTATCTTAATTGAATTTAATATTTAAAACGAAGAACGAACAACAAAAAAAAAAATTATTAAATCCTTTTTATCTTAAAATCTTTAAATTTTTTTTTTTTTTATATTTTTTTCAAAATTCTTTTAAAATTGTAAAGGAAGAAAAATATTTTAAATGATAAAAGAAAAGCTATAAAATCAAAATTGAAAATCTTTAAGTGAATTTCTTTTCAATTATATCCAATAATTTCTTATTACCTATCAGAAAAAAAAAACAAAATCAATAAAATGAAATGAAATAAAAGTTATTTTTAATTCAACTTAATATTTTCGGTTCTTTTTTTAAACGTTTCTAGCTTTGTACTTCAAAGAATCCTTATAAGGAATCGTTAAAATTGAATATCGTTTTTTTTTTTTTTGTTTAATTTTTTTTTTTATACAAATAAATTTTATTTAGTTCCAGTGATTCAATCTACCCGAGAGAAGTGAAAAAAAAAATGTAAAGTAGATTTTTTTTTTTTTAGAATGTGAAAATTTAGAAGATAATTTAAATTTTAGTTCTTCTTTTCTTGCTTTTCTGCTGCCTTTATCATATTACCATTTACCATTCCTTTACAAATTTTTAACAAGAGTAAACGGAATTAGATGTACAAACTCGTATATATTTTACATTATATACTTGCGGTTATATAGATTTACATAAATACCTTGGAACGAGAAATAAAACAAATTGTCGAAATATTTCTTTTTCTTTTTATAGCTATATCATAATAAAATAATAATAAGAGAGGAAAAAAAAAAAAATCTTAATATTTCGACCACAAAATCGATGATTTCGATTCTAACAAATTGGTTTTTGCTTCTTTTTCCTTCAATATTCTTAAAGTAATTTTTTGGCTTTTATTCATTTTAAATCCTTTTAAGAGTGTATTTTTTTTTTCGTAGCTTTTCAAAATAAGAGTATGGTATTATATTTAAATGCTGTTCTTATACATATATAGATATGCAATACCACATTCATTTAATCAATCCAATATACAATGTAAATATATGCGGGTACACATGTATTTTACAATAAGAATTTAAGTAATAAACTAATACAGATTTACATCCTAAGGATATCAATTGATTAAAGGATCTTTGAAATGATATAAATATTTTTTATAATATAAGAGTATGTGTGTGTGTGTATATTACAAAAAAGAATTATTATACATATATTCTTTCAATCATATATAAAACAGACAAAATATACATAAACAATAAAAATGGAATTACAAGATGGATAAATGTAAAAAGTGATTCAATAGTGTTGTAATTTTTTATTTATTAGTTTAAGATTTGTAAATTTATTGAAAACTTTTATTAAATAAATTACTATTAATTACATCATATTGTATATTTTTTTTATAAATGTTTTAATTTAAAAGATTTTATTTTGGAGACGAGTAAAGGTCCAGAGATAAATTCATTTCATATAATTTGTCTCCTCAGAACAGAACGGAAGTAAAACTTATTTTTCTCACTAAATACATCTTAATAAGAGTGCAGATTGGTAGAATGGTAGATTCCAAGAGAACTGATTTGGGGCAAGAAGACATATCCTTTGGGCCACCGCAGGTATTTGCGATTTATTGTAGCTATCCCATGTTCCCGCCTATAATGCCATAATAAGAGTATAAGTTTTCCTGCTAATATCAAAACATAGCATGAGACATAGCAAACATAGTATAAGTATTTCCTATATAAATTTTAGATTTAATTATTTTCTATACGAAAAAATCTTTGTTGCATAAATTTACAATTTTGGCTGAATTACGAGAAAATTAACGATATTAGATTTAAAAAGTTATTTTTTGGAAGAATTTCAAGACTTCCGAATAACGAATAATTTATTTTTCTATTTCAAAATGTCTTTTAATAAAACATTTACGAACTCAATCAGATTTTTGAAATTTTAATATATATATATATCCGAACAATACTCAATTATTGGCATATTTAATAAAAGAACCAACATTGAATACTCGTACTATGTGAACTTTTATCAGCCGTCAAAATAATAACTCTTAGAAAAAATTCGTACAGATATCAAAAGGTTTATATGATCAACTCCATCGATTTTTCTCTTTTATTTAGAGCGAAAATATTTTTGTATATAAACTTAAACTTAAAATTACCTTCAATTAAATTAATATTGTTCATTACAATTTCAGGATAATTAAAAATTCTAATTATATTTCATTCCCATAATTTCCAATTTTCACATTGACTAACACAATCAGTAACTTATTGACGTACTCGCTATATTCACAATTACTCTTTTTTTTTTCCAAAAATTTTTCTAATTGTGTGTGTTCATATTTTCTAATTTATTTTTTTTGTTTTTTGTATTTCCTGTATCTACACACAATATTGAAAGAAATTTCGTAAAAATGGCGGTTCAAAATTTCTGTCTTACATTTTTGTTGTTTCTTTTATTTTTCATGTTACATGACCTGCATTCTCTTATTTCTATTGTTTTACTCTTTTACTCTAATATTCAAAAATAAAAAAGTAAGACAAATTTTACCTTTTTCAAGTTTCGTTTTTCTTTTTTTTTTTCGTTTTCATCTCCAAAATATCCTTGTAACTTAACCTATATTAAAGAGAAAACAATGAAAGACAGAAATATATAGAAAGAAAAAAAACACAAAACTATAAACGAACAGAAGAAATTTTGTTTTTTATTGTTTTCCATTATGATTACATACATTATACCGTAAAATTCTTATAGTCAGGATATATAAGGATTCAATATATATTTAGATAGTTTTATTTTAAGGGCTCTTAACATTTTGAATATTTGTAAAATTTTGCTTTTTTTTTTTGTGTTTTTCATACGAATTCTAATATTCATTTTCATATAGGTTATTGTTACATGTATGAATTTCAATGGATATCGTTTTACCATATTGAACAGTTAATCCTTTTTCATTTTTATGCAATATAACCCCAATATGACCTATAAACGATGAAGCAAAAAAAAAACAAGAATATTTAAAGGACGAAAACAAAAACTAATATTGAAAATGCCAAGAGAAGAAAAATATGTAGAAATTTAATAGGCAAAACGATCAAGAAAAGGATAATAATATTTTACATATATACGTAAATAATAATTTATATGTATACAGACGCATATGTGGAATAGTTTTCATAAAAGTTAATTAAGAAAAAGATATAAATAGATTTTGGTAGGCTTCCCATTGAATCTCATGTATTAAAGTGGGCATTCGCTATATAAACATATTGTGTAAAATTAAACTTTCAGAATTATGGTATTGTTAGGATTATTATATAGATATTATAATTTAATATGCTTAATATATTAAATAAGTTTAGTAAATAAATTAAATAAATACTTAATTTTTTACTTTAAGACGAACAAAATTTTCCTGTCTTAAATAATATTTAAAAAATATTATTTTATTCTTAGTTATTTCGATTTAAAAAATTCGGGAATCAAGTTATATCAAGCAACAGCAATTTCAATCCGTATTATCTGTTATCGTTATTAATGCACACACCAATTGTAGGCCATCTATTTCTTTTTAAAGATAGAATAAGCACAAAATTATTTACGAAAATAATCTTAAAATCTTAATACAAATATAATTTTAGTTTTACTATGATCGAAATGCATTACACTGCACAATATTAAAGATCCAAAACAACGCGTTGCTCCAGATGTAAAAAACTAAATGATCTCACTACTCGGAAACTCTAATTTCGAATAAATCTTTGAAAGCGTAATAGAAAATAAAAATTCTTTTAAATTTTTGCTAGCTTTTGTTTGTTCAGTTTCTATAATTTAATACAGAATGATTTAAGACATTTTTTTCTCATTCTCAAAGCCTCATTTTTTTATAGCTATGAGGTTAGCATCGCACTATACGATACAATTCACACTCTTCAGTTTATATTTTTCAACATTTTGAAATCTCTGCTGGAGTCCTTTTTATTAATTTGAGAAAAAAAAAATTCCTAAAGATTTTTTTTTGTAATTCATTTTTTTTTTTCTTTTATTGAAAATTCATTTTAATTTTGCTAATAAAAAAGAAAAAAGTTTTGATTATTTTCACAAAGAAATTTTAAATGGGAAAACTAAAATTTAAGTTTATTAAAAGTTAGACATTTTAATTTTAAAAAATTTTCTTTACTCTTTTTGTAAATTATGGTTTTCCAATGAGAATTCAAAGAATGTTTTAGTGTACATATAGAAAGTTTTATTAATTTATTATTATTATTGGAATAGATTTTTATTGGAAGAGATTTTTAATGAAATTCAATAACTTAATTTTAAATATTAATAATATAGATAAATTTAAATTAAGTCTATATTTTGACGGTTATGTTGTCAATGAATTAAGAAATTTGATTTTTTTTGTGATAATTATATACTTGTGTACAAACCGGAATTAATTAAATAGCTTCGTATGAGAAATCTAGAATTATACAAACAAATTATTGTTAGAAAAATTTAAACTAAATTGGAATATTTGCCACGTTCTGTATCGGGCATTTTTCAAAAATATCATCAATAGTACAATTGCATTGGTAACAGTTTTCAAAAGAAAACACTATCATTAGTAAAATAAACCAATTAAAATTGCAACTTAAGAACTTGAAAATTAAATTCCTAAATCTTTTTTGTAAAATTAAAGAAAAAAATCCTCTCATTTAATATTATTAATTTTTGAAATCAAATGAAAATCAATGTTTAACGAAAAGTCAATCTTTTATAGTTTATTCAAAAATTGAGTAATTTGAATTTTCCAAAAATTGTCTTGCAGCCAGCTATTGAAATATGTAACTTATATTTATCAAAATTTATCAAAATGTTGCATATATTTAGGATTACAAAAAAAAAATTCTATAAAGCGTTAACATAATGATCAAATTCAATAGCTTATTAAGTGAATTAAAATAAATAATTACATCTAGTTTTAATGGCATGTCATTTACCTTTAACTTTTTGATTTTAAAGAAATTTGAGAAAGGTTGTAGTTCCAGAAATACTATGTACTTGAAAATTCCAGTTTTGCAAATTTCGAGAAGAAATAACAGGAGAGAGCAATTAAATAAATTATAATTTTTAATACCATTTTGTCATTGTAAAATTCATCTACGATTTTCTACTTTAGAATAAGCATGTGAGCAGCTTTCAACGTTTGCGGAATTTAAAAAGTGTTTACGATTTCGATATACAATAAATAGTCAAAAAATGGCATCTTTAGGCACTTTCAGAGAGCGGTTAGTTTCATAAGTATTTTTTCCTAGAAAAGTTCTTCTAGTCTCAATAAAAAATTTTAATATTGTATCTTTGTAACAAACACATTGACGGAGTTCATAGAATGAAATTAATAATCTTTTATATTTCAATTCTTATCTTTTTGGAATAAAAGTGGTTATTAGTTTTACCAAATTTGAATAACCAACAGCATATTTACGCTCCTCTTGCATAATTGATTAAATGACAATTTTCACATAGTAATTTGACAACGTACTTCTCTAAACAAATTACTCTTTAAGTTCAGAAATGTAATTAATTTAATTAATATATAGATGGCGTTATCAATATAAATTCTCTCATCACAACTATATTATTATATAAATATATATATATATATATATATATATATATATATATCAAATACTGAAAGAAAAAAAAATTTTGACTTAAAATTATATGAGAGCAGATTTAAGATCAAGAACAAGAAGACTACGAAAAAGAGAAGAAAAATGAAAAAAAAAAAAACAGAGCCGGAAACGGAACTTAAAAATGTTTTTTTCCACTTTTTTTTTCCTTCTTCGCTTTTTGAAACAATAAGAAAAACTACCATTAAATTTTATTCAACCCTTAAGCAAATCGAAGAGAATACAAAAAAAAAGCCTTAAATGGTTTCAGATAAATTTTAACTGATCGAAATGAAAAACCAGGAAATAAAAGAAAATTTATTACTCTATCTATCTTTATCACTCTCATATGCTATTTTATGTATTTGTTTTTTATTCTCTTTTCTCAATATTTTTTTTTCTGTTTTTAAGTATTTTCCTTTTCACAGTTTTACATTTTTGCTTAAATCAAAGCATCAAAGGTAAAAGGTTTTCCGGTACTGAATTTTCTATTGATTTCATTCCACTTTTTTTTTTGCTTGTTTTATTTATTTTTTTCATTTTTTTTTTTTGAAAATAAAAATGAAATCATTTTTTGTTGTGTGCAAATTTTCAATAAAGAATAAAAAATTAAATAGAATGAAGAACAAAAATAAAATGAAAAATAAAAAAAAAACAACAAAAAACAAATCTAAATGTAAAACTTGCACTAAATCAAATATTTTGATATTCCATTATACAATTTCCTTTTGAATTCGTTGTTTAATTCCTCGTTCTTCTTTTTGTTTTATCAATTTTTTTTTTTTGCAATTTCCAATGGATTTTTCTCCAATGTTGATGTCCTATTTTGGACCTTCGATTTGATTTTTTTTTCTCTACAATTTTTCCTCCCACTCCTTCGTGTTTTCATTTTTTCATTTCACTCTAGTTTTTTTTATAAATTATCCAGAGTCTAAATAAAGTGCGAAAAAAAAGCGAATAAATGAAAAATGAATGAAAATTAGAAAATCAAAATGGAAAAAAAAAAAAACGAGTGATGATCAACATCGGTGCAAAATTGAAATATGAAAGGGGGAAAAAAATGGAAAAAAATGCAAAAAAAAGAAAAGCTGAAGCAAGTGAGAAGAAAGGATATCTTGAAAAATTAAAAAAAATTTATCAATTGCCGATTAAAATGGTTTCTGAATTCATTCGGTTTGAATTATTATTTATTTTTATTATATAACGGCATAGTAAAGTAAGAAATTATTGCGAAATGCAAAATTCTATTGAAAATTTCACAATTTTCATGAATTTATACAAACAAAAACATTCATCATTTTATTGTGAATTTGTAAATGAATTTCTAATGAAAAAAATAATCATTTTATGATATAACAGATACGAATCATATATACATAGTCCATATCTAGAGTAAATTGGCAAATCTATAAACTTTCTATCATCATGTTGTCAATTAATATTTTACAGCCACAATCTAGAGTATCGTTAATTTTTATGCTATTTATATTTCAAATGTAAAATATTTTAAAATTATTATTGTTATACATAGTACAGTTTTAAGAAATCACTCTAAATCACTCTAAATAATTTCTTATCTAATAGTTGAGATGTAAACGCGAAGTATAGATACTAAACTGCTTTATAGTTCATCCAATTCCTATATTTTAGTCTATAATATTAGGGCTTATAAAAAAAAAATATATTTTTGTAAAATCATAATACTTGTTAATTCCATGTCCTAATTGTCATAAACCTAATTCGACATATTATGCTACATTAGATTCAAATCAAAATCTATAAAGCTTATTACAAAATTTTTGAAAATTCTTATTTTCCATTTACAACAATGCAGCTTCTATCAAATATCTTTTACATACTCATATATACAAATATATTAGTCGACTTATTCAAATGCTATAGTTTTTAAATTAGTTTGAAATTTACTTTTAAAGGATATGACATTGAATATTAAACGCTTATCATTAAGAATAAAACATGCTTCTTTTTTAAAAAAATTTTATTAGCTATATTAAATCAAATAAATTATTGTTAATTTCAATAACAGACAGACATCTTTTTCAATGCCAAGCTATTTATTAAATATGATTTTTTGTTAAAGAAAACAACAAGAAAAAAACGCAAATAAATTCAATAAATTATGTGAAAAAATGTTAGATTATCTAGTAAATGAACAGCAAAAAAAAAAAAGTATGATTGCTTCTGGCAATAATTTTGAAAAAAATCTCGTTAGTTTATTCTCATTTAATTTTTGATTTCCAGAGAAATTTTAATAAAATGAAAGATAAAAAAAAGATTTTTTTTCTACGAAAAATAAATCAAAATCCAAATTAGAAAAATCAATTAAATATTGTAAAAATTTTGTTCACTTTTCAAATATTAAAAAAAAAAATTTTTTTTTTTTGTAAACTCTTTTCAAATTCATATTTGCTTTGCTCCCATTTTTTTTATTCTAACATTTCTACATGCTCGTGCCAATTTAATTTTCGGAAAAATGGCAACTATTTTTTGCAACAAAAAAAAAAATAACAAAATTTAAAATAAAGGAGAAAAAAATTCAATTTATTTTGAAATCAAAAATGAACAATTTAAATTAGAAAAAATTTTATTTTTAGATTTTAATACAAAAATTTTTCGACATACATGCCGAATTGTTAAAACTACATGCATACGTGATCTTAAATAGTGTTGAAAACTGCACATAAAGGTTCAATCGGTTTCTGATATAATTCTCATAAATTGGATTGTTTCCTTGTTTCCAAGTTCCTTGTTTGTTAGTTAAGCAAATAAGGTAGTATACACTTTTTACGTTTTCACTTATAATTCTCCAACACACGACTTTGTTTACTGACATTGCATTTGCTTGAATAGAAATGCTTGATAGCATAGAAATACTTGCTATACTCTTGGAATCTTTCTTCATTTTTAACAAATATTTCATATTTTCGTACTTAACAAAAATCTCAAGTTTGTTGTTAAGTTTTTTTTTTTTAATCTTTAATTAATTTTACAAAGAGGACAAGTATAATTTTCCGACTTGTTTAAAAATCCGTTAAAACATATTATTCTATTCGAGAATCAAATAAAAAAATTAAGAAAATTTTAAGAAAGGATGAAAATAAATATAGTTAAAAATTTATGCAAAATTCTCTGAGAGATTGCAATTAAATTTGAAGAAATTTATTTTGTAATATATAAAACCTTTTAAAAATTTAAATAGTACGTATATATAATTTCTTCTTGTCCGGGAAATACTGAGATAGTTTGCTCTCACGGCGGCAGATTTTCGGTCTTCCGCGCTTAACAAACTGCTCCAATAATTGCCACCTGGCAGATGGTTCTCGAGCAGGTACCGTGGGGTTATGCCCGCAAATAAAGACTGTGAAGGGGGGGGGGGGGGCACAATAGATAGGATATATGTGATCGCCATGCACTGTTTACAAATTGACTATGTAAATTAAATATTATGTAATTTCATAAAATATTATGAAAATTTATATGTAAAGTTGAAATTTTAAATGGCATTTTATGTCTTAAATTATAAAATTTCTGAATTGAATTGTGGAATCCTTTCATACAGTTGAAGTAATCATAACTAATATTTAACATAATTTGAATTAACTTAGCAGATAAAATCTAATTATTTCTTAATTAAAATTTATTACTGGCACTGGCCACCATCAAAATCAATTTACATAACACTCTTAAAGGAAAACAAGCAACTTGTAATGGTACTATTACCTATATCTTGTATATTAATTATATTCCAAAAAAAAATCATGGTGATTTTACTTTTCCAATAAAAATCAATTTTAATTGGAATCTTTTAACCTTACAATTTCATTTGTCTTTAAAAAGCTCTTTTAAACCTTAAATTCAAAATTAAAAAATGAGGCTATTTTTTTATTAATAAAACTGACCTACATATTTCAGTAGCTTCAACTTTATTTCTTTTATTCATTTACAAAATAAAAAGATATTTTTGCATACTTTACGGCTGAATTTTATTTGAATTTTCAAAAATTTATTATTGAATGTACAATGGAAAATTCAATCAAATCCTTGTTTTCTTTTTTATACTTTTTTTAAAAAAATTTTTTTTTTCCTAAATTCATCGCTTTAAGAACAGTAAGTTTTTTTCATTCAGTTTCCAGTTTTAATCGAAATGATTTTATTTAAAACAAAAAAAAAATAAATATTTTCTAATTCAAAAATTTGAAACAATCCCAGGCTTGAACAAACCGATTTCAAATTTAATTAAAATCCTTTGATATTTTTATGTTGTTCTATCATTTTTTCTCAATCTATTCAAAATTATTCACAATATTCATTTATATAAAAATACACAACACAATACCGACATATACAACAGTGTATAAACAAAATGTTGTAACACTATGAAAATTGATTTCATCAGTTCAATATACAAAAAAAAAAATTGGAAAAAAAATAAAGTACACATCAAAAATAATAAAACATTGAAAAATGGTTAAAATGAAAATAAATATAAAAAAAAAAAAATGCTAAACAAACGAAACACGGTTATATTGTAATTAATTTTTAGTAAAATTGGAAAATATTCGTAAAATCGATTGTTTTTCTAGCAATGGAAAACAAAAAGGTAATCGATTTTTATTATTCTAAGTAAATTTTTTAATGTTTTGTTGTTGTTCTTTTTTATAATATAAATATTAAAAAAGATTAGAGAAAATAATTTATGAAATTGTGAAAATAATTACAAAATAATAATTCAATAACAATAATAAAATAGATTGAATTTGATTGTGAGCTTAAATTAAGGATTAAATTAGTTTTACAAAAAAAAAACAAATGCGTGCGGTGCGAGGTTGTACCTTAAACTAAATTCCTAAAAATAAATGCATAAATTCATTGACAAACAATAATAATAATCCTTTTTTTACTGTTTTCAAAATAATTGATTACATACAAACACTATAATAGATGAGTGTTAGTGGGGTAACACATGACGTGCATTTTGACTAGGCAAAATCAGATTTCGATTAAAAATTATACAAAATTTATATAAACTCTTTTTTTTTATTTAAATTTAAAAAAAAAAATTTTTAAGCAATTTTTAAATTTAGTTGAATAATTAATTAAAATAAAGTGTTTTTTTTTACCTATAATTGAAAAATTTTTAAAAATTGTGAATGGAATATGAATGTTTTTTGTAACATATAAAACCATAAATAGTTTAAAATAGATATATGTAATTTTTATTTAATCGAAAGTTAGCTAATAAAATATATTAAAAAAAATATTACTGGAGTTGCCATAGTTCGCTACTAGTGTTGCCATATTTGTGCATGCTACTAGTGATGAAAACTGGTAGAAATCGGAATAGTGTAAAAAAATAACATTTTCTGCCGTGTTTTACTGCACAAACAGAAATTATTACAATGAGAGTTGTAAGGGAATATGTTCTGTTGCAGAAACAGTCATAATATTTAACTAAATTTCGAATACAGAGTAATTTTAGAAATATTTTGTTTATCACAAAGTCTAGAAATTGAAAATATAATCATAAAATCTACCTAGATTTTATATGTCACAAATCGGCTATATATGCCACTACTGAATAGGTATGTATTCAAAATGGAGGCAGAAATATTGCTAATTTTGTAATTTTTTTTTACAACATAAGATTGTAGTTATTTTGTGGCTACCAAAATAGCGACCAGTTTTTTTGGACTGAATAGAGGTAATAACATGAGGGATTTACTGTATAATTATATTTTACCTTTAAAATTCAAATATATATACACTTCTGAAAATGACAGATTGGCTCTAATTCCATAACTTTGCTTTTGTTATAGCATACACGAATAAAAGTTACTTTTAATTGTATAAGCATTATTATTAGATAATTTTAGTAATTCACTCAGGTACTAATGTGCTCTATATTTTAAATATAAAGAATCTTTTGTCAAACCTGGAAAAAAATATTTCTTTAATGTACTCGTATAAATCTTTTGCTTAATTTTTAAAAATTGCAATAAGAGTTTGTCGAATTAATTTTATAAAAAGCTTCTGAAAACAAAAAGGTAAAATACCATAAAAAATTGAATATTTATAAAAATATATATGTACGAGTATATATCTATATATATATCGGTTTTCATGAAGGAAAATTTCTTGTCAAGGAGAAATTAGGAATTGATATGATTTTTCGCTTTAAATATTTCAAAACTTATTGTATAATATTAAAATAATTATTAAGATAATTAATTTACAATTATTTAAATTATAAATTTTAACAACTTTTGTACATAAATAATGAAATCTAATTTTGACAATCGAAGTTTTTTCCAAAATTCTTCAATATTTTTTGAAATTTTATTTTGTTATCGCAATATTCTCCCTGACCGTCCAAATATGCATAATATCTATAGTCATATAAAATTATAAATTAATAATCAATACTTTGACACTATTTTAAAATTTCTATAATTAAAAAAAAATTCTAAAATATTTCAACGTGTAGGTTGTATAATTGATTTACATATTATATTTTATATATGTATGTATGTGATTTAGTAGAATTCTATGTAATTATTTGAAAAAAAAAAAGTGGAATAATAAAATGCAAAAATTACTATAGCTTTCATGACAATTTCTATATATATGTAAAATTAATAATTACAGTAATTATTATTTATAATTACACCAACATTATTATAATGCAAAATTTTTATTATTGCCATTATTTAATTTTTAATTGAATTTCTAATAAATGAAAGAATAAAAGCAAGTTCAACTAATCAATAATGGTGAATAAAAGAGCAAATTTCAAAATATTTTATTATTTTTTGATGATTTCAGTAATTTTGATCTCAATCATTATTTGCAAAGGGAAATTTAGAACACACGATTTTCGAAGGTTGGAGGAATATGTTAAATAAATGGATTATATTCGATGCGATGTATAATGCAAAAATATGCCTTTAAAATAGAAAATATCAATAATTTTTCTATACTGTTTGGGTTGGTACTTGTATTACTATTACTTGTAAGAGGAAATGCTTTTCGCCACAAGCCATAAATTAAAAAAAAAATTTACATCTTTAGTAATAACTTCCCGTTTTCTTTAACCGTACCAATTTAAAATTAATTGAGTTACAACTACAATGCATGGGCTAGAAATTTCTTAAACAAATAGTCGTACTTAAAAATTAACGATAAAATAAGCATATTGTTAACACAAATGATAATGGACTTGGAAAGGAATAAAATTACAATTCAGTAATATTTTATTGTCAGAATTTTCCCTATATTTTGGTGTATAATTAAATAATTTGGAAAAAAAAAAATTTTAATGTTCTTCTTAAAAATATATTGCTAATATTTTTGCAAAACGGAAAATAATAAATTTCGGAAAAAATATGAAAAATTTTGTTAGGTATTTGAAATAAACAAAAAAAATTCATTATTACCAGCGTATGACCGAAATCATTCTATATTTTCAAATGATATTGAAATAATAATAAGTTTTATAGCACTGTGCTAGTATATTTGCAATATTAAAATTATTTTGGCGAAAAAGCTGCATAATTTAGCGAATATGACTTATGATAATCTATTTTACACATTGTTAAGAATAGTACTTTACTACTAATTTTAGAAAATTGCCCCATCGTAAAGCTTTAATATTTCGGTAACCTTATTTCTGAATAAGTTTATTACACTCGTATTATTCTCTGAAAAGGCACAGCGTAAATCTGGTATGTAATTGTTCAAACCAGTCACGTAATTAATATGTTAGGTATAGTTGAATCTACATGACATAAAAGGTGTAGGACTGGAAGCAGAATAATACTAGTACAACCTAAATATATATAGAACTATAAAAACCTCGGCCTCTCTAATAAAAATTTCATTAAATATATTTTTTTCTCTAAACGAACAGTTGCTGATTATTATAAAATCTTGGTACTTAAAATTCGGTTCCATTACCATACCCTGGTTTTTGTATACAATGAGGTCGCTAAAAAAGAAACATTGACAATAATTTTTACGGAAATGTTGTAAAATGTGAAAACCAAAGTGCACACATTTATACACACTTATATAAAAACAACATAAATGTATATTCTTATTATATTAGGTACTACATAAATAAATGGGCGACGCATATTTATTTACACATATTGTAGCAGCAATAATTTTTAAATTGCATATTATGTACATTAAATAATCAACTGAATACCCACATACATACTAGATATAGGTACTTAGAAAATGAAATTGAATTCGTACTGTCCTTCTGAAATTATTTTGGAAATTATATTTTATTAAAATGGAATATAAAAATTTACCCATAATTATTATATATGTGTACACTTTCACCTAACATTCATTTAAAATAGAATACCATTAAATTTGTCTAACTAAAATTTCGGCATAATATTTCAAATAACTTTTAATATTCAAAATACATAAGTTCGAAAATAAGTTTTATAAATTACATTAAGCCGGTAAATACAATTTCAAATTAAGGGAAAACAGGTTCGAACATAATTTTTAAATTTTAAGAGTTACAATTACGGCCTTTGTTTAACTTCCGAATGTTTCAAATTTAACTCATCTTCGATTTAAACTATTCTTAACTCTTATCTTCAATTTAAACTATTCAGTGTTTAAGCTTATGCCTTGGAATACCGAGCAGATACCTCAACTACCAACCGTTTAATTCGAACCACAGAAATGAAAGCGTTACAGCAAAGAACTTGTAAAACTCTCAGAGATCGAGTCAGAGACAGAGCAAAAGTAGCTAGAGCCAACATGTAAAAAGAATGAATGAAAATTTACTTGTCAAAATAGCCTATAACAACATATCACATGATCATCGCCATCCTGGACGCCCCTCAAAAAGGTAGCGGGAGGTAGAACAGGACGTAGTACTATAAAGAGAAGTAGAAGAATAATTTAACTACAAAAATGAAAACTCAACTACGATTTAAATTCTTAATAATATTGTTTTTCTTTAAATTAAGTTTTAATTACTTAAATGCACAAAAAAAAAAAATTTACTTTGTTATAAAATAAATTTAAATTCACACTACCACATATTTACAAAGTCTCTATGTTAAAATTGAAATATTGGGCTACCATATCATTTTGAAAATTATTAAAATCATGTATCTAAGCTACCTACATACATACATATATTTTCCATTCGAAATTATATTTGTACGACAATCCACATTTTTATTATTTCACATTATATGTACAATGCCCTCATTTATACATGTGCCAAAAAAAAATTTCTATTACAAGAATATCAGGTCTCACCGGACAAGAAGTCACCAAAAATTAGTTATAAAAAGTGCATTGAAACAAAAATTTGAAAAACAGATATTTCTTTTTTTTTTTTTTTGTTCATACTAAATTAGCTATTTGGTTAAGGATATTTTGCTTCGTTTCTATGTGCATGTATAATATTATAAACATTGTAGGTAAATATAAGAGCTTCCAAAAATTAATGACCATATTGTTTTTATATTTTCGAGCTGGTCCACCTATAATTTTCTTCAAAAAAAAAAAGTCCTTTGAGGTTCTTTAGGTTATAATATATTTTGATCATTTTTGTTTTCTGTTTTTTTCGTTTCTACTATCTTTCGTTCAGGTATCTCCGGTGGTTTCATTTTTATTATATATTTTTTTTTAAAGCACTGTAAATGCCTTAAAATTCAATATTGTATAACAAAAATGACATTTATATCAAAGTACAGAAGATATAATATGACCAGCTTTAAATTATATAGTGTATACCCACATACATATACGTATGTATTATATACAAACAAATCTATATATGTTTAGCATAAATTCTATAGAAACTCTAATACAATGAGCTTGACAATGAACTAAAATTTTCATATAAAATATCTATATGCTTATATAGAATAATTTATGTTATATAGGTATATAAATTACATATATGTATGTATTTTCATTATACGTACATATATAATAGAATTGTACATGTTAGTACACACTTATATTAGTTGTTTATAAAATTTTATAGCCTTATAAAATGATCTTGATATAATTTAATGATAAAATTTTCCACAAACTCAGTCATATATACACATATTCTCATTTATATTGAATATATATACATGAACATACATGTGTATACACAATTTGATATTGTTGATATAAAAACTTAGGCTTATTTTTCCTCAATATTTAAAAGAATATTTATGCAAATATCTTTTTTAAATTAAGGATCTGGTATTTTTACTTTATTATTAGTTTCATTAATTTTATATCTATATATATATTATATTATATATTTATAATATTCGTTTATGACTGGGTTGGTATATACATTTAATATAGAACAAAATTTAAAAACAAAATATTTTCATATAAAAATGAACGTACAGAGTTAATCAAAATGAGTTGCACGCTCTTTTCTACCAATCCATATTGTTACTTGAAATTCTTTAGAAAATTTTTCAAGATTAGATCCATAAAATGAGGTTTTTTTTGTATGGCGATTGCTTTATCAATAGAAATTTTTTGTAGAGTTCTGTAGAGTTTTAAAGTAGGTATGAGTTTATTTTATTTAAAAATGAGATATTCCGAGTAATTCCATAACATAAGCGGCTATTATTTTGAAAAATGTATTTAAGACTCATCAATAACTATTTTATTATTTTAATTCAAAATATTTAAAAAAGATTAGCATAGTATGCACTTTGACATATAAAACAATTAATTAGATTCCATGTGCCACTTTATATTGGCTTACTGATTAATAGGTAAAAATTTCCATAAAATTTTAAAATTTGATAGTAATCAACTAATATTGTAGCTATCAATGTATGATTTTTCGATTATTTGAGTTGAACAACAAATTCCACAATTTAAAAATTCTGAAATTTTTATTTTCTTAATAATATTGCAAAAGGATCAATCACGTTCATTGCAATCTACTATTTTATTAATTTTGTTTGTGCTATTTTAAAAAACGCTGTAATAATAAAAAATGAATGTTATCGATAAAAATGGGCAACATCTACTATATTCTGTTACAATTATATCTATTATTAACTCAATATAATTACATATATATACATAAATTTATCTATATATAAAAATAGGTAAAATGTCCTTTTTTTTTTGTTGCGTTGTATGTGTTTTTGTTAAAAAATAGGAAACCATTTTATTATTGGTATTATAGTATGGCGCTGTTTTTAAGTTGGCGCCTAATAGTTATCGTTGTAATTATGGTAATGATGTTTTTGTTATCTTTATTAAAGATATTGAAAATGGTTATTTTAAAATTTCAAATATTACTAGCTATACAATAATAATAGTACTTATCTAACCTATTTGGATAGTTTTATATAAACATTTTATTTATAAATATAATATACATATGTATGTAAGTATATATCATAAATAAATTATATATATATATATATTTTGAATTTGATTTTCTTTAGGGAATTTTTGGTATTTAATAAATGATGTTCCAATGAACATTCATCTATAGGCTAGAATCTATTATTATAAATATGGGTATGTAAATTCAATATACAGTGTACATAATTTATAGTAAAGTGAAATGTAATGAAAGGTCTCTAAAGTCAAAGGGGACATTTAAAAAAAAAAGAAAATTATAATTATAAGCCATAAAATTATTCTTGTTGTGGGAATTAAAGGGGCAACTAAAAAAAAAATATTTACAAAAAATATTATCGAAAGTTTTGCTTAATAAGATTATAGACAAATTTTCAAATTTTAATTTTATAAAAAAAAAAATTTGATTTTTTACCGAAATTTCATTAGATAAATTATATTTAAGATGAAAATTATTTGAAAATTATTTCTCAATTTTTAGATTTAATTTTAGTTTTCGATTTTTGATTTTAAGAATGGTGTGTTAATTAAATTGTTGGTATATAGAAGCTTGAAATTGATTAAAAATTTTACGGCTCCAGGGAAAAAGTATCAAGTCAATTTTAGTAAGTTTTCAGGAAACATGTTTTTCCTTTATTGTTCTTATATTAGAGATTTTATACGGATAGTTTCTTTTAAGATTTTCTTTTAAGTATTACTTCAGTGTATTCATAATTATGGCCTTCACTGTTCATTCACAAAAGAACAGTGTAAGGTCATAAATTTTAATTTTAAGTCGAAATTTAGTGGATGTTTTTTTTGAATATTAAAATTTAAGTCAACTCGATTGTTTTCGCGCAAACTCAAACATGTAAGTTTTAGGAAGGTTTAATTGCCCATTTCAATTTACAAGGAATTTTTCAAAGAAACTGACTATAATAGTAATGTAGGTTGATAGAGAATGAAAAATCAATGACACTGATGACAAAAAAATTATTTTGGTTTTTTGACTAAATTACTTTTCCGCCGAAGCCGCAGAATTATAGTGTTTGCTTCCGTAATAGCTATGTATAGTTTATATAGGCACATAACTATAATTTTAATAATTTTGATTTTAATAAATTCATTTCTGACTGCAGTTTCTTAAAAAAATTCTGTATTAGGATTTAAAATATAAGATCTGATCAATTTTTGCTCTAAATTTTATATTCATTTTTATACCAATAAAAATATAGAATGTGAAGAGTTTGGCCATTTGTAATTAGTTTTTTCTTTAATTTTTATATAAAAATATTTTTAGTATGGCATTTCAATATTATACTTGGAATGACATAAATATTCCCCAAAAATTACATTTCATAAAAATTTGAACATTTGAAACATAAATGCTACTAATGAAAATGATTTCATAATTTGATTGACTACTAATTATTTTCTAATTCCTAATACTACTTTGAATTTATTCAAGTATTTAGGTAAGTTAGATATCTACATATTTAATGTATAACAGTATTAATTAGCGTAATTAAAAGTGTATACAATATTAATTAGACTATAAATAATTTTTCGATACAAAATACCTGTGTAAACCTTTTCATGTCACATTTCAAATTAGTTTTTTTTAATTATAATCTACATACATAATATGTACATAAATACCGGCTGACAAATTTTTCTATTCCCATCAAAAATTTTTACGATCTATTTCATATATAAACATAATTATTATAGAAGACATTAATTGAAAATCATAATAGCAGTGTAATTATAATATATTTGTTATATGTATAACACACTTTCACTTTGATTTTTCATTACGGTCGCATTAATATTAAAGATATTTGTATATGAGTTTGTATTTGCATAGATTAGGGTGCTTGTTACTTCAAATTTATATTATTTTACTTTTATGGAGAAAAACTATAGCTGTGCCTATGAATGTATCTCTATAATAGGTGAAATAAATCACACACCATATCAAATATAAAATCAAGATTTTAATTAATTTATTACAATATTTTTGAAAATATTTTTCTTTTTGTATATTTTTAGAGTTATGAAATTCAGAGTTTATCAACATATACCCAATATTTGGTATCTGTCCAAGTTTTTAATCCAGAAGGACTTGGACCAGCAACAACAGTATTAGTTATGACTGATGAAGGAGGTAAGCCATTCCTTTATTTTGTTGGTTTTTATAAAATATTTTTATCTCCTCCATAACAGATATACATAAAAAAAAATTTTAATATACGTTATAAATTTTTACAACCACCAAAAATAATTAATAATTACAAAGAATCTATATAGGTGCTTTTGATTTAAAAAAAAAAGTATACAAGGTTATATAATGGAAAATATTGCAAATAGTATTTAGGTTTATGATATGTATATAAAATCATTGTGTTTTTTTATGAATGTTTATGAAAAACGCTTATTATTTGTAATGAAAGTAAAAGATCTTTGTTATTTTTTTTTTTTAAATATAAAGGAAGATAATTAAAATGTAAGCTATCAATTTTTATAATTTTAACCCAAATTTCTATTTAATATAGGTATACTTATATAACGATAAATAAACTATAGATAGGTGGTATTATAATAAAAAAGGATATTTTGTTAATTTCTTTTTGTGAAAAAAGAAATCGGTTTCTGTCAATATTTGTGGTTTTTGAAGGGCCTTAAATCCTTTTTTTAAGATAATAATTTAAAATTGCAAAATAAAATGTATATAGCTATATTATATAATGTTAAGTATGAATATTTATAGGTTCATATACCTAGGTATATTTGTTTTAATATTAAATATTACTTTTTAGTGTTGTTGCTCCCCGAGTACGCCATAAACTAATTTATAAAATTGAATAATGCGGTAAAACAATTTTATTTTATTATACACGTTGATTTTTTGACAATATCAAATTTGTTTTATATACTTGTATTGTAATACTAATCATCTGATAACTGATGTAACTACGTATTTATTATACTATACTTTTATGTTGAAAATTTTATATTGAAAATTTTAATTTTCAAAATGAATTCTAATGATTATTAAATTGGTTATAAAATACACAAGTTTATTTGGAACTAAAACAATTTGACAAAAGTAAAAACGATCACTTAACCGACAGAATTATACCCTGCCATATTGGCAGATTGTCTGAGTATAAAAATTTTGCTTTTAAAATATTTAGAATTAAATTTCATGGTTGTATGGCAGTTATCCGAACCTATCAATTCAATCCACAAAAACTTCAAGGAAATATGTGACGTATAATTGGGTTTATGTCTGCCGAATTTTAAACAACTAGCTTTATTATTTTAAAAAAAAAAACTAAAACTAGCTTTTAACGTTGTAGGGCAGCCATTCCATATATATTTCTAGGATACACGACTGTCAAGTTTTATATTACAAAATTTTATATTAACATCTTTGTTGGTTTCGAGAAATTTAAAATAACCTCTTTCAGTTGTAAGTTAGCTACCCGAACCCGTTGTCCAAATTAGTTCAATTACAATAGTAACCTTGGCAAAAAAAAAACAATTTGTGAATGTTTAAAGCCGATTGCAATATTCGTTTTTGAGTTATCGCATGATGACTAGTGAACGGAGAATTTTACGCTGAGCAAGAATATAATATTTAAATGTCCATATCGCAGACGGCTCCAAAGTTAATAATATACCCTTTACGAAATTGCGCGTGCATGGGATGAAAATAGTATTAGAATTATTGAAATTTTTTTATAAGATTCTAAAGCTGAGCTTCTTTTATCATAATAAAATTTCTTTATTCATAAAATAATATTTGATGTGCCATATTTGATTTTTAATGCTTTCAATGCTCAGTAAATTAAAACCAATTCCTTATTAATATTATATTATTTTATTTTGAGTCAATATTAAACTATTAGTTATAATGCAATGATTTATTATAGTAAATTAAGTAAATTTAATTGCAATATTAATAACCACTTTAATCTGTTTACATGTATTAATCTCCCCCAAATTAAAAATCACAGATAATCACAAACTAAAAATGCTTGATGTAATAATGAAAAAACTAAAATAACGAAAAGGGACAACTAAGTAATTGCTTTGTCAATTAAAATAATTTAAAATGGCGAAATGTCTTATTCTTCACAAAAAAAAATGAGAAGGTATTAAAGCCAATTATTTTAACGACAATGACATTCTAAAATTGGAAAATTTTTTACAAATTCTAAAATAATAATTGACAATAAATGCAACAACTCTAAAGAGCTCCAATAATAATATATATAAAGAAAAGAATATGAAAAATAAGAAAAGAAACAAAATAATAAAATGAAAAATAAATAATAATTTTCTCATTTCATTTTTCTTTTCTATCGCCTTTTTATTTCCACCAATTTTATTATTAGGCTCGTATATGTACAAATAAAAAGGTATACATACTTTATTTATATCATTTTAATTTCGGTTCTTGATAAATAAAAATCTAAGGTTATAAAATAAACTTGAAAATCTCCGATGAATTTGAAAATCATAAAAATTTCAAAATTTTATTTCTTCTTAGAAAATTTTTTTTAATAACAATTCATTTCTTTTTCTTAGATTTTCTCATTATATTAGGTTTTCACAAAAAAAAAAAAAAAATTCTATAAAATAATTTTTGATATTTTGGGAAAAAATATTTTTATTTCTTATTAAAATTTATAAATATTAATTTGTATTAAAATTTCAAATGACAAATTAAATTGTCAAAATACTGTCAACTCTTATTCCATTCCAAATAATAATTTTATTTTTAGATAATTATTATAATAGCGTTATAATAGAGTTGCCAGAGTAATTAAAATATAGTTTAGTTGAAAATAAGAAGAATAATTCAATAAAATAATTATTAATATTATAATTCATAATGAACTAAGCATTATAATAATCCAGCTAATGAAGCGCAGCGGTCCAATTAAATTTCAATTCAATATAAGACTTGTATAAGATAATTTTAGACCGGAATTTGTAGAAAATTTTTAGAGGTTTTTCTTCTAATTTTTATTGTGAAAATTTATTAAAACTAAATTTAACTAATTCCTAACAAAACTGGTGTGATGAATTTATTTTTGTCCATAAATCATGTTTTCATTAAAATGTAAGCCCAGTTTTAAACAATTGACTCTGTTAACCTTATTTTATATTATTAATTTAAGGCAGTTGTTTTCAATGAGGGTATCTACCTTAATATTTGCATTTTTTTACTCAAGAAATTGTTTTTATTCCCACTTCGCTCCTCTATTCCTACTTTTACTCACAAAATAAAACAATATAATTAACTAAGAAAATGATTCGCTTTTCTTTGGAAAGAAATAAATTAAAAATAAAAAATATTGTGTATAGTTACACAAAAAATTTTTTTTTTCTTATTTTAAATATTTAAAAGGAAATAAAATAAAAATAGGTTGTCAAAAATGATTATTTTGTACAAATTAATAATTTAAATTTGAATAAAAAATGTTTTAATATA
The DNA here is from genome assembly GCF_029603195.1 of Condylostylus longicornis. NCBI lineage: Eukaryota > Metazoa > Arthropoda > Insecta > Diptera > Dolichopodidae > Condylostylus > Condylostylus longicornis. Next base: position 670,990 of record NW_026577984.1, read on the forward strand.
GATAAAATAAAGGCACACATATACACATACATAAATAATAATAATTAATATTTATATAACCGAAGGAGTACAAAATAAATAATTAAAAAAACAAAAAGAAAAAAAAGAAATGAAAATTCAAGTAAGAAAAACAAAAAGAAAAGCGTTTGTTTACTTTTAATTTCGAGTAAACCGCACGAAGAAAATTAATTGTTTTTGGTTTCTGGAAGCTAAACATAAAAATAAGAAAAGGAATAAAATTAAAAGATCAAAATAATGTGAAAAATACTACAGCTACATAAATATACACAGCTACACACATAAAATAAAATTAATAAACAACTATTTTACGTGTGCCAGTGTCTAGGTAACAAATGATTTTTAAAGAGAAAATTTAATGACAAAAACACATTGTTTAGTTTCATCTTAATAATTTTTCAAGAAAAGTAAAATAACAAATTCATTATACATAGTGTTTAAATAGCAATTTATGTACATAAATAAAATTCAAGTGCTCGCAAATGATACAAATATACAAGTGTTAAAAGACAAGCGTTAGTTCAACTATAAATTTTGTGCATAACCAATTTTCAATAAAAAAGCTACTTACATAATATATTTTAATATGAATGTGCATAATATATAAATTTTTTTTCAAGCAAATATTTCGTTTGAATTATTTTCGTTTGATCGTATTTCTTCAAATTTGTCATAAAACTTTCGGTACACGTAATGATAATCCAGAGCATTTTTGTTGGAGTACAACTCTCAGTTTATTAAAAAAAACAGAATTAATTTTATATATTTAATTGAGAAATACATAAAGGATTCTAACAAGCAATTCTAAAAAGCAATTCTTCGTGATAACAGGGAAAGAGTATTATTAATTCAAAATGTGATGAGTAAAAACGTATAGGATATAGAATGTGTATATCTTATAAAGTTTAATTTGCTTACTTTAGTATACATTTTGTAATAAAACAGTGACATATTTTGATTGATTAAGATTTTTAATAAATTTTGCAATTTAATCATGCTATATAAAGCAATTATTGAACTAAATTTAGTTACAGTATCGACCTCTTGTTAGAGAGAATAAGAAAATAATTTCCATTAATAGCTATTTAAATCTGTTTTGTAAACCGTCTACTAAAAGATAACACAAATCCGTCTACACAAATCTCTGATGTGGTCAACACATAACCAATCGCAATGTGTATTGTCTAACTTAGCTACCGTGGAGAAGCGCGTTCCCACCGGAAACTCAAATTCCTTATTGTATGACATGCGGTCGGTAAAAAGATTGCCTTGTAATGATAATAAATGTCCTTTTGTTTCAAGAACCACACATGCACTTTAGTAAAACGCTACTATGTATATAAGAAGTTTAATAAATTTCCTCCCAAAAAAAAATGTTTGAGTACCTCACGGTAAAATTTTTACATCAAAATTATATGTACATTAAAAAATAAGAGCAACTACAATATTTTACTACATATATCTAGATTCTTATGTATGTACATATATACATTATGTAAATATAAAAATTTAAAAAACCTTAAAATGATTTTGAATATAACGATAGATAATTAATTTTTTTTTTTGTTTACTAGCAAAAATTAATGAAGTAAAATATTAATGCTGCTCGTATAAGTTTTCAGTTCAATGGAAAATGAATCAATTAACCATACTACAAACTACTCCTACTATCTTCATGTAGTCAAATTAATTTCATGATCTTTTGAAAAATAAAATTAATTATAAAGCCGAAAAAAAAAGAAAGTTTTTATAATAATAAGCACAGCTATATTGATGTTTTTCATTTAAATTAAATTTACACCCACAAATATACATACATTTAGATATAAATGTGTTGAAATTGTGTAATCTGTATAGTCTGACATCCAATACAAGTATAGTACCGGAGATAATAATTATTCATTTCAATATGTTGCCATGATGTTTCTGAATTTTATAAAATAATTTATTCACGAAATAATCTTGGAGTAGGCAGTCGGTTTTTTTAATAATTTATTTAACACTAGATTTACGGAACCCGTCAATTTGACGGGTTTCCGATTTAATGCCTTAAAATTTTGAACATGTAAATATTATTCTTAAGACATTAAATATTAGTTTTTAATGATATAATGCCATTTGTGTGCTCCGAACCACCTGCATTTTATTATTTCTATATGTTATATACCTATTTTTATGGTAATCCGTCAATTTGACGGGTTGCCTAATTTATGAATTAAATTACAAATAGCAGCCATCAAAGGCTAGATATTGTACAAGCAGACCACTGGAGTAAAATATATATACGAAGAAATTTATTTTTCAATTGGCCGAAGAACTAGGCAATGGCTATCGCGACGAACATAATACAAGTTTAAGTTCAGAGTCTGTTGTATAAAACACAAATGTGCGAAAAATTTTCCAAATTGGGTTATGTAAAAAAAAAAATAGGTCCAATAACATTTGCATTAAATGTTGCAAATAACTATGTGGAAAGTGCGCATCCAAAATAGAGCTTACATATAAAAAATGTATTGAAAAACTGTTGATTTAAAATAAAAAGACTTACAAAAATTTGTATTTTAATTCATCCGTCAAAAAGACGGACTTCAGTAAAAATAGGTATGCAGCCAATACCCGTAAATCTAGTGTTAATAAATTTTAAATTTTAATTCTTAATATTATTGATTTTGAATTCGATGCACTTAAAATAATTGCTATACTTTCAGTACATTATGGACTTATTTTGAAAAAATTTTTGTTAAATTTCAAATTGATAATTTTTCTATAATTGTAGTTTGATGAAATTTATTCAAAAAATCACTAAAATTAAAAAGAATGGATTGAAATATAAATTAATTTTGAGAAAAAGATTTGCGAAAGTATTAATTAATTGAAGTTGTCAAGATTTTCCATTTTGATATTTTAAAGTTTTGTGTTCTAAACAAATTAATTTAAAAAAAATATTATTTCATAAATTTTTAAAATGATCAAAAATATAAAAAAGGAAAGCAAGAATAGAAATTCAAAAATTTTCTAGATTAGTTTTTCATGTTTATTTTATAAGCTTGACACTGCCATTTCGCATATTATTTAAACGAACATTCTACTCAGAAAAAAAAAAGTTTTTATATATTTTATAAACAACTTTAAAATAATATGCAAAAACATAAATTAATATACGTATACATCTTCAGTTATATAAAAGAATACACGGTTTTCTATATAAACTCACATACACATTTAAAGTGTTTTTCAAAAATGGCAAAATTTATTTTAACACCTTAAGGCGAAGACCATTAATTTAATAGAAAAACTTTTTTTTAACAAAAAATATGAGAATAATTATATTTTGTATGTACCTATAAACTCAGGTAAATTTATATACCTATACAATATTATATACTGAGATGAATATAATACATACCATATAAAATTTATTATGTACATACATACATAATTTTTCATAATATTTTGCAAAATTAGAAAAATAATATAGATAAGACTATGCTTTTATATTTAAAGCTCTTTTAAATAAAACACTTGAAAAAAAAAATTTTTTGTTTTTGAAGCAGTTACTGCGAAATTTAGAAACCTTTAACCTTGTTTACCTTACATATAATTGAAAATATTGTAATACTGTATGATAAGGAATACCATTTCAGACACTGGTGCAATTTATTTCCTTATTTTTTCTTTATATTTTCATATGCGTTATTTATAAAATTACTTGTAAAATTATTGGAAAAAAATTTTCGAATGCACACACTCATTGAAAAATCACACAAAACTAAATTCGGCATTAATTTGGACATTAATAAAGTTGGATAAAACTAATAATTTGTAATGTAGCACTTTTCGTTTTATTCATATACCAAAATATTTCAAAAATTGCATACATTTAGGATGAGCGTGGAGAATTTTAAGCATAACGTTATTTGAATAAATTAATTCATTAAGCTCGAATTCAAAGATTAACTGCGTGCGTTAAGAAAATTAATTATATTTTTTAATGTCATGGCATTTACCGTTAGTTTTCTGCATTTATAGAAATTTGAAAAAGCTTCCTGTTTCGGAAATATAAAATGCCAAAAATTCAAATTTTACAGATTTCAAAAAGCGAAAACTTGACAGGGGGTCGAAGTAGAGAATAAAATTTTTCAACCAAAATGAAATATTTAATAGTATTTGAAAGGTGCAAAAACTCCTACAGCCTGCGGTCCACAGCCGTTTTGTTTTTTTAAAATTCAGCTATGCTATGTGACGGTAAAAGAAGCCAGTCGTAATTTTATTGCGTTTTTGCAAAATTTGAAAAATCTTTATGATTTCTTTAAAGTATTTGTGGGGGGGTGAAGATATTTCTTTCAAGAAGATGTTTGCCTACTTCCGCCCATTTAAAAGCAAATAAGTTTCTATTAAAGGTGTATGTACTTGCGAAATTGAAGCTTTCTATCTTCAAAGGTGTAGAAGTTTTGTAAACAGGCCCCCGGACGGACGGAAGGACACAATGAAACTAATAAGCACCTTTTTTCAACATTTTTTTGGAAAAGTACTTAAAAATAGCTAATAAAATTTTTTCACGTATCGTATTGTAACTAATTTGCACTATTCAACTCTAGTAAAGCAACTTTATGATTTCCTTAGCTCCTTATACAGTCAATTCAAGCTTTTAAAGTCAATTCAGAAATTTATTGTTAAATTAATTTAATTTCAAAGATAACTTAGAGTTAAAATCTTTTTACTGCAATTTAAAATAGAATTTATAGACCCTGTAAAGTAATTACTTCTAATGTATAAGAAGAAAATGGGTAGCTCAAAGACGAAGAAATCATTAATACCATGTAGAAAAGAAGTTTTAAAGTGATTAATGCAATATTTTCTTGCTTTTAATTAGAATATAAAAAGTTTTTTGTGAAAACAGTTTCTAAATAAGCATTTCTTGAAATGAAAACAATAATTATTATTGAAAATCAAATTAAACACGAAACTGTGAATATTTTTATAAATTCATTATGACAAAAAATTCAAAAAACAAGTTTTTCTCTGTTGTCTCTCAGAGTTTTGAATACATAGGAAAAACAAAGTATTAAGAATAATTTTCTCCTTCTGTTAAACATTAACAAATGGAAAATATAAAATTTAAATTCTAAAATAAAAAAAAAAATAAGAGAGAAATGAAAAAAAATCAACTTTTTAACACTTTGGTCAAAAGTTTTAATGATAAAAATTACAAAAAAAAAAAAAAGTTTTTATTCTAATTAAAATAATTAACAAAAATATAAAAAAAAAGAATGTATTCTAAAATGATTACAAACTTGCATTCCTTACTCCCTTGTATACTCCTTTATTCGCCTTTATTGTTGTACACACACACATAAACAAATGACGCTGATTTCCTTGATTTTCATTTCATTTCGGTTCTAAAAATTTTTTTTTTTCATTAATTTTACTTTTCCTTATTTTGTGGTTTTAACTTTGTTATTGCGGATAAAAAGAAAAATTTACCCCTTAAGGATTATTTTTGTTTTCATTAATTTTAGAAAAATATTGGAAAAACTTTGCCGACGCATAATGAAACTCTTAAAATAGTCCGTCCATATTTACTTTAATACATTCGAATTCTGTCAATCTATAATATTACTTGAAATTATAGTCAAAATATCTCGAATATTTCTCTTTCGAAGTTTGTCACAAAATAAAATACGAGATTGCCTTTCCGTAGTAAAGAAATTAGTTGAATGCCGCATCCATATAACGTCATCCTTATTTTATTCCGCAAAGAAGCCTTATGACTTAAATTATAATAAAACTGACCAGTAGGTGAAAAAGAAACGCCAGTAGGAAATCTAAATGACCATAAAAACAAATTAATTTTGAATTCTTATATTAAAGTTTTTTAGGCCTATATTTGGAAATTGCTGACATTTTTAAGAAAAACTATTCCGAAATCTCAAATATTCGTCGCAATTTTATAAATTCACCCGAAATCTAATATAAAGAGAGCTATAACAGATAGTTGCTTTGCAAATAAAGTCGAGGCTTTTATAATTTTTCAAAAAACAAGAAATTGTCCTTTTTATAAAACATTGGATCCCGTATACAACTGTTTTTCCCCAGAATTTTCATTAGAATTTTCACGCCAATTAAATTATTTTTCATTATTTTGTTCTTTTGTTTCTTCAACTTAACCCTTTTTTCAGATTACAAGGAAGAAAAAAAAAATTTTTAATGAAATTTTGTTACTGACCATGGGCAAATGTTTCCTTTTCTTATAAGGTATTATGCTGTAATACAAGAAAAAAGTTTCTGTAAGGAAATAATAGTTTAATTACATCGCATAATAGCAAAAAAAAAAAAAATTATTTTTTAAATTAAAAGGATTGCATAGAAAAGTTTTTCTGAACAATTTTTTCCCATTTTAGTGTTCCCAGTTTTTTTCTCTAATTTCGAATTGAGACGGTTCAAAATAATGGTCTGGAGAATATTCAAAATTTTTTTTTGTTATTTTTCCTTTCTTTCTTGATCTTATACCAATTTTTCCATAATTTGAACTGTTTTACATTTTTGTATTTCAAGGAAAAAGCTTGAAATTATTTTTAATTAATTAATTTGATATTTTAATATTTTTTTTGTTGTGTACAATTAGATTAAATGAATGTTTAAAAAAAATTTTTTTTTTTTCATATTTTTGTCTAAGTAGCATAGTAAATTTATTATCTTTTAAACAGCATTCTCATTTTGATGAGAAGACCTTTTTGAAAATATTTACTGCGTATGTTCTTCTTCAATAAGCGGGTATATTAATGCGTGTGGGAATTGCAAACCATTCGAAATTTAAAAATAACATGAAAATAAAGTAGAAAAAATTAAGAAAATTATTTTGTTATACTTTTATTAATTGCAAATAATAAATTTAATTACAGAATTAAATTTTGAATATTTTATGCGTATCTATATACAGTCATCCCACATATTATTCGTACATAGACAAACTTTTATGCTTTCTTTCAATTGTTATGTTCAAATTCTAAATTCTAATATTGGATTAAAAGAAATATAAGATTTATAACAAAAAAGAATCGAATAATTATTTTTTGTCTATGCACAATTAATTTTTGAAATGGCTGTATGTTTATCTTTGGTTGACAATATTCTTTTATAAAATATAAAAGAATTATAAAAATACTAGTTTTTTTTAAGTAAATTTTACTCATTACATACCTTAATGTAATAAGACCTGCATTTTTAATATTGTGTAATCGTGCCTATAACTATTACCTTAATTATTATATAGGTATATCACAAAAACTTGTATTTGAAAATTATTTCCATTGAAAGCCCTTTTGAGAAAAATTAATTATTTACATAATATGTAAAATTATTAGCTATAAGTAGTTTTTTGCTCCTTTTTCGAAGGACTAAATAATTTCTGTTCCAAAAAATTAAAACTAAATTTATACCGTATTTCATTTATTATTGTTAAAATATTTTAATAGGTTCAAATAAGTTCAAGTTTTCGTAATTATTATTACATCCATATAAAGATTTAATAATTCATTTCTATATTTTACACTCATTAACATCATATTTTAAAATTAAAAAAAAAAGACCTCTCTAACACAATAAAAAGTTCATTCAAATTAAAATATTTCATTTGTCCTACAATATAGAAACAATTTTTTTTTATAATTGTTGAGTATAATTAAATTTTTAACCTAATTTTCAATTTATTTAATTACAAAATTTTTCTCCTTGAATTCTTAATAATATGTAAACACTATACAAGTTGAACATTTTTTTTTTCTTCTATTTAATTTTACATGGTATTTCTCCTATACAAATATTATTTAATATTTTCAAGAAAATATTGAAAACAAAAATTTACGTTAATTAGTTGTACTTAAGTAACAAGAGCATAAATGAAAATATTATTTACAATTATTTTGAATTCATTCTAATAAATGAAAAAGTATATGTTTATACATACACATACATATATGTATAAAATGTAATTAAAATTAAGTATAAAAAAAAATTATTATCCTTACGTATTCTTAAGGTAAGCTCTAAATATTTTATATTGCATTCCTGTTGCATTACAAATAATTCCATCTACTCGTATCCTTTTATTCCTCTTATATATGCGTTCTTTAATATTTTCTTCTTGCAATAAAAATTTCACTTATTTTTAAAGAAAATAATTAATTAACACTATTTTTCTTCACATAACATAATATTATATACATACATAATATGTATGTCATAGATGGATAGTTGTACAAACCTTTTATATTACATAATTCTCTTTAAATGTGAAATATTTAAAATAAAAAACTTATAAGTTTTTTTCTTTTTTAAAGAACTTCAAAAGTAAATAAATAAAGTAAAAAATATTTGAAAGACCAAATAACAAAAAATTTATTCTTTTCATATCTTGCATAAATTTTCTATATGCAAACAAATAAGGTATGTAATCCCAGTAAACTCCGTAGCTATTCAAAGAAGGTGTTATGTTTATTTAGAAATAAAAACAAAAATTGTCAGAGAATAAAAGCAACATTCTTTTCTTGTATAGGAACTCATACATTTTTGTATATGACGTCTATATTACAATAAAATGTGTATGTATGTATGTAAAGAGAATAAATAACTCAATTTCAAAAATAAAGTAATTCAAACAGACATAATATGAGTTACATAAATCATACATAATATATATATTAATATATTTTCATTATTGTAATTATTAAAGTATATAATATGCATATATAAGAAATTATTATATATTGTGAACAGCACTTTAATATAAGGGCTGGTTTCTTCAATTTTAAGATAGAGGAGCTTTAATTCTGTGTTTCAAAATTTTTTAATCCCCCCCCCCCCCCCCATAACATATTTCAACTATGAATTTCCACTACTGCTTTCATTTCATAAAAGTGACATTAAAAAATAAATGTTTGTGTGTAAAAATTTTTGCAAAAATTTTTGTTGCTTAAAAATTTTATTTATTTCTCTTTTCATATTTCTTATTTAAATTTTTATAATGTGCAACACTTAATATCGTAATTCTTTATGCAATTCCTTTCGTCCTTTAAAAATCTTTATATTATTATTTTTTTTTTTACAATATTTGTTAAAAATTAATTCCTTAATTTGCTACTTGGGTATCAAAGCACTTTATCGTATGATTAAATTAACATTACTTTTAATTGTATTAATACATTATTTGATATTGTTATTGGTTTCACTTTAACATATTGTTTTATGCAGGTATATTAATAATTATGCCTATAATATTTTTTTCTAATTAAAAACCTTAACTTAAACTTGAATAATATGTAGTTAGTTCTTAAGAAGAATTGAATGAATAAAGACTAAAACTTAACAATATTAATACTTTAAGAATATTCTGTATGGTGCAGAGTTTTCCTGAAGAGAACTTTAAAATCTTAAAAATAATTAAAATTTGTTTTTATCTGGTTTTTAATTTCGAAACCCTAAAATAAAATAATGAACAAACTCCAATAAATTTTCATGAATATTTGAAACTTATTGAATAGTTCAAATAACGCCACTTTATTATGAATTTTTCAACAATACTAGAATTTCAAAAGCTTGGAAATTCAATACAAATTTGGCATTAGTTAAAGTATAAATTTTTTTTTATCCAAAATTACGCTATATTGCAACAAAATTTATTCCAAAATCAACATATATATCAATTCGATACAAAAATTGATTAATTTTTGTCATTCTGCAGAAACTCATGACCCTTACTAAGTTAAAATACATGTACACAACCACAAGTTTTTTGTAATTATTGACTTTTCCAATAAAAAAAATGTAAAGAAGTACTTATTACTTATTAGCATCATTCTGCCCGTCCATCCATATTTCTGTTTCCAAAATTTTACAATTTTTATTTTCATAAATATCAAGACCTACCCAAAGATTTTGATTACGTATTATAACGAAACAAACATTGTTTTGCTGTCGCACCATCAAAAAAATGTAATTAATTTTCTTAACTAACACAACTAACTCTTGAACTCGATCACTATGCTAACATTTCTTTAAATTCATTTGTTATCCTAAATGTATGCAATGATTTGAAATATTTTGGTATTTTGCATAATTTCTTAAAAATGCATAATTTCAAGAGAAATTAGATTGTTTTTTAGAAAAGAATGTTTTAGTTTTCACTGGTTCAAAGGAAAACTGCTACTTTACAAACCATCGATCTGATCCGAATTGTATAAACTTATTATTTATATAGCTACATAGCATATTCAAGCAATATTATATAGGTATGGAGTTTACGGAGGTATGGAGATTACGGAGTTTTAAAAAAAAGGAGTTACTTTTTAATTTAAATTGTTAGTAAAGTAGTGCTAAAAATTTTTTTTAGGTTATCTCTCTCTATACTTTATGCATTTTTTTTTTCAAGATAAAATACTAAACTATAAAAAAATTAAATTGATTTTTTTTTGTCTTTGATATTACAAAAAAACTGATATTAATGAAAAAGTTTAAAATAAAAGTAAACTTTCTTAAAAATGTAAACTCAAATGAAAAAAAAAAAATCAACAACAATGGCAATGATTTTTTAAAAAATTTCAAACAATTCCCTACAAAAAAACGAAAATAGTGTATCTCTAGTATCTCTAGTATGTTAATAAAAAAAAAAGTTAAAGTATTGCATTATCCTTATTATGTTTTTATTATTATTTTATTTTATTTGTGTATGCATAAATTTATGTAGGTATACATGTGTATTTTACAAAGGTATTGCATGATGTTATTACAGTCTAAACAAATCTGCTTGAAACAAAACTTAAAATTTTAGTAATTTTTAGTTTTATGTAGTTCAAATTATATTTGTTGTTCGGTTTGAGTAAATTTTTAAACTAATTTTAATTTAGCTCTTTGAAGTTAACAAGTTTTTAGCACAAACTTGAGATGAAATTATTTTATTGAAAATTCTGTTTTCAATGGAATAAGTTCTAAATTTCTTCAAATTCTTAAACACGGAAAGAAGAGGTTTTATAGTATTTCTCATGAATCGGATCAATGAAACGACCTACAGGAAAATGTGTTCAACATAAATCTAATACTATGAAATTATGAAAAATTAACTATGCATTGCCACTTTTAATTTTTTAAAAACACAAGTTGAATACAAAAATTTACGTATTTGTTTTTGTTTACCTCCACCAGTTTAAAGAACTGACGGCATATTTTTGAATCAGAACTAAAATATTAATTTTTCAACCTAAATCACTAAAGTAGTAATCACTAAGTTTCGGCCGCAACATTCGAAATCTTAATATTTAATCGATATTAATATTAAGTCTGTTGGGTCCGCAGAAAACTCAAATATGAAGTTTAAAATAAATTTCGAAAATAATTAATAAAGCATCATATAAAGTTAAAGTTGAGGCAAAAGGATATCAGTTTCTTTTCCCATAATTTACAACCATATAGAATTTCATCTTTTTTAGTTATTTAAATCCAGACTGGTCTGTGCTTATGATATTTTTATAAAATTACAGAAATGCTTAAATTTTTTATTTTTATATACAAAATGTCTAAAGAAAAAAAAATTGTATTTAATTATTATTGGATAACTTTTAAACTAATTAGTATTAGTAGAGCATTTTTTGTACAATAAAAATAGAGAGTAAATGAAACTCTTAAAATCATTCGGAGAGGAGTGCTTTTAGTATTAAATTTGTGCTCAAAGTTTAATGCAAAAAAATTATTCATCATTAAATTTTCAAATTTTTTTTTTTGGTTTCTAAAATCATCAAAAATTGTTAATTAAATATTTAACTTCAAGTGCATCTATAATAATTATATGAATTAAAAAAAAGGATATTTGATTTATTTTTTTTCAACGACTGAATGTAGTCTGCAAAAAGTTTTTTTTTTTTTTTGAAAATAAACTCTTTTATATTTTAGTAAAAGAATTTAATAATTAGTTTAATTGAAATTTTGAATGTGAATATAAATTGTAATTTATGTAAAAACATTGTTGCAGCGGGTCATTGAACTTCTTGCTATAGCAACAAAAGCGTGATTAAAATGAAAATGTTTATTATAGTTCTTGTGTTTGAAAGGTAAACTAAAACATATATATAGAAGGAACGCATGGGATATCACTCTCTCGAGTGTGAATAGTTTTAAAAATTTTCCGATTTTGATTATTTAAAATAGATTAGTAGTAGTAGTAATAGTAGTAGTAGTAAGAGTGGAGACCCCGCTTGGAAACCCACTTGAAGCCCAAGCACTGGGCCGACAAGAAGGCCTATCGGCAACCCTCAAATTAAAACATTACAACCCCCACGTAATACAATCTGAAAAACAATATCAACCAGAATCAATTAACCTCCTTGGCGAATTTTAAAAGCCGTGCCAAAGACTACAACGACAGGTCCTCCAGGCTATCACAAAAGAAATCCCACAGAATGCGCTTCCCATTCCACTTCAGAGACGAACAGACAACAAGAATATATTCCATATCCTCCACTTCCGAAAAATCCTGACATCTAGGAGTCATAAGAGATAATGTCCCTTATAAATGGTCTTCTTACAAATGGGTTTTTTATGACTGAATTAACAAATGAAACTTAAACTAAATAATTTTTTGAAATTCCTTAATTATCCAAAAATTATGTATTGGTTATTGATTATAACAATGAAAATTCCGTAATTCAAATATTCTGCTATAATAAAAAAAATTTTCTTTAAATTGTTTAATTTTTTCACAAAATTGCAATAGGTTTAATAATTTAAATAACAGAATAATCCACACATTCTTGTCACATTCAGTTTTATTTAAACATTACACTAATAAACTTACTTACAAATTCTGATTTTAACTATCACTTTTAAAATTATGAATCTCTACAGCTTCCCCATTAAATTATAAATTATTATATCATTGTCGGGGGAACCATGACCCGATTTAATTTAAAATTATCAATATTTTTTATAATTGTATATTTCAATGCTATTACACAATATCTTTACATAGAAATTTTGTTAATTTTTTTTAGATTCAAATTTTATGTTCCAATTATTATTTAATAAAATAATTTTGACCTTAATTTAAAAGAAGAAATATTTAGCATAGCCTACATTATTCGAAATTCTAATTTTCATTCAAATAATTATGAAAATTCATGTAAAACTGAACACAATAATATTATAATTAATTAGTTTACAGTTAAAATATGTTCATACAATTTAATGTTCTTTTCATAAACACAATTATCATAAATAAACTCAATTATTTTTAATATTATATAAACAAATAGTACATAATATGTATGGGTAATATTATGTGAGACAAAAAAAAAAACAATAAAAGTTTTATAATTATAATATTTGTAAATAAGCCTAAAAAAAGGAAACAAGGATAAAACAGTCAGAAGCCAAAAAATACCTACAATAAACTTTAAACTAACAAAACAAACATAAACACGCAATGTGTGCACATTTAATTATACAATTTTTCATTTCTAGCATGTGAAAGGTGAAATTTGTTAAAGTAGGTACTTCCGATTATATTAATTCCTTTAAATAAAAGTGTAAATTTTGATCTACCAAATGGATATTTTATGCACTCTCTATCGAAATGCACTGTCTATCAAAGATTTTCATATTGAATTTGTTCTACATTAATTTTAAACTGGAATACATAGAATATGAACAAGATACATCAGCAATACATAATATCCCTTTTTATAATTTTCAAATATATTAGGCAGTTTTGATATCACAAATCAACACCATAATTTAGCCGTTGCCTTGATATCTTCATCTTACACTAAAAAAAAATCAGATTAATTCATAGAAGCACTTTATGAAAACAATCGGGCAGTGTTTTTTTTGTTTTTCATTTTCAAATTTTCCTTTAATTTTTACAGCCAAAATTTAATATGAAAATTTGATTTTATATTCATAAGAATAATTAATAGAAATTCCTTTATACAACTCCAGAACAGTTAAATGACGTAATCAAACGAAAGAGTCAAGGCGGAAAAATGAAAAAAAAATTCTCCACGAACTGGACTCAAACCGTTTTTTTAATTTTCCTGCCTTGACTCATTCCTGTGATTACGCCATCCATCTGCTCTGAAGTTGCATGAAGAGATTTACATTACTTATTCTTATAAGAATTAATAATAAAGTCAAACAAGTACACATTTCATTGGTAGTTAGCAGTTTGATTTCATATTTAGGAATCTCTCGTACAAATTTATAAAATTCCATTAATTAAACAAATTTTGTAAGTGCTGTTCTATACACATATCCTTAATACTTTAATAAAGTTTATGAATTTAAATATTGTGGTATTTTTCCACCGTCACCATTTTTTTCGGTTTTTTGTGGCCAAATTTTATCACAATAAAATGTAATTATGTAAAATATATTTAACAACTTCGTTTACAATTCTTCTCATAAATCCTATAAATAAAATTAATTCAATTCTTTAAATTGTGCTCAAAACATACCTACGTTTTTATTTTTATTTAATTCAATATACATATGCACATACGTGTGTATATAAAATTTTTATGTAATTTTCAAATACATTCCAGATTATGAAATTAAAATACAAACAAAATATCAAAAAAATCATAAAAGAAAAAATCTCTTAAAGAAAACAAGAGGAAAGCATTTTTTTTTAACCCAAAAACCAAACCAATACCAGAAAAAAAATAACAACCAAAACGAAAAGATACAAAAGCAAAAATTATAATAAATTCGCCTAGAACAAAGATATTTGCGTGCATATTAAATCCTTTTTAGTACACACATCTTTCCAAAAACATTCTTATACACTCGTGTTTTATACACAAAAATATTTTTCGTACAATTGTATGTGAAAGGATTTTCTATTTGCATATAAAAATTGAAAGGATTGCTTGGTTAGCCTGGGACCTTCTTTCTTTCTTTTTCCTTTTTAATTTTCCCCGTTTATTTATTTTACCGTTCGCTTTTTTTTTATTGGATTTTTTAATTTTTATTTTTTTTTTGTGGGAAAAATCTTTTGTTTCATTTTGTTATTTCGCTTTATTTGTATTTACTAATGATAAGAAGAAAAAAAACAACATAAGAACAAAAGCATAAACGAAATATGAACAAAAATTAAAATGTTATACAGCAAATCATTGAAGCGGATTTTACCCTATAGCTAATCCTAATAATTCAAATCAGAATTTTTGGAATAAAAGAAATTTATTAAATCTAGAAATTTAAGATCCTTGAAAATACAATTTTTATAATATGCATGTACAATGCATGTATGTATTTTGTTTCCATAGTTTAGTGTTACGAGTATTCATAATATTTTATTGAATACGTAAGAAAAATTAAATATCTAAGAACTGTGATACTGAAAATTATTGAGTAAACCTATAATATTTTGTTACATTGTCGTTCTGTAATTTTAGGTATCTACAGTGAAATTTCTAACAAAATAGAAAATAAATGAAGCAACTGTTGATATACAGCTACTTATCTTATAACAACTAAAAAATTTTGGCATTAAATGTAATAATTCATATAACATTTTCGTATGTGGTACTTAGATATTTGAATTTATTACTAATTATAGTAATTATCTTCAAAATTCCTGTAATATACGATTAATAGGAAATTCTCGTTCTACAAAAGTTTAATTTTCTCCACATATACATAGATAATTGGGTACATATAGATAATTGGATATGATTATTCAAATAAATCAAATTTATACATTTCTAACTGATATTCTAGAGTCAGTAGCTATAACAAAGAAATTTTGTTCGTAATTTTTGATGATTTTGAAATTTTACAGAAATATTAACTAGCAATTCTTAGTTTCAATTTTAGATTTCCACTTATTTCTGATAATTTGCAATTTCACAATGGAAAAATTTTACAATCCTAGTTACAAAATTTTACTCCAAAATTAGTTAATAAACAAAAAAAAAACGATATTAACCATTTAAAGAAACCTACGAGACTTGTTTTTACTTTTAACAAAATCGAAAACCAATCTATGTCACAACAGCCAGACAATTAAATAAAATAAATAAATTTTTAATTCAAAAAAAAAGAGTTCAAGACCAGGTAAATTAAAATTACTTTTGTTTGCTCTTTATCAAACGAACAAACAAACCAAAATTCCCAAAATTAAAAATATAAAAACAAAAAAAAAAGGAAACAAAAAAATAATAATTAACAAAAAAGTTAAAAATTTTGGGAATTGTTTCTCATATACACACACACATTTATTATATTCAGGCAAGGATACATCTATGTATCATGCGAAGTTTCAAAATATCTAATCAAGAAGCCATATATACATACATATATTTATATTTACAAAAATATTCAAACACATACTTACATACATGTATATTAGGGTAGAATGTAACCTTACGAGAAAATATCAAAAATCTACACATAATCAGAGGACCAAGGATAACAAATGTATGTATAAAAATGCCAATGAGATAATAAGAAAAAGTAAAAAAAAAAAAAAAATAAATAAAAAAAAAATCTAAAAATAAACAAATCATCAATGAAATCAAATAAAATGTGGTAGAGCAAGTTTTATTCACCTTTCCTTTAAATTCTACCTTTGAATATTTTTATTTATTCTTTCTATTCGTTTAAGTTTGCGTTTAACGTAATTTTACGCATGGTTTTATTCCAAAATAAATTTTCTCTTTAAAGCCACAACATAATTCGTAATTCGTGAAAATAGAATAATATTGTTGTATATTCAAATGTCCCTACAATATGTATATGAAATATAAGGATCGTATTTAATAATTAAATATTATTTTAGTTGAATATGCGTTTTAATATCAATATCATTCACGATTTTATTATTAAAGCCCCGCAAAATATGCAATAATTTTTATGAAATTTCCTAATTATTAGGAACAGAAAATATTCTCATAAGCTAGATACGGTTTTCGTTAAATTAATTTGCTATCATCGTTAATAACGTGCTATTTAAGAGAAATGTGCTTATTTAAATATGAAAAACTCGGTTAAGATATCAAATTCTATTCAATAAAGCAAACATTCGTTAATATTGTACACATAATTTAACATTTATGTCCTCAATTTAGAAAACTGTACTAATTCATCATTAGATATCTGCAACTTATACGCGTATATGATTACGTATAAGACCGTTGGTCCTTCTAACAATAAAGAAGAAATCCACAAACTTACAGAATGCTTATCGCATTTATTGATATTTTATTTGCAAAATGTTTATTTATTATATTAAAAGTTTATGCATTATTTCAAAGGTAAAAGCAAATTATGTTGCTGAAATCCAGCAACTCTAACGTCACAGTATTATAAACACAGTATTACAACTTCAAATTTTGGTAAAGCTATTGGCGCTATTAGATATATGAACAAGTAAACATATGTTGCTCATTTTTATGATGTGTCAGTAGTTAAGAAAAAATGACAATAATTGTAACCTTCAAGGTAACAGTAATTGTATAACAATGACAATAATTATAGTTTTGGTACTTTATATTAGTTTTTTTTAAGTATTTTTCATGATAATTAAATTAAATCTCTAAATACATAAAAGTTAAGAAATTTCAAAAGAAAATGTTATAGCTAAATTTCCTTAAGAACTATATCAAGATTTGTAATAGGCTGTTGACGATATATTAGTTATATTAATATATAATTATATTAATAATAATTTTATCCACCAACATCACAAATGAAAATTAAATCCTGAATAAAATTTAATTATAGATGAAATAAATTTTCTGTTTTACAACAATATCAAACAAAACACAGAAAAACCAAAACACGAACAAAATCTAGCGAAACAAGGAAATATCAAACATTGCAGGAGGTTGAATAAATTGAGTTGAACAGAAAACCGCTTGTGGTAACAGTTTATCTTGTACACATTATTTTTTTTTTTGTTTTCTAACCGGTTTTACTATTTTAATTATCATTCTTGTACTGTAAGTATTGTATTATGTATGAAAGGTAATTGGAACATTCAAACGCAATATCCTATATCATACAATATGTAGCGCCTTAAGGTACAAATAAATAAAATTGAGAAATGAAATTGGAAGAAAATTAAATGCAAAAATTAAAAATAAAACAGGAAAATCAAAATAACATTCTTTTGCAGTGATTTTAACTAGCCGTAGGAAATTAATAATCCCTATAACATATTTATGTTTTGAAAATGAAGATATTTCCAATTCAATTTTTTAGATATGTGACATAAATTTTACATTTAAATTCAGTGTAATATTGGAAATTATATATGTGACGTTCAATTGAAAATGTTTTAGTGCTTTTTTTTTCATTGATAAAAAATCATTTACCAAAAAATAATTTTTTTGACAAAATTATTTAAAATGTTTTGAAAATCTTTGACGAAAAATAAATATTAACTAACTTCAACATATTGAGTAAAAACCTTAAAATTCAGTTATAAAAAATGTCGAATCGAAAGGAAATAAATTCGAATCAAACCAAGCACTTGTAAAGTAAAAGTTTTCTTTTGAACAAGTGAAAATACTTTTTTAAAAAAAAATTATATATTACTTTCATCAAAATACTAAAATATTGCATATATTTAGGATGACAAAACCAAAATGGTAAGAAGCGTTAAAATAATGTTTGAATCAGACGGTTTAGCAAGAGAATTAAGATAAAAAATTATATTTCCCGATGGCATGATATTTACCACTAGCTTCTTGCTTTTATGAAAATTTGGAATAGCTTATACAGGACTTGTCTCATAACAAAATGCTTTGCTATATACCATTGTATAGGCCTTCATGAGTAGACAACATTTTTGTATGGAGACAATGGTGACAGCTCAAGAGATTCGGAGTTACAGAGGCTTAAAGTCAGTTTCAACTATTTTTTTTTTACTTTTAAAAATTTCAAGTATAACTTCGCGAATCTGTAAGACAGTGGCATTAATAAATATGATTTGGAAACCTCAGAGTAAAGCCTGTATGTTAGGTTTAGATTGCGGAATTACATGACCCTAAATTTCGAAAAATTAGAAATTCAAACTTCTCATTTTTAAAAACCGTTAATTTTCTAGGTGAATTAACATTGGAGCGCTTTCTAATTTTAGCAGCGGAAACCTTATGAACTTAGATTCAATTTGGTATATTAGCCATCACGCTACCTCATCTGCTTTAGAAGTTATTGAGGAAAATAGAGTACTGTAAATCCTATTTTATAACAAATTTTTTTCTCCAATGACTTAGAAAAATTTACTGTTCAACTTAAAAACCGAAGACAGACAGGACAGAGTCTGAGGACAGACGCACAGAGTTAAACTAGAAAGCACTCTTTTCCAATTTTAGAAAAATTCCAAAAATAATATTAATTTTTAGATCTTACAGCTTTTAACAAGAAATCTTTGAATTCTCGTTTATAATAAAAATTTTATTAATTATCATTATAATTTATAATTACAATTGTACTGCATAAAAATATTCAATTGTTAATTAAAACAATACCATCCTTAAAATTTAAACCATAATATTAATATTCGATCACTCAACCATTCAAAACTTCTTCAATTTCTTATAATAATATTATTTTGCATGTATGTATGTATGTGCCGAAAAAGCAACGAAAATTTCTATTTCATAGTTGAGTGATAACCGGATAACAGCTAAATCTAATTATTCTAATAATAAGTATAATTTTTTTTTTTTATAACAATTTATCCTTTAATTTCTCATATTATACAGAACTGTTTTAAAGAAAAAGAGAGAGAAAAAAAAATGATTTTTTTGTTTTTTATAGTCGCGTTTCACTATTTTTATGCGGGAACAAAACCAGCATGTTGCTTTTCATCATCATCATCAGCATTATATTATAGACTCTTAAGTGTTTTTTCAACTTTGAAAAATTTTCTATTATAAAACTTTTAAAAATATACGAAAACAAAAATTAGAAAACAAAGAAACATAGAAAATAAGAATAAGGCAAACAATTTCTATTTAACAAAAAAAAAATAATAATTTCATGTATTATAATTTTTATTTAATAAAATTTAGAATTTTTTCCATTATTTTTGTTTTCCATATTTTTTTTTTTTGTATTAAATAAATTTAATATAGCGACATAACCTAATTTTTTTTTTTAGAAAATTATAAAAACAAAAGTGAAAGACAAAAAAAAAACAAATATTTATACAATTAAAATGGTAGAAATTTACATACATACACACAAACATACATGGAAGCTTATTTTCCAGTCTAAATTAATTTCTTCTCTTGTTTTCTCCATTTTGTTCTAATATTATTTTATTTCATGCTTCTTTTCTCTTTCTTATATATTATAATATAAAACATAATATATATATATATTGGCATATAATACAAATATATAAAAATAATGGTAAAAAATGAAACGAATTTTCCATCTTAGAGAATGCTTTAAAAATAATTAACAAAATTTTCAAATAAATGGGGTAATTTCGCATCACTTATTCGTACTTTAAATATTTTAAGCTCTTCGTATAATACTTTATGTCCTAAATATCCTGAAATAAAATAAATAAAATACAAAAATATAAAATATTGTCATTTGAATTCTCATTGTACCAAAATATAGAGCTTAATTTGTTATACATTTTATACAAAATATAATATTAATATTAGTATGTATGTGCATACATATATAAAATGTACATGTATGTGTTTTTTGATGCATAAAATACCGGAATAAAGGCAAAAACAAAAAAATTTTCTTTATTTAAATACAAAATCTACATAATAATGTATGCATGTATGTATATATATACATATTTATACAAAAAAGGATTTAAAATTAATTAAAAATTATATGACAGTAGAATCACAAAACAAAAACAAAAAAAAATAAGAATAAAAGATAAATAAACGCTAAAACCTTCCTTCCCAAAAAAAAAGAAAAAATTAGTGGAAAAGCTTAAGAATGACTGCATTGTTGGCTCTGCTATTCTACAATCCTTCAAAGTTATTTGCGTAAAATAGGAAAAGTATTAAAAAAAAAAACTTTTTTGGTAATTTAAAAATGGTTGTCTTCCTTAGTACGTGTTTTTCTTCTTCTGTTTTTTTTTTTTTTGTTTTGTTATCCTCTTTGTGTTTTCATTGTTTATCATCAGCCTGTTTCTTGTCTACTTTAAATATAATATATAAAAAAAAATAATCTGAAAGAGGAAAATGAAAAACAAAAAAAAAAAAAAATATTAAAGTCGACAGACATTTTTTAATCCTGAATTTGGGGGTAACTAAAAAAAAAATAGAACAACAAAGAAAAAGCGAAAAAATTTTAATATTATTACAAGGATAACATTTTTTCACTCCAACGCCATAAATTAATACATAGGTGCATATGAGAAAAAAAAATTTAGAAAATGCTTTTTAATTCCGATTTTTTTTTTTTGTTTTTGTATGGGGATATTCAAAAATAATATTCAACGAACTCGATATTATTAATTAAGGTCATCATTATTAAGTATAATTACTAAAAAAAAAAACAAATGTTATCCAATTTTATTATTAGTTTTTTTGAATAATATTTTTAATCACATTAAATTTTAAATCTAATGATTTTCAAAATAAAAAATCCAGTGTGGCCAGCACATAGCCGACCGCAATCCGGGATATAGCCGAAATAAACTCACATATAAAATTTTATTGAAAACGGTTCAGCCGAACTTGAAATACACAAACAGACTCACATCTCTTTAAAAATTGTTTATTTACGCTTTCCAGTGAAAACTGGATATACAAAATTTGGTGCCATTCTATTATTGTGTGCAATGTAAAGCAGTTGGTAAAAATTATAACTATAGTTAATCTAAATTTTTCATAAGGAACTACAAATTGCAAAAATTTATTAAATACAGCGTTACAAATTTATTACATTAAATGGACATTGCCACCTTTTCATCACTGTACTCTATTTACTAATATTGTATTTTACAGTATCGAGTATATTCCTTCAAATGCATATTTTTATTACAATAGGCTAAAGGGGTTAATTTTTAGCATACAAGATTAATTCATTTTAACATTTAATTTTTAATATTAATTAAAAGTCGGAATAACGTTTTCAAATATAGATAAAAAGGTAATTAATTAATTATTTAATAAAGAATTGTTGCTATATTTAAAAATTTTTAATAATTCTACTTGAATTTTTCATTTCACTTGTGACTATTATACGTTTACGAAACACGTTCGCTAAGTATCACAAATTTAATTTGTAACGTTGAAAAAATAATGATTTCAATAGTAATTATATATGTATATATTCCTATATATTATGTACATTTTCTTTCAAATTTTTAATCGATTTAGCATATCTGCGTCAGCGAAAGTTTCTTTACAATCAAACACACTTAATAATTTGAATAAACTTTCAGGAATTGCTGGAAAGACACTTATATTTGATTTTTCATAGAGTTTACGGAGTGAAAGTAGAATTAATATAAGGGAACAATAATTATTTTGACACAAAATGTTGAAATTTTATGACATTGTTAATAATTAATCACTATGTAGCCGAAAAATATTAAAGATGCTCTCATAAAATCGGTCCTTTGTATGCGTTTGATAGATGCAGTTGACGCAATCAAGTACGGGTGTAATTATGCAGCTTTGCTTGCTTTTGCTTGCATTTGAATTTCTCACAGTACAGCTGCCTAAGATTGAACATTTTATTATAAAAACGATAAAATTTTAATAATAAATTTGTGATAAATAAAAAAAAATTTTAAAACAAAATTTTAAACAGTATCCTAAAAGTATGCAAATACACAGACTTAAAATCCTTAAATAAAAAAAATATGCTAAAAGATAATTTTGAAAATTATTTAGCAGTGACATTTTGCAGGTAATAATTCTCTTTTTCGGCAAAAAAAAAAACCAAAACAAAATAACAAAATTAAAACAATACCAAAGGGGAGAAATTAAAAACAAAAAAAGCGATTTTTTTCTCTCTGCACAATTCTCAAAAAAAAAAAAAATTAAAGCCCGAAAAAAAATTAAAATTTTTTTTTTATCTTTCATTCATTAATCCGGTTTTTTTTTATTATTTTTATTTTTTGATTTTGTTTGTCCTTCTTAGAGCAGAAAAAGAATTAGTAACGGTTCCTTTTTTCCATTTTCTTTTTGATTTGTTTTTCTTCTTTTTTTTTATATTTTTCTAAAATCCTTTAATTTTTTTTTATTCTATTTCTTTTTTTTTTATTTTATATATTTAAAAAAGGATTCTCAGAATGAGTTTAATATTCATAAAAGGATAAAATATGTGCTCGCGATATCCTTTTTTTGTTTCTTTTTTTTTTTTTTGTCTTTTGATATGGTATTTTTCGTTTTAAGTACATTTTTTCGCATTTTAGGTTTTCATTTCTTTCTCATCTCTCTTCTTCTATACGCTCTTTGAGATTCTGTTTAATATAAAAGAAAATAAACATAAAAAAAGAATCGTTAACCCGGTTAACTCTGTGTACATGTGCCGCTTTGTTTCAGCGTGAAAAAATAAAAAAAAATTATAATTTCCAAAGTGCAATATTTTTGTTATATTGAAAAAATAGTCAAACTATAAACATAAAAACAAAAAATTATTTAGAGCAAATCACTAATTATTAAAATTAATGTCGTATCAGATATCAAGGAGTCATCGTTATTATTAAAATTACGAATGATATATGAATGGTACGTGCCAGTCTGCTCATTGTTCATGCTACTATAATTTGTATTTGAGTATTACGTTCGAATATTACGAATATAAAATTTTTATTTCACAAAATAACTAATGACAATTTTCAATTAAAAATATCAAAAAATATTTTTAAATAATTATTTTGATGTTTTACAATATGTGCATAAAATTTTTGTGGAAAATTTTTTAGAAATAGCTCAGTACTTCATCATTCATTTTAATATTCAGGTTTTAATTGAATAAAATGAAGTTTTGCAATTTTTTTTAATTTTCTTAATTTTTTTTCCATTAAATTTATTAATATTTTAAAGGTACCATCCTGGGATTAGAAGAAGCAAATATTTAAATCAAGAGTTGTGGTGCATTGTTCCAGTAAAATTTGATATTCTTCTACATAGTTTAATTCATATTTCAAAATATTCTAGTTAATTATGATATTGAGATTCATTAAGAATCGTGAAATTATGTATTAATTTTTTGTTATAAAACTAAATTTCAAAGCTAATTTATCCATTCAATTATACCTTCATTCTATTTTCACATTTAAATTGTTAACATGCAAGTTTAAGAGTTATAAAATTTAATTGTTAAAAATTAAAAATTGATTTTATTGCAACTGTTCTTATAATTCTTATAGCAAAGCTCATTTTAAGGCCTAAATGACTGTATTTTATAAGACACTTATTACAATAAAAAAAAAATATAGTTAACAATCGTAAAATAAAATTCGTAATTCCAAATTCATATTGAAAGAATGAAAAATGTTAAAGAAATTAAGGATAAAAAAAATGTAAAAAAAAAAAAATTAAGTTGGCAATTTTATGCATGAGTGGAACATCAAAATTTCACTGAGGGGTGGAATAAAAAAAAAATTTTTTTTTTTTCTATTATAAAATTTTATACAAAAAAAAAATTTCCAATATTAATGACTTTTTATTTTTAATAAGGGTTTTCTTTTTTCAAAAAACAGAGATTACTTTCTTTTTAAAATTATAAGCGTCAAAAATTAGTAGATGGGTGCAATGAGTAGGTTTTTAAAATAAAAATTGGATACTGTTGAAAAATGTAAATTTGCATTTCTTCAGAAATCTATTTTAAATATTTTTTTTTACATATATTTTTATTTAAACATTTATTATTTTAATAATAAAATTCAGCTTATATTCTGTTTTTTATACTTTTTAAACAATGAGAAAAGAAAGATTATTAAAAATTAACAAAATTTTTCTTTTTAACTAATTATTGTTAAAATAGAATTTTTGCATATTATAAAAAGCCTTGAAAGAGAATAAGGTTAAAAAAAACTTAAGTATGGCCTTTGTTTTTTTTAATCTTTAATTTCACTGCTTGACCAACCGGGAAATCGGGAAAATTTCACCAAAAAAATATGGAAAATCTGGCAACATAGGAAAAAAACTGGTATAAAATCTGATAAAAAATCCAGCTCTAATACATATTTAATTTAAGCACATTTTTATTGTCACATAGCTTATGTTCATTGAAAACAGTTCTCACTTATTTGTGAAAATATTACAAATATTAAAATCATTATTCGGTTAGTCAAGTAGACAGCCACCGTCTATCGGAATTCACAATAATTATTATCACAATAATATAATTATATATAAATAAATAATTTTTATTATATATATATTAATTAAATGGAAAATTACTGTTGTTAATTAATTAAGAGCACAGCACCAGCACTGCTCGAATTAGTGGATTGGTGGATAGTTCACATGAGCAAATAAAAGCTTCTAATCTATTGTTAATTTTACCTTTCATCTTGCTAATTTGACAGATTTCGTAAAGTTTTTCAGTTCTTAATTCTGTCAAATGGCCTGATAATATCTTTAAATGGCCTCACGGCACGGCACAATAACTCCAACAGCTATCAAATAAAACTTCACAAATAAATAATGGTTTTGTACAGTAAAAGTTTTTGGATATTACTCGTATTTAACACAGATTTTCTGTTCAGTAATGAATGCTGACTTCTAATAAAATTATTGATTTTTTTTTTATAAATTCCGTTTGTATATGATTTTAAAATGTTAAGCGTTGGTCCAGTGTGATGCTGAGATACTTTTTATCCTTTTTCCAAGAAATTTCAATATTTTCCAGAGTAACATTTCTCTACGGTAGAAAAATGAATTGAATAATTAAAAAATTGAAAATATATTTAATATCAAGCTCATTTGTGCCAATATTTTTGAATAATATTATCAATTTTGATGACAGACACAAGTAAAATATTAATTTTCAAGGAAGTTCGTTATACATTTTTTTCGATTTAATTGAGAATGTAGAGTTAGTCACTTCTGAAGAGCCCCTAAATCTGAATAACCGGTAGCAAGAATATAATGGAAAAAATAGATGGCTGGGCTTAGGTTTATGTACTTGACTTTTATGGCATTTTGTATATTAGATTATAAGCATATTTAAAATATTCTTCTGAGTTTTGGTAGTTTTTAAAATCTTTTCATATTAACCCACATTAAACACTAAAATTTTATTTCAGACAAACAACAAAAGAACTCATTGACAATACAAAAATTGTTTTAATTAAAAACTTTTTATATTTTCATACCTTCCTCTTTAAAATTTTAATTAAAATGATAATTTTAAATGCTCGTTACCACTGAATACACCTTAAATTTAATATCTTGAAAAATTAAAATATAAGGTAAAATTTGTAATTTTCAATTAATTTTTAATTTCCATTAAGAAATTCAACAATTTCTGGCTTTTCCTTATATTTACATATTTACATTATGCCCAAAACTATAACCTCTCTATCCTTTGTAAAATGTTACTAATCCATTTAAAGTATTTTTTTAATTCTCTAAAATCGAAAAAAAAAATCAGATACACATACAAACATAAGCATAAATTTAAGTTTTTTTTTTTTCATAATATTTATGAGGTTTCTTTTCATTATTGTTGTTTTCCGGAATACAAAATCCTCAACACACGTACGTACATTCATTATTATATATGTAACTCTAAAAATATCAAAACATACATATATGTAACAAAAGAAGAAAAAAAAATGAAAAGAGAAAAACAATAGAGTCATAAATTTTGCAAATTTATTGGACCATGTTCTTAATTTATAACTGTAAGAACGCCTCCACTTTTTTCGGGATAAACAAAAATTCTAACAAAAAAGACAATATTAAAAAAAAAATAAAACGGAAAGCAAAAAATGCAAAAGGATTGTGAGAAATTTTTTGCCATTTTGACAAACAATCCTTGTTAAACAAAGCCATTCCATTAAAAAGCGCACTGATAAACGCATGGGTTTTTTACTTTTATCATTTACTTTTTTTTTTTTTTTGAAAACGTGTTCTTCCAGTTATTTTAATTTTTTTTATTTCCAGCAGAGGTCGCATACGTTTAGAATCCTTAAAACATTTTTTTTTTGTCTATTTTAAGTTGATTACTATGGAAAATAATTCGAGATTATTTTTAGACAAGAACAATGAAAATGTGGTCGAAAATCCCTCATCAATTTAAGTCAAAGGTCCAAAGATAACAATAGAATTTTCATATTGGTTTTTTTTTCTTATTTTTTTTTTCGTTTTGTGCAAATACCTGTCAACACCACCTGTAATAAGGGAAAAGTATCAATGCTAAGTAATTTGATTGTGTTCTAATAAATTTGGAGTGCTATCGAGTGCTATAATTTATTGCATTTAATTTCATACGAAATTAAAGAATTTAATTTCAACCTTTCAATTAGAATTTGGAATACGACCATATTGTATTATTCTCAATTGGATTATTTAAAGTATAATTTAAGTATAAAATAATTTATTCGAGTCTAAGACTTATACAATATGCGATTAATGTACAATATCCATGGGTTTCATTAATATGTTTTAATCTTCAAATATAAATTTAACTGACCTTATATAATAAAAATTTTAAAATTGATTTCAGCTTTCGTATTCCTTCAAATCTTGCCATCAAATTTTTTTAATAATTAAATTTTTATTCTCATTTCCTCATCTTTTCTCATTTCCTTTCTCACATTTTCCATAATCATCTTGTGAAAAATTCATTAAATATTTGAAGCATTACGCATATTTTCCGATATCTTCATTTCTTTTTCTTCCTCGATTCATCTTCCTCAGTTCATCTGCCTCAACATTTAAGTCTATAAATTTTTCATATTTTTAATGAAGTAAATCCTAAAAATATGCAACATTTCTTTCAAAAATTTTAGTGTATGTAGGGCAAAACTATAATTAATATGAAATCTGTATTTATCTGTTAATTTATACGTATAGACAAGTATTATAACTACATATGTATAAAACATAAGCGTATAAAGCTATGGAAAATTTTATTTTATGCTACTATTCATTCTTCGTAATGACTATTTAAACTAAAATTGAGTGAGAAAAATTTGATTATCACTGGCCATCCGAACAAAAATATTGAAAAAAATTTAAGGCCTCCAAAATTTACTACAGTATTCAAAATAATTGATATCTGACAATCTCATTTTGAAAAAATAATAAAATTTAAAAACAATATTCAAAAAATTTTTCGATTTTAATCGAAATGATCAGAAAACCGAGGATGTAGAACCAGTTTTTATACATCACCCCTGAAAACCGATAGGAAAACATTAACGTTTATGGCAAGTAAACCTTATGGGTAATAACCTTTATGGCTAATATTTTCCTTTTGGTTTTCAGTGGTTACTATTATAATTTGACATCATAAATAGTTCGATGAGTAAGCCATGTACTAAAAAGCATCATACCCTGAAATATAGACTTAAATATAGTATAGGTAAGTTTTCTTCTTTTTAATACCAAGTCAAATCTCATTTACATCAATCAATACCTATATCAACACAATATAAAAGTAAATTAATTTAAACAAGTAAAAACGTTTCAGTCGGTATAAACCGATTGAATAATACCCTGCACCTTTCGTTATTGTGTAGCAATTACTCGAACCTGTGAAGTCATTCTATAGAAACTTCACGGATATGTCTGACCTATAATTGGACATCCGACTGCCAAGTTTCATAAATCTGACTTTATAATTTTTCCAAATATTTAAAATTAGCTTTTGGAGTTGTATGGCAAGTACCTGAACCTGTCAAACAATTCCATCAAAACTTCACAAATATATCTGATCTACAATCGGACACACAACTGCCAAGTATCATGAATCTGACTTTATTATTTTTCCAAATATTTAAAATATGCTTTTGGAGTTGTTTGGCAAGTCCCCGAACCTGTCAAGCAATTCCACTAAAACTTCACAAATATATATGATCTATAATCGGACACACAACTGCCAAGTTTCATGGATCTGACTTTATTATTTTTCCAAATATTAAGAATAAGCTTTAAGACTTGTATGGGAGCTACTCGAACCTGTCAAGCAATCCCATTAAAACTTTAGAAATATGTCTGACCTATAATTGGACACACAACTGCCAAGTTTCATCAATCTGACTTTATTATTTCTCCAAATATTTAAAATTAGCTTCTGGAGTTGTATGGCAGGTACCCGAACCTGTCAAGCAATTCCTCTAAAACTTCACAAATATATCTGATCTATAATCGGACATCCAACTGCCAAGTTTCATGAATCTGACTTTATTATTTTTCCAAATATTTAAAATTAGCTTCTGGAGTTGTATGGCAGGTACCCGAACCTGTAAAGCAATTCCTCTAAAACTTCAGAAGTATATTTGACCTATAATTGGACACATGACTGCCAAGTTTCATGAATCTGACTTTATTATTTTGCCGAATATAAAAAATTTGCTGTTGGAGTTGTATGGCAGCCACCCGAACCGGTGCAGCTATCCCATTATAATTTTTAGAGCATGTGTAGAATATAATTGGACACATGTGTACAAAGTTTTATATTTACAGCTTTCTTAGTTTTTGAAATATTCAAAATAAACTCTTTGAGTTGTATGGCAGCTACCCGAACCCGTTGTCCGAATTAGTCCAATAACAATAGGGCTCGTCCTTGGCACAAAAGAAAAAACTTGTGAAAGTTTGGTGTCGATTGCATTATTCGTTTTTGAGTTATCGTGCGAACGGACGGACGGACGGACGGACGGACGGACAGACGGACATGTCTAAATCGACGCAGAATTTTACGCTGAGCAAGAATATATATATATGTCCATACCGCAGATGACTCCTTCAAGTAGTTACAAACTCCATACCAAAGTTAATATACCCTTCACGAAGTGCAGGGTATAAAAATCGATTAAATATAAAACAAAGATTTAAATTGTAATAAAACTCAAATTTGGGTCAACGCAGCTTTAAGAATGTAAAAGAGAATAAAAAAAAATTAAAAAAAAATATGTCAAAAATGACAAAAATACTCACATCAAATTTATTTACACATTGGTTTTCAAAAATTATATTTTTACTTTTTAGTACACACACACTTATATTTCACACATTATAAATATAAAAATTATATTTATCAGCTTAAATCTGTCCGTTCATCTGTTTCTCTATTTGTACATTTTGAAAGTTAACCTTGTAAGATAAAAAATTGAGTTTATTTTTCTAGAAAAGAATTGTGGCTTTCACTTTTCTGGTTACAAATGACTAAAATCGAAAAAAATTCCCTGTTTTACAGTCACATTTGATTCTGATACAATCTTAGTTCAGCATTTACTAATAGGTAGTTTCTTAATAGAGCAAAGGAAATAGATAGCCGAAAGTATGAATGTTTCAGTATATTAGGGGCTTCTGCTATTTAAATGTTAAGTACCAGGAGTCTGCTTATTTACAAAACCTACACAAATTTTTTTTATATTAAATAATAGTAGCAGCAAAATATTTTTAATGAATTGTTGAATTTCTAACATAAAAATCGTTTGTTGTAAAAATTTCATTTAAAATAGTCTTCCTAAAAATATGCAAGAAATTACGGTAACAATAGAATGATTTCTACCCGGCCATCGTTAAATAAAAATTATTATTAATTTTTCAAATTTTTATTTTAAAAATACTAGCTTGCGAAAATTCAAATTCGCAAAGTAAAATGCGCTGTCTGGGAAACTACAAGGTTTTATCGAAATATTTTTGTTCATTTTGAATAGTTCTGTATAATACGAGTATGTATATATTCACGAACACGAATGTACTTAAAAAATTGTTTAAAAAGAAAACTGGAATAAATAATAACCGTTATTGTTATAACATTGTTATACAGTATAGTATTTTTGCTCGAGTTTACTTTTTTTGAAATTTCCTGATTTATGGAGTAAATTTCAGTCATATATTTAAGTACACAGCGTTTTTTTTTTGTATTGTAAAAAAAGAAGAAAAATTTAAAAATAAAATGTAGGCCTTTAATGTTACGAACACTCTATAAAACATTTTCGATATACATATTATTAATTATGCTAATGTTTAGCAAGACTCGAATCATTGTATTTAGTAATAATTCCCATTTTAATATCGTAAAATTTGAGTATAAACTACAAATATTCGGCGGGAAACAAAGTAGCAAGCTTTGCCAGCTACTTTTAATTTAAGTTTATACTTACGATGTAAAATGTTTTAGTGATAATGTTTCGTAATAATATTTTGTTGATAACCACTACACATAAAATTTTGTGTTTTCTTTTAAAAAGAAAACGAGGTTTATATAGTTAATGCTTGGTTCAAAATTCGGGAAGAACTAAAATAATAATATATGTATAGTTCATTTACAAAGTTTTATATGCGTAAAGAAAATTTAATAGAATCGCTTCTTTGAAATATTCACTTACACATTTATATATTACATATATGTATGTGAATATTGAACATATGTAAAATTATAACAATAATTATTATACAAACACATTCATTGTATATCACCACAATAATTTATGGTATAAGAAAAACAAAAAAAGAAATTAAATTAAAAATTTTCAATTTCTGTAATGAAATTTTATGATCTGATGAAAAATATTTACAGTTCGTCTCCATAAAATATGCATACAAATATAATTGTACGCATAGCTATGTAACTATACATAATATCTTACATAATAATACATAATAAAGTTGGGTCAAACCAATGGTTTGTATTGTAGCACTTTTCCCTTCAGCAAGTGAAAATACTGCTTTTAAATACAGTCTATGTATACCTATCAAACTATTAAAATTATTTTCATTCATATACAAAACTATTTCTAGAATTGCATATATTTAGGATGACGCATATATGCAGTGTTTGAAATAAAGCAAAAATTAATATAAAAAGGGGTTAACATAATGCTCGATTTTAAGGTTTAATTATGTGAGTTAAGAAAAATAATTATATTTTTTAATTTCATGGAATTTACCGTTAGCTTTTTATGTTTATAGAAATTTGAAAAAGCTTGCGGTTTCGGAAATATAAGGTGTCAAAAATTCAAATTTTACAAATTTCAAGAGGCCATAACTTGAGAGGGGAAGGAGATGGAAAAAAATTTTCTTCTAACGAAATGAACTATTTGTTAATGTCTAAAAGCCCATAAAATTTCAAGCTTCTACAGGCTGGGGTCTAGAAAATAACGACATCAAAAATTTGGAAAAAACGGACTTTAGATAACGGTAAATTTGAGCGGCCATTTTGTTTTTCTAAAGTTAACCTTTAGTATACCCCGCTAGGGGAAGTAAGCCACTGCCTTTCTGCGTTTGCAAAATTTGAAAAATCCTTATGGTTTCATTGCACTAAATAATTAAAGAATGGCATTTTTAGGGTTTTGGGGGGGTATAACTTCTAAAGGGAGGAGATAGGTAAAAATTTTGTTCCACGAAAATAAGTTTCTAGTAAAAATCTATGTACGTACAAAATTTCAGCTTTCTATCTTCAAGGGTGTAGAAGTTTTGTAAACAGACACACGGACGGACGGACGGACGGACGGACGGACGGAAGGACGGACGGACGGACGGACGGACGGACGGACGGACGGACGGACGGACGGACGGACGGACGGACGGACAGAGTGAAACTAATAAGCACTTTTTTTTCAAAAATTTTTTGGAAAAGTGCTAAAAAATATAAGATTTATTTGTCCTATTTATTTTTTTACATATACTCACAAAACATCAATACTTGTTAAGATTTTAAGATGACAGATTTAAACTAAAAAAGTTCTCTCTATTTTAAAGTGTTTCAATATTTTAACACATACGGTTATACATTATGTAATTTAATAATATGCACATATATACGTATACACATCAAAATAATATTCTGTGCAATCAATATTTTGTGTGAATTTAAGTTTTTATAAAGGTCAGAAAATGTAAATTCCATGATGAATTACAATATACCTTTACTGTGATGCAGTATGTTATATAAGAGGATAAAGAAAATAATCTTTTTCTTTTATACAAAATAAAATTATAACAGTATATTTTTGTTATATAAATACCATGTGTTTTGCATATTTGATGTTTATATAAATTTAGGTTATTTTTTTTTTTTTTTGTGTTTTATCAAAATTCAAAATAAAATATTATGAAAAATTTATAATTTATATTACCTTTCAAAATAACTTCCATTGCATATACAGTTAAATACCTATAATACGAACTGGTAATTTTTTACCGTAAAGAAAAAATTCTTAACAGGAACTGTTTGGTTGAATTTAATATGATGAACAGAATTTTATTTGAGTATTAAACAAAAAGCCTACATAAGCTCCAAATTCTTCTTAACACAAACATTTTTTTCGTCATTTTAATAGGAATTGCTTATTACAAAACGTGAACAAATTTATTTGGATAAAGCCATTTTGTGTGTGAATTTAAATGGATTACCCTTTACGTAAATTATTTTTCATTACCCTTAATGCAAATTTTCTTTAACACGCAAAAATTTTATTACAAAATGATGATTCCTGTTATGGAGATCCGACTGTATTATAAACATGTATTGATAGACATTTAAATAAAATAAAAAATTTTGAAATTTATTAGTAAAATATATTTTTTGATATTTCTATATACATATACATATGCAGGTAAATGTAGAAAAATTAAATAAATATAAGTAATTTTTAAAAAATTTAATTCTTATCTATTAAATTAAAAATAGGCTGTTCGCCTACAAATATTTTGTTAAGGTACATAATTGACTTGATTTTCGTCCTTGAGTTAATATGCGTTGGTAAATAAGTGACTGAAATTAAAAGTATACTATAAATGAGTACATTCAATAAAAATTTTAAAAATAAATATAGGGTAATTTCACCTACCTATGGACAGAAAAAAAATTCGTCTTCATCGTTTGTCACACTATTTCAAGTACAAATAATAAAATTATAAAAAAACTGATGAAAAAATGAAAATTGTGAAAATCCAACAATTGTATTGTATACATATGTTGTAGAAAATGAGCGTTTATCCGTATTTTTCGTATTGCAAGTAACATTTTTCTATAATTTGAAATTAATTACATTCACTGTATTAAGAAAAGTATAGGAAGTAAAAGGTTGTTAGAGACCAAACGAATTACTAATCTACATCTTCTATTTCTAATAAAATAATACGAAAAATACAGGTACAAGGTATACATACATCGTATTGGTGAGTATGTTTTTGGAATATAATTTAATTATAGTTTTAAAAATTTTGTCTAGACAAAATGTGCTTGATCTAAAATTTAAAAAGACTCTATTTAATGGAATATTATGCACTTAGTATAATATGAAACTAAAAATACTATTGCTATAGTCACAGCTTAGACTTTCGAAACTCAGTAGAATTTTAATGACAACTTTTGTAGATATATATTTTCTGAATTAATAATGTCCACATGTAAAACCATCTATAGGAACAGGCACTTAACCTATGTATTCCAAATATTCTTTCAATTGATTTTCAATATGAAAGAAGCGACAATGTTCTTGATTTCTAATTTTCAAGAAAAAAATATTAAAAATATCTGATTGCAACAAATATTTTTCTTCGATTTTTTAAAGCTTCTTTTGTGAATAAATTTCTTTATAAAAATTTCAACAGACAAAAATAATATTTTAATATAAAATTTGATATTTAATTTGAAATTTTTTTTTAAATTCCCAAAAATATTTCAAATTAATTTTTATGCAGTACTTCTCAATTTTTAAATATTTGAAAAATTCGCTTTTCTTCGTATGGAAATTAATAAGATTAAAACAACATTTTTTAAAATTGAAGCCAAATTTAAGAATAGAAATTTAATTTTTATTTGAATAAAGTAATATGAAAGTTATTCTGATAACCAATGTAATTTTATTTCAAAATTAATTTTGTTTTTTGCTACTGTTTATGTAAAATATAAAAATCAAAAAAATTATTTAAGAATTGAAAATTTCCAAAACATTCCGGTATTATTATCTATTTAAACCCATTAATTATATTCCTATTTTAAAACACGAAGAAATTCTATTTCTTAGACCCAGATCACAATAATATTTGAAGATGTATTAAGAAGATATTTTATCTTGAGCCCGGCTTTCATAAGTGTAATTCACTCATAATAAATGGAATGATAATGTAATGTCAAACAGATTTTTGCGTATTTATTTAAAAAATTTTTTTTTACGTAATTTTTCTTGCGAATAAAATTTTTACTTAACTTTTAAAGCATAATATGCATGTAATATAATTATATATAAAATATATATGTGTTAGTATATGTAAAATATGATTTTCAATTTTGAAGAAAGATAATAATATCCTTGTTTACTCAATATTTTCTTTATCCTTTTTAAAAATTATTTATGTCATGTTCACTGAGGTGATAAATGATTTTCACAATAATTTTTCTTTCGTTTTTGCTTTTGTTTTTATTTTTTTGTTTTTTTTTTAGAATTTTTATTTACTAAATAATTTATTAATAATTTTTATGAAAAATATTTATACATACATTATGTATGTAGATTTGTATGTATGTAGGTGTAATAGTATATAAAATAATACTCTTATACTAAAAATAGAATTTGCATTTATTAAAAATTTTAATAATGAATGCGTATATTGAGAGAAAATAAAAAAAAGAAAACGCAAATAAAGAAGATTTTTTTTTATTTATTTCTTAATTTTTATTATTCTATTATTTATTTTTAATGACATTTTTATTATTTTACATTTTTTATTTAAATAAAGTGAAAATTTTTAAATTTTTTCCAAAATCTTTTCGAATAACCTAAAAAAATTTTTGGTTAAGTTTAAACAAAAAATTTTTCATCTTTTTTTGAATTGTGAATTGTTTTGAGTTCTAATTGTGAATGATAATTTTTTTTAATTAAAGAAAATATTTAAATTATTTTTGTACCATAAACACATTTCAAAAAAATTCATTTTTCCACATAACTTTTAAAATATATAGGTAATAGGTTAAGTCTATTTATTACTGTGAAGAATTATTCACATTTTAGGACTGCTTCCTACATATAAAATTCGCATTTATAATACTATAGTTTTAGATTAATTAAAGAGGTATTTAAAACAAATACACATATATGAGTACCTATTGTACTTTACAACAATTTCCAGAAATAATATTCATTTTTATCACAACACAAATTTTATTGATTTAACATTGTTTACAGAATAATACAATTTTTCAACTAGACTCAACTAAATTTGAAAAGAAATCGAAATATCTTACTTGAGCTGCTAATAAATTCTTGAAATCACAAAAGTATCTACAAAATGTATCAAAAATTCTAAGAAATTATCAAAAGCTATCGGATTCTTTCAATAGTATTCAACAATCTAATGAGAAATTAAATGAAATTTTTGTTTTTTAATTATACTCGTAACTATGATCAATTACCGAAAGAAAATAAATTTTAACAAAAATTCCTTAAAAACAAATTTTCTTGGAAACATGAGACAAAATTAAAGTAGGTGTAACAACAATTTTTGAATTGACATTCATTCTAAAATAAAATAATAAGAAATAAGAGAAAAGAAACAATTTTTTTGTATTGTAAAATGTTCAAATAAATGTAAAACATCAATAAAAATCCATATTTAAAAATATTTGAAAAAATAAAAAAAAAAAAATTTATAAAATTTACAATTTAAATTTAAAAAATACATTTTGTTTATAATGTCAAAGAATACTACATAACATATAGGATACAAGACAGAAAATACATAAAAAGAAATTAAATTGAAAATAATAGAAATAAAATAATAAAATAAATAATAAAATCCTTAAAATTCAACCTTTTTGAAATCAGAATTGAAAGGATAACAAAATGTCTCTGTATTTTTTTTTTTGTTATTTTCTGTTATAATACTGTTATTATATTATTATTCTTCTATATTTCGGTAGCTATATAGAATTTAAATTTTCTTAGAATAGAACAAAAATTAATAATTCAAAATTAAATATTTGAGCTCTAGAAATAACTTAATACTTAGAATTAAATTCAAAAATAAAATAAAGAATGTATTAAAACAAAAATCAAACATTTTTTTTTTGAAAATTTTAAAAATTTATAATAATCTATATTAGGCCAGACTGTATTCATATAAATACACATATGTATACATATATATACATACGAGTATAATATGTTGAACATTAATTCTACAAGGATGGGAAAATTCTATTTTATTGTTTTCTTTTACAATATTCTTTTTTTAATCCATTTATATTTTGTATTTATTCATCACATACAAAATACGTCTTTGATAAATTTATATGTGTTCTTTTATATATGTATGTATACTTTTTAGCACTTTTCCAAAAAATTTTTGAAAAAAAGTGCTTATTAGTTTCACTCTGTCCGTCCGTCCGTCCGTGTGTCTGTTTACAAAACTTCTACACCCTTGAAATAGAAAGCTGAAATTTTGTACGTACATAGAGTTTTAATAGAAACTTATTTTCGTAGAACAAAATTTTTATCTATCTCCCCCCCTTTAGAAATTATACCCCCCCCCCCCACCCCCCGAAACCCTAAAAATACCATTCTTTAACTATTTAGTGCAATGAAACCATAAGGATTTTTCAAATTTTGCAAACGCAGAAAGGCAGTGGCTTGCTTCCCCTAGCGGGGTATACTAAAGATTAACTTTAGAAAAACAAAATGGCCGCTCAAATTTACCGTTATGTAAAGTCCGTTTTTTCCAAATTTTTGATGTCGTTTATTTTCTAGACCCCAACCTGTAGAAGCTTGAAATTTTATGGGCTTTTAGACATTAACAAATAGTTCATTTCGTTTGAAGAAAATTTTTTTCCATCTCCTTCCCCTCTCAAGTTATTGCCTCTTGAAATTTGTAAAATTTGAATTTTTGACATCTTATATTTCCGAAATCGCAAGCTTTTTCAAATTTCTATAAACACAAAAAGCTAACGGTAAATTCCATGACATTAAAAAATATATTTATTTTTCTTAACTCACATAATTAAACCTTAAAATCGAGCATTATGTTAACAACACTTTATATTAATTTTTGCTTTATTTCAAAGACTGCATAAATCGTTGATCCTAAATATATGCAATCCTAGAAAGAGTTTTGTATATGAATGAAAATAATTTTTAGAATGTGTGATAGGTATACATAGACTGTATTTAAAAGCAGAATTTTCACTTGCTGAAGGGAAAAGTGCTACAATACAAACCATTGGTTTGACCCAACTTTATTTGTTATCTCCTTATACATTCATATAATATGCATTTTAAAATGGTATTTAGAAAAAGAAATATAAAGAAAAAATATCATCAGCTCTATGTTTTTTTTTAAATGATATTCCAATGTTTTTATTTTAATTCCCAAGGGTTGTGTGTCAAATGTTTTAATATTATATATTTAATATTTATATTTTGAAATAGTATAACACTTTTGTAAACATGTTCCCATATATTTTTTTTTGAATTAATATTTTAATATTATTATTCTTTTTGTTAATAGATTATAACTATATGTTGAAAAGAAATTTAGTTGAAATTAGAGCGGGAGCAATAAATTTAAATAATAATTTTTAATTATTATTTAATTATAAACTCAATCAGGTTTTTTAATTAACATAGTGTCTATTATATTATACTCAATTAGAATACCATAAAAGCAAACATCTTAATTATTTTTAGATGGGGGACATTTCAACTCATGTTAATGTAAATTTAAAATTTTTGCGGTACATTTGAAAGTAAAATATTGTAAAAAGTGAGAGGTATTACAGAAAATAAAATTTACATTCTTGTATAAATACAAATATCTCATACTATAGTATAACAAACCTTATAATGGTTAACAACAACTATTAAAAAAATAATGGAGCTTAAACAAATAACTCTAAGGTTTTATTGTACCATACTATAACTCATGAAAATATAGGTCTATTTCAAAAATTATTGACTCAGTTCCTGCTGACAGTTACTTTTACAAAACAATTCTTTTTGAGTAGCACATAAAAAATATTTGAAAATAAAATAATAGAACCTAATGAGCAAAACATATAGAGATCTTCAGAGAAGAAAGTAACACTTTTTTGCGAGTTTCTGGAAAGGCAGATGCAAAATTTACTATAAATCAATTCATATTTGCTTTAATATCTAGAACAATGGAACAAATACAATAAAAAATATTAAAACGAAACTATTACAAACCTCTTAATAAATCTCCAGTTTTATATTTAATTTTGTAAATATTACTCATTTACATATTATACACATTTTGTACAAACATTTTTGTATAAGTGTAATTTCACTTTCACTTTTTTGTTCTTCCAGGATAACCCTAAACATCTTATATGCATATTGTTCAGATATGAATTGCAGTTTACTTACACAGTAAAAATTTTAAGTTTAAATCTACAAAAGTTTTGTTAAAAATTAAACTGTTTTTTTTTTTTTAACTCGATCCTTTAAATAAATGGTTTGGCAGATTAAAGATTTATTCCATTAGATTTAATTCTCTTGTAAACTGTCAGTTGAAATTTTCACCCTTATTACTAACGTAAAAATAGAACTATTAGCATTGTTTACTTAAAAAATATATTTCAATTTTTAATAAAATTGCTAACATATATCAATTTATACCGTACAAACTTATAGCAAACCTCTACAATTAAATACAGATTTTATTTAATTCTAAATTTATTCAATTTTTGTTTAATTTGCGAAATTCTAAAGCTGTCAAAATATAATTGAAAGAGACTCCTCGAAAATTTGGCACTTTAAGCCCTTTTTTTCTTTTGGAAGAATTTTCTTGAATTTTGAAAGCTTCATTCAGAATTTTGGAGGCTAGCACCTTTTGAAATAATAAAATTCAAATATTGACTTTTACTAGCTTTGTTTTAGTTAAAGTATTCAAAAATTTTGATTCTAACTAAGAAAATTTTTCATTAATTAAAATTTTTGATGATGTATCAAAATTAAAGCATCCAAACTACAAGCTTTTCCTATGGAATTAAAATATACCATTATAAATTTACTAAAAATTCGTTTACATTCCATTAGGTTTTTCTTTAAAATATATAAGAGCATTTTGTAAGAAAAAGGAAAGCCATTTTGCAATGATAAAACGTAAACGTTGAATTAAAAATAAAAAAATATTCAAGAATAATATTTTTTTGTAAAAAACAAAAATTCTCATATCATCAAAATCAACCTCTGAAAAGGAGGTAGGAAAAAAAGCAAATTTTTTACAATGTTACGTTCTTATTTTTATATTTTCCTGCACAATAAATTTTCCAATGAAAAACATCACCTCGACAGAAAAAATTTCTTTAGAATTCATGCAAGTAACAGAATAAACGTTGTACGTATGAAATAGAAATTCTTAACAAAAAAAAATTTGGTTTCTGTTTCCTTCTTTTTGTTTTTGTAACATTAGGACAAAGCATACGTGGATAAATTTTCATCCCGATCACAAGCTTGTATACAAAAAAATCAACCAGAACAAACCCGAAAAGCAAAAAAAAAAAAACAAATGAAATTGTACATAGAAAAAGTTTTCATCATTGTCTTTATTTATGACAAGTTCCCATTATAAATATTTTTTCAAAATAAAAAAAAATTATTAAAAAAAAAAATACTTTTATTTAAATATTCATATATGATGTTGTAATTTATATGCTTGTATTTAATTTGTAATTTTCATAGATATGTACATAGGCATATACGCACATATACTTGGAAAAAAAAGAAATGAAATTTTAGGCAAAATAAAATTTTCGTTCAAGCTGATATTTCTGAAGAAACAAACCATATACCGAACCTATGCTCACAAAATCCTGTGATAGCAAGTAAACACATACATTTACGACATTTACAACATGTAAATGTATATGTTTAGATACAATTTTTATCTTGCTTTAAGGTATACGTATAATTCAAGGGAAAGTCTTAAGAAATTTTCAACAAAGTGATATGACAACGCACAGTATATAAATATTTTTTGTACTCCTGACAAAAAACTAAAAAATTAATTTTTTGAGTTAAAGAAATTTTTTTTGAAACAAAAAAATTTTCTCTTTTTAGATATTTTAACAATAAGTTGGTGGAAAACGTACATAATTTTGAAAGTAATGTAAAAACGTTAAAGTTCCTTAAAAAATTAAAAAATTTTCAAATTTAATTCAAAAATTTTTATAATGGTATTAAAATTAAAAGAGGTGAGCGAGTTGAAAAGGTAATAATAGTATTTATAAAAAATCAATGGTTTTGAAAGTTTTGTGAGATTTTTCGCCAGCAACTGCGCTAGGTGATTATTTTAAAGCAAAAATTAGAATTTTATGTATTTTGCTTTGAATCCACAAATTCTTAATTTTGTAAAATTAAATTACCCCGAAAAATTTTCGATATGTAAATTTTTTTAGAAGTTCTGGCTTTACTATTAAACTTATAGTTCGTATAAATTAAGAGTGTATAGTATATAAAATATTTTGCAATCATAAGTTTCGAAATATGATTAAAGAGTTACTTTTCAAGCCGAAATATGTCCGCCTGAATCAGCTTTGATGATATTGAATATTAAATGGCAGGTGCAACAGGTTCATAGCACCCCACTTAGTATAAATGTTCCGTTTTGCTACCACTACCCCATGATTACCAAGTTGGCATTGACAACAACAGGTGGCCTATCTAACAATAACAGGTGGCCTATCTAAGCCCCCCGATCCTGTTGTGGAATCTATCCAAATCCTCGATAATAATCTTCGCCCAGCTACGTTACACATGCTCTGCTTCACGAGACTATTCTGTCAATTAGAACTGTAACAAGCTTGTAAAAACTTATAGGTTTAATAATATGATTAATTTTTACTGCTTAATCTTCTAAGTCACCTCATTATATTGTGTACAATATTAAATTTTATTTTTTACCTAAATTTTACATAACACTCAAATTATATTCCTATGTAATACATAGAACAGTTCAAATTTAGCTACTATTTTTTTCTTAGGAAGACGTTCCTTACTTCCAATTGAATTCATAAACATTAAATTTTTTCCTGTTAACAAATGAAAGAGAGCTTAAGAAATTACAAAAAGGAAGAACACAACATCAAATGAAATAAATTTTAAATATTTTCATATAAATATTAACAAAGATTACCACAAAAAAAAAATATTCCTACAAAAATATTTTAGACATTTTCTGTTCAAATACAAAACAAATAAAATAAAATAGAGAAAAATAAGAGTGAAAGAAGTAGAGCACACACACGCATACACGTATCTGAGTATAAAAGTGAAAAGGCCACAAACTTTCGCAGTGAGATATAATTTCTATATGAAGAAACAAGAAAACCAAAAAAAAAACAAAGAATCAAAAACTCCAAAAAAATAAAATATGAATTTTTTTTCTCTGACTTTTCATCGGATTTTCACATTGGTTTGATATTTCATCTTCGTTTTTTTCGGTGTAAACTTTTTAAATTGTTTGAAAAATCCAAAAATTCCATCAGAATTTCGTTGATATTATTTTTACTCCCTTTAATAATATTTTTTCATTCTCTTTCTTTCTCTTAAATTTATTTGCATTCTTAATACATTAATTTTATATGCGTATGTATGTACATATGTGCATAATATATTTGTACATATTTATGTATACTTTTAGAGATTCTTTTCGTTGTTATCTGGAATGCACAATAATTGCATTACAAAACTGACTTGAATCCATATAACTTTCAAGTATTTTCATTCATTTATTGCATTCATTTTGAAAATATTTCGCTCTTCAGATTGTTTTATGCTTCGAAATTCTCAATCATTCATGAATTTCATTATTTTTGTTTTTTATTTTATAATATGTAAGTAAAAATTCAGCACATGTGACCCAAAAAATGTTATATATACTTTTAATATATTGCTTCATGAAAAATAGGGTGTCTAGTACCTTAATGCAATGCTACATGGAATAATTGTCTATTTAATACAGAAACGAAAACATACGTAAATACATAAAACGTCTAAATTTGTTAAATTTCCTGTGAGTAATAACAGGAACACCACCTGTTGCGAACACCGTCTCCATACAAAAGTTATACATAGCTACCCGCTAGGATCTATAGAATGGTCTATATACCAATACGTGAAGATACGAGACATCTTGCATGTATTTGTACATATTTACGTATACAGTATGTGTTTTCTTTTCTTTAAATATATTGTTCATCTTTATGCTTTAAATTTCCCTCCTTTATATTCATATATTTCTTTACCATAATAGTAACTTAAATTAATGTCACATCTGAAATAGTAAGAGGAAATATTTATGTTTAAAATTCGATTATCCTGAAATTTTTATTAAAACAAAAACTCATTTGATTCGTTTAGTTGTAATTTTACTTAGAAGAGTTTTATGAACCCACGCGTTGTGTTTAACAAGCATTAACAAGTAATGAATATTCTTGTAACCACAATTGGACCAAACATAAAAATTCTCATGGAATAATAGTTTATATTCGATATCCACTTATTTTGAATCAAAAAAATTTAAGAATTAAACAACATCCCTTGTAAATATAAATTAAGAATAGCTGCCAATATTTTACAAGCTCTTATAGCTAGATGAATGATAAAATCGTAACGAAAATACAAATCTAAACTTTGTTTGTGATTTTTTTTTGAAATCATCACATCAACTTTATAGGAAACCACTAAAATTATAATATGAGAAAGTAATTTCCTTGGAAAAACTTATAAGGTTAAAAATAATTCACAAGAATTTTCTATTAGGCTCATTATTAAAAACGGAAAAATTTTAGTAGCCTCAAAAACCCGAATTATATAATACGTATAATATAAAGCTAATATAAATGCGAATGTACTTATTTAATAAAATTATAGCAGAATTCTATAATTTCAGTCTATAAAAGCATCATTATGTTATTAGACCCGGAATACATTTGTTGCAAACAACGTTTATTTTCCAAACAAAATCAAAACTGTATAATATAGGAATTCATAATCCACCGGTGGGAAACCACAAAAAAATTTTTTACTTCTATATTAGCAGCATCATCAACTCCAATAAACTAACTTAAAATATTCTTTCTATTCAATTTCAAAACCACAACCTGTACCATTATATTATTTGGGTCTAATTTCTCTTCTTACATTTCCGTATAGTATAATTCATAATATTATATACGCTTTATGGTATATGTTCTTTAGTAGTTAACATAAGCAAGGTATAATTTAAATCCACTAAAATGGTATATAATATATATATTTTTATGTAACACATAGTAAGTAATTTATGTGGAAAATGTTAACGCATAACCCATTAAAAATCATAATTGAAAATATGTAAGTTTGTATATTATGTACATATAAATAATATTATTTAAATTTACTGAAAGTATAATATGCTCTACGCT
This sequence comes from Condylostylus longicornis, assembly GCF_029603195.1. NCBI lineage: Eukaryota > Metazoa > Arthropoda > Insecta > Diptera > Dolichopodidae > Condylostylus > Condylostylus longicornis. The sequence goes on from NW_026577984.1 coordinate 715,552, forward strand.
ACCATAAAAAATAAAAAAAAAATTTTTTTCTCTCAACATTATGACCGCATCTCTTACCTTAATGATTCATTAACTTCAGTCTATGTATAATTTTATAACCCAAATCAAGTGAGGATAATTAATATCCTTCAACAGATTATGGATACATAACTGAATATTTTTCATTATAATATAATATTTTTTTTTTATTCTTAAAATAAAATTTATGATTATAAAATTTACTTAATAAAATTTCAGCCCTTTTTCATACTTATTATTATGGGCATCATCGCACAGATAAATCTATAAGGATTACTCTATATCGCATTGGATTGCATACGCACGTCAATTTATGATGATAATAAAAAGTAAATAATTAAAAATATTTTTTTTATACACAAGTAGCATGCCTGACAAAAATTATACATTATGCATAAAAATATTTTTTTTTTTAAAAGAAAAACAACGCTTTTTAGTGGTCATTTTTACATTGAGGATAAACCACTAATTTTTTTGTTTTCTTTTTTTATCTTTTCATCTATTTAATGTCCACTCAATCATAAACTCAATAATATATACTTAAGTACTTGATGGAAGTGCCTGTGTGTGATATGCATATAAGAATAATGATTCTATAAAAATGTCAAATGACCAATATTATTCCGTTTTGTGGTAACATTGAAGAGTTCAAAGTAATAAAAATCATTACTTTTTATACATAACTATAGTTACTTATAAGACACTTATACAAGGACAAAATTTTTAAAAACGTTGTCTACAAGTTCAGTCAAAAATGAAAAGTTATATGCTAAGTTTTAAATAAAAAAATTTAATGATGTCAAAAATTTAGAGAAGTCATAAACAACTTGCTCTCTTAAACAAAAATTTAACAATTTAATCAGCATTTGAATTTCACTAGTATTAGACGGCTGACGGATTGTCAGACGGCTACAATCGCTCTTAAATGCAGCTAATTTAGCTTTGCTTGCATGTCTAAATGCAAGTGGGCTAGCAAAAAATTGACGAATGTGAGGATACAGTACAGTGAGGATTTCCATTAAATCAACTGCTTCGCAATTAGTCTAAGGGTGTTAGAGTGGTATATGCATCCTCTTTGTTTTCTGAATTCGGCAGCCAACTTGTTCTTTTCTTACAATTGCTTCTATTTTCATTTCAATTCTAGACAGGATTATGAGTATCAGCAATTTGTTAACTGTATTTAAGATAATTATACCTCTCCAGTTGGCGCACTCCCTGAAGTCCTTCTTCGGGAACAAAACAATTATACCGTGTCTCCAGGATTTCGAATTTCGTTCAATCTCCCATATATGCAATTGTATGGGCTGCAGAATTTCTGTCATTATGTCGGCTTGCCTAATAATATCTAAGAATAATATCTTAGGGTATGTGGTCGCTCTGTATGTCTACTCCTACTCGGGTTTGTACATCTAATAGTGATTGTCTCTATTTAGTCCTAATTCATATATGATCTATCTGATTATTTGCACGACCGTCTAGAGGCACCCACGTAAATTTATGGACATTCCTATGAGAAAAAAGGGTTGCACCTATGGCTAGAATTCTGCTCACAAATCTATCATAATACGCTCACGGTTGATATTTCTTGAGCTTATGAATTACGAGCCTACCATTTTTCTCGAATCGACCTTACTTCTAGAGCCAGTTTTTGCATTATGATCGCCCATCAGTATTACAATATACATTTTAGTTATATTACTCATGACAGCCGTAAGCTGGGTATAGAATTCATTTTTCATCCCTTCTATCTTTTCACTTCTCATGTGTTCTATCTCATATTAATTTCCACCTCATCAGGTTAATGCATATTCTCTTGTCTATTATGATTTGAACTTATTTCCCTCTGCCTAACTCGCAGAACTCATATTCCATATCATTTTATTTCCCTCTCAATGGAAGCCAATCTTGAAACTTTCATCATTATTCTTATATTCGATTGAAAAGCTATATAATTTTAAAATCTTATAAGCCTTCATAGTTAAAGGCCGTTATTTATTTTTAAAGGATTCTAGCCGATTTTCGGTTCTAAAATTTTTATGACAAGATAGATATTCGTCAACTCATATATTAAAGGAAATGGTAGTTAACAATCATATACATGCATACCTGTGCGCATATATTTCTAATTAAATTGCAAATTATTGTGTTTTGAAGGAAAAGAATGTGGAAAGAAAAAGAAACCAAATGGATTTGCTTAAAAAATAATTACAATAATTGTCAAAAACCACTGATTTTTTCAAAACACTATTCTCGTCGAATTGGTATACACTTTGGGAAAATCTTCTTTAAAAACAGATAAAATAACTCTGTCAGAACACCGAACAGAATATATTTTTATGAAGTATGTTTCTTTATTAATTTAAGTAGGTCAAAACTTCAAAATTCTTATTTACAAAATCCGATTTTTAAATTAAAGGACTCATGAAATAAAGTTTTTGTTATCTACACAATATATAAAAATTTAAAAAAAAATCAATCTTTATTCAATGAATTTTTAATACCACGGCAAATTGGTTCACAAGGAAGATTTTCTTATTTTAAAATCACTGCGTTTTATAATTACTTAAATATTTTCTTATACATACAGAAAGCCTTACAAATTTCATTTTTTGTACAAAAATAAGTTTTCATAATTTCTTATATTAAATTCATTCACTTAATCCATTCAAATAATTCACGCTAAAACAAAATACTCGTAAAAGTTCAAAGACAAAAATTGTGAAAAAATTTGTACAACGAAAATTTCAAGAAAAAAAAGGAAAATGGAAAAACTTTTTTTTTTAAATATTTTTTGTTAATCTTTTTTCTTTTGAATTTTTGTTTTTCTTCTCACTTTTATACATAATTATTCACTTAAAATTATTAAATTAATTAATTTTTTTTTTTATTAAATTAACGTACTTTTGACATAACTTGATATAAAAATAAAAGTATTGTATATAGAAAATTTTTAACACCTAAAAAGGATGCGAAAATAATGGTGACAACTTGTGGGTGTAATTTATCTGTGTTAAATAATATGTAGGGCAAAAGGAAAAAGAAAGTTTAATGCAGTCTCTAAACTTATTCTTGCGCCTGATTTCTTTTTTTAACTTTCTTAAATTTCTTTTAGTAAAATGATAAAAACTTATACTTGAATGTCAAAAGAAAATTCCTTCGCACTCCTTTTTAATTTATCATAATTAAAGAAGAAAAGTAAAGAGCAAAAAAGTAGGAAAAAACGTAGGAAGTAGAAGTAGAAATTTACAAGACGTAACGTTTTACGTAACGTAAAATGAATCATGGGACAATTGAGTGATTCATAAACTTTCTTATTTAAATGGTTTTATTCTATAAAATATCCCTGTGAAATAGGGTAATAGTGTTTTTTTTCGAAACTAGCAATTGATATTGCTTTCTATGTGTTTTAGATAATAGGAAAGACTTGTCCCAAAAGAAAAATTGAGCAAAATCGCAAATATTCTTTTTCCTACTTTAAAAAAGTATCCCCATTTTGGTAACATAGTTACTAATGGGTTAATATATACTGTATTTAGCTAATTATGAAGTGCGATATCACGAAGATCAAACAAAACAAATTTGTTGTACGAATGCTCCACTTTTTTGTTATACAAAAAAGTCATGGAACATTTATCAATCGTCTTCAAAGGATAAGATAAACAAAGCCAATTCAAAGTAATCCAAATATTTTTAATTACTTATTAGCTTAGGTTCATTATATAGATAACATCAAACTCCCTACGCAATATAGAAAACATCAAATTTCAATGTAAAAATAATTTTATATTATCATTTATGTGAAAAATTCTTGAATAGATAAGAAAGTTCAAAATTCTTGAGAAATTCTTTTCTTATTTACCTATGCTTTTTTTTTTGCAATCTTACAAATTGCCTATTTATGCTTAATCTTACAAATCTTATTCCTAAATCTTATAAAAGGTTACAAGAATTTTTTTCACTTTCATATTTTTACGTTTAATTCCTTTTTACTTTCGGTTTTTACTCTTAAAATGTGTTAATAAGAATTTATAAAATCTAACAGGTATGAATGGTACAACGCATACATACATAAATATATAAAAATTTTTTTTAAAAGTAACGTATGAAATTCTTTCTTCTATTGTAATTCAAAAATTTGAATTCCATTCAAACAAAATTCAAAACGAGAAGCCTTCTTGAATACAAAAATTTGAAAGGACACTGAAATGAACAAAATTTTTAGTATTTTTATGTTTTGATTAACAAAAATGAATATTGTAGTATGACATATTTTTATACTCTAAAGGAGAATTCCAATTCCTTTCAAAAGAACTTCTTTTCTATACGTAAATGGCATATTGTAAATTATTTCAAAATATTCATAAATTCAAGATAATAATAAGATACTAAAAATCGTTCAAAGGTATTCTACTATTATTAACAAAAAATATTTTCTTTTAAATAGTTATATATATATTATATATTAATTATATATTAATTATACATACATGTTATACATTATAATATAATAATGTACAGTCCCAGTTATTTCAAATATTTTAAGAGATGTTAAAATATTTTAAATTTTATAAGTAATAAGGTCTAATTTTAGAATATTCAAATATATCATAACTGTAGAATATTTATAAGACTGCCATAAATAATATTCATAGACCTAATCCTCGCTTTATAGCCTGGAAATATGCAATAGTAAATTATTGAAACCCAACAAAACATTTCGAAATATATTCATGAAACATCAAGAATATTAAAGTGGTAACAATAAATCTAAGAAATTTCCATTTGGCTTTTATTCTTCTTGATATTACTAACAACTGACAATGGAATACTATACTATAGTATAACAGTTATAATATTAATAGAATAAAATCAACTATAATCATAATTAAGTATTATTTGGTGACCCGTATCTATATATAAGGATAAAAACTTTAATTTTTAATTCATGCTTTGTCAATTCTTTCACAACAACCTCTCAAATATTTACTATTCTTAATTAATTGTAACTTGTATTAGCCAAATAAAATATAAAACCCGTTCTGTTATCATCATCATCATCTTCATAATATAATCATCTAAAATTTATTCTAACTGAATATTTACGATGTAAATAAAAATATATTATATTTTATATATTATATACATACACATATGTACAAAAGAGCATCCATATGCATACATGTATGAATTAAATATAGGAACGATTAAGAATTGAACGGGATAATAAAACCATAAATATATAAAAAAAAACAATAGAATCTATATCTGAAAAATAAACCTTTTAAATCTTATTTTTCCATTTTGTTATTTTAACAAACTAACTTTTCCATTTTAATTTTTTAATTTTCCGAAAAACAAATAACAAACAACTAAAACAAAAAAGACAATTGAAAAACAAACAAAAATTAATTATTCTACAAGTTCCAGCACCATTTCGGACATTGTACCTCCAATATACTCATAAGTTTACTTGAATAAGTTGTAAAAAAAAAATAGAAAAAAAAAGCCAAGTCAAAACAAAAGAATAAAATTGAAAATTAAAAAACAAAAAAAAAAAACAATTTTTATAACAAAAAGGATGTAAAAGAAAAAGCATAAAAATTTTCGCTCAAATAATTTGTGATCCTTTTTTTTATGTAAGAAAATATAAAATTTTTTTAAAAAATAAAAATTATAAAAATAAAATATTGAAGAAATTACATTGCAATTTAGTTCAATTTAGAAAATAAAATTCTATAACAATAGCTCATATACTAGCCATATATAGCAGGGGTCGGCATCCTTTTTCGGACGGTGGGCTATTTTCGCAATAATATTTTTAATGCGGGGGCCTCACATTCAAATGTAATGTAAATATGTAGTTCTTTTATCAAAAATAAATTAGGTAAAAATTTTTTTTTTCGACCAAAATTTATTAAAAATATTAAGGAAAATAGTTCCATTGATAAATGCATTAAAATTTGATGCACTTTTTGTTCTTGAGTACTGTTTGATAATTCGATATTACAGTAACAAATTGACGAATTGAAATAATCAATACCTCGCTAAATGGGCTGTTGTATTTACAGTAAAATTGGTTTCCCGCTATCCATCTCCTAGCGCACATTTTTGTCACGGTCCATATTTAGGTATACTTACTCTTTAGCTTGTTGATTTTTCCACGCACGTTTCCAACCCCTGATATATGTAATAATGCTACGATATTAGTTGCTCTACTGATCCAATAACAAAATGAATGAGAAAATAAAGAAATATTAAAGAAAAATGAAAAAAAAAAAACTAAAAATGCACAATTCAGCAACAAAAAGAAAAAAGTTTGTGACGCCTTTATATATGCAACGATTTCAATCAATATTATTATTGTTGCTCGTAAAATGCATTCATACATGAATGTTTACAAGCTCACACCTATTTAATTTGCTATAAATCCATATATATATAAATAAAATATTTGAAAACATTGGATATATGTACATATTTCAAGCTATATATATGTACACTTTTGATAATTGAAATTTGCGGAGACCACTTAAAATTAAAGTGAAATAAATTTAATTGTCAATTTGTGGAAATCGTTTTAATAAATTTTAAGGACATATCTATATGTGTTAATAGAAAACAAACATAATTGAAATAATTGAATTGCTTATTTTTGCATCCATAAGTAGACCAAGTAAATTTATAAATGACATATAGACAAACTATTATTCTGATTCAAATTTAAACAAATTTAGGATGCTTTAAAATTTTAGAAAAAAAGTTTTTTTATTTTGAATATTTTATTTTAAGTGCATTTACGAAAAGTTAGAAAATTTGAGTTCGAAACTTTATCCTCAATACGAATTCGTTAAATTTCAATTATCTTTATTATTATAAAAGTCAGAACTGATGTAAGTTTTGGGATTTGATGAATCTTGGAACCGATGTTCAATAGTATAAAAAATTAAGTTGTCAAAATTAAAAATGAAAATGAAAAAACGGTCTTTGAATGAGGCAACTATGATCAGAAACGTTACAAACGATTCTAGAAATAGTTAAAGACTAATTAGTGTTACCAGCCGCGAAGAATTTATTAATTTTTGTGTAAGATTGTAGGGAAGTGTGAACTCTGTAGATTTAGATCAGATTTGAATCAATTCAGGATCCAAAAATTTTATTTTTTATTATAGTCACTTTATCTTTTACAACATGCTGAATTCAACAAGAAAATTTTATATTTAATATATTGAATTAAAATTTAACTACACAATCAACTTTAAATTTGTGTATCTATGATCAAATATGTGCAAGAAATTATAAATTTATAAATTTATTATTTATTGAAACTGACTGCATTACATAACATAATTTTATTTCGTTTCCATTTATAACCAATTCCTCTTTAATATTATAACACCTTGTTGGAGAATATGTTATTGTTATTTAAAAATTGTGAGTGATCTAGCCCATTGCCTAAATTATTAATTAAAAACCTTAAACGTAAGCTTGTCAAGCTTAACTTTTAGTAGTATTCAAAAGCACTTCAGTATTTAAGGGATTAACAATCGGAAATTACTGAATAGCTCATAGGTGCAAAATTTTACACATTGAGGAGTTATTGACTACAAGAATATCTGATTAACTAGAACAGAAATAACGAGACAAACTGCAACAGGCTTCATAAATTATTATTCATATTCTTTTTTAATACTATTTTGTTATACTATTTTATATTCTATATATAAGATACACATTTAATGACCATTCTCTTATATTAAATTGACCTGTATCCTATGAACAACAGAGATTAAATTCTAAACCAAATTTCGTCCAAAAATTGATTTTATTCGTTTTCAATATACTTTTTTTTTTTGCCTTTACATTTTTTGATTCAGTTCCCAATTCTTTTGCCAATGAAATTATTTATTCGTCCCATCTACAATCCGATTAAAAGTTTAACGGTATAGAAAAATATTTTACGGTTTTCCACTTGGTTTTTTATTTTTATTATTTGTTATTTTTTCTTTTTGATGTTTTTTGTTTCATAATTTTTTTATTTTTTCTATTTCTTCAGATTTTCTTTTTTAATTTTTTTTTCCGTGTCTTTTGATTATTTCTATTTCTTAGCTTTATTTGTCCTTTGTTATGGTTATTTTTCTTTGTTCCAATATAATAAAAAAGGAAGTCCCAATGGTCTTGAAGGCTAGAATTCTTTACTTTTCAAAAATTGAAAAATATAAAATTAATTTTTTTTTTCTTACTTCTCTCTTTTCAAGTCCTTAGAGTGTAATGATAGCTATCACTGTGATTTTTTTTATAATTTCTCAATTTACAGTTAAATTGTTGCTTTTCTTATTGTTATCGAACGTACGTACGTAAATAATAATTTAGAATTGAAAAGACAACCAGAATTTTTTGAAATTTTTTGCAATGACATAAAGAATTTGTTTTTTGAATTTTATGCCAATTTTAATAAATTCATTTGAAGCTTTCTTATGATTTTATTCTTATAATTCCAGTATAAGCACCAGCATATCTTGAGTAATTATTACGCATAGTAATTTTAATGCTGACAGTAACAAAATATGAAACTTCTTTTATACAAACAAACTAACGAACGCTCTATTTCACATAGCCTTTCCGATATAGTCTACGACCCGAATTATTTGTTTTACATGTAAACGAGATTGTGGCAACTAGAACTATAAGGGTACTAGTGTTCAAATGTTAGGAGTTAAGAATTATGAGCTCCTCTTCTATCAAGGCAAATAAATAATATGACAACATCAAATTAATCTAAAATTTTTTAGTATTTTAATAAGAAAAACAAATTTTGAAATTATAATAATATAGTTAGGCTCCAACTAAGGTGTTTTCTCCAACTTCCTGTTTTTGTAATTTAAAAATATAAATTTTGTGTTTCAAAATTAATTTCAGTTTTCACAGCATCCTTTAACTTTAAGTTTAAATGCAATAACATTTTTATAAGAACTTTTTATTTTTGAAAACAATAAAGCAAAAAATTCAAAAACTTTTCGAACACAAAATATTACATAGGCACACACATTTACACACCCTTACATTTTCATATATGAGCAAGCAAAAAAAGAAAATTCGATTTATTTTAGATAATAAAAAAAAAAAACAAAAAAATTGAATGAAAAAGAAAACTTTTCCTTTTTTTCATTTCTTCTTTTTAACTTTTTTACTTCACTTCATATTTTGATTTTTCAATTTTACTGTTCTGAGATTTCTATATAAATGAAATTTTCCACTATCCAATTCTATAATAAAAAAGGAAAAGAAGAAAAAAGAGAAAAATTTTAACATTTTTTTTTTCTATTCTTTTCTTGTTTTTCCATTTTCATTGGAAAAAATTTGTCACGCTTAATTGTTACGCCATTTAAGGTAGTTGTTATCTGTCTGTTATATTGTATAACTGATCTAAAAACAATCACACAATATTTTCTATTCTTAAATCTATATTTTATTTTACATGATAAGTAAGATGAATAAATGTATGTGTATTTGTCTTATATTAGTTCATTAGATCATTGTCAGATAGTTTGAGACCAATAGGTAAAATAATAATGTACAAAAATTTGTGTCACAAGACTTTTTTTTTTTGGTATGCCCATATTACAATGGAAAACTTTATTTTGTAGTTAGAAGATTGTAAAAGTAATTTTTGATGTTCTATTTTCCATTCAATATGATTTCTTCTTTGTTGTCTTTTGTATTCTGTAAATTACTTTTAACATTTTTGTAATTTTGTTCTTATTTCGTTTTTTGAAAAGTTTTCCGAAAATTATGAACTTATTACCATGAGGTTAAAAAACGTAATTTAATTATGAAAATTTATTAAACTATTGGCAAAAAGGCTTGGATTAAATGAAATTATTTTACATTTGTGATTTTATTGTCACAAAATATAGATCGAATAGTAAGCAATGCTCTTGGATTCAAATGCAATTATTATTGCTAATATTTCTAATTTAAAATTTATTTTATATCTTTTTGAAAAACACTTTCTAATTTAGTAGTTTTTTATAAATACGTAAATGTTATATAAATAAAAAATTTAATAAAAAATTTTAAAAATTCCCATTAATGTTCGTTAATATTACAATTGGTTTAATTTATACTTAACTGCTGGCATTGAGCAGGAGGATCTCAGTATTGGGGTTTTGACAGGGTATACTATTCATTAGGAAAGGTAGCTCAGAATGGGATAAGATTGGAATATTTGCCGGGGATACCAAGATATCGGGACGATAGAGGATATGTATCACATATTCTGTGAATGGATTTGTATCACGTACGGCTTCGGAGAATATCGATTCGACGAATAGCTTTGGACGCCTGTGAGCTATCTGCTAAACTTTTCCAAGGGATTTCAATGCAATTTAACGGGGAGGAGTGTGTTGTAGAGAGATGGATTTTCTATTAGTCTAGGTTGCAGCTTTGTCTAACTAACTAACATATACTAATTATTTTGCTAATATTTCTAATATGGGTGTCAGCGGTTTTTGAAATGCAAAAATCTTTATTTTTTCAAATGTATTTGCTTATCGTTTGTTTTTCCGTTCTAAACTGAAATGACTAATGAAAGGATTGACTCATGAAAAGGAACAAATGAAAGGCTCTGGACTAATGAAAGGATTGAAATCGACATCAAATTTTCTTAGAGTCCTTGTACCTCGAATATTATTAAGTTTTGAAGCCTTATTCTGAATAAATATTTTACTCATTTTTCATTCTCTAAACAAGAATAAAATATTACGCACCATATTATACTGAATCATCCTGTGCATTTATTTATTCATTGTACATTAATTTTATTTATTAGAGCAGCCTACATAATAGTCGCAACTCCATGTAGTTATTATTCAAATTTTTAATTTAAATTCATAATACCATTCCAAAAAAAATTTATATCAAAATTTTATGTCATTCTTTATTAAATTTACTAAAAAAAAACACAAACACAAAAACAACACATAAAAGAAATTGCAAGTAAAAAATTACAAAACAAAAAAAAAGAAAAAATTGAAAACTTTTACTTAAGAAAAAGCAAAAGTTTTCCCTCAAACCCTTCGAATAAATATGAACATTAAGCAGGAGCAAGAACAGAAACAGAAAAAAAAAACTTGTTTTTATTTGTCCAAAAGTTAATTCCTTTTTACTAGATCCTTGATTTTTGTATTTTACAAGAATTGTGTGTAAAAAAAAAAGTTCATTCTTTTCTACAATTTTTTTTTCTCCATTTTCTTGCATTTTTCCTAACTTTTTATTCTTTTATTACACTATAGTGGCTCACTTTCTTGTTTAATATGAAAGTAATTTGAGTTTGAGATGAAAAAATAAAAAACCAAAGAAAAAATTGTTGTTTGTTCACCATTTATAATTGAGCTATCTATTGTTGTTATTTATTTATTTTATGTATGTGTGTGTATTGAAAATAATACATTTTAATATACTTACACACATACAACATGCAAGTTCAATATAATATAGAAAAGCCCCTTATTGGGCAATATATGAAAAAAAACTTTAATTTTTTTTTATCAATAAAATTGTCGAATCAATTTGATCCATTATAGTAAAAAAAAAAAAAAAAAAGAAAAAGAAGAGGAAAAAATTATTTTCAATATTTTTTTTGTTTTACAAAACTTTTACTATACAAAACATTAACTAAAATAAAGTTGTTTTTTATATTGTATGTTTGTTTGAACTTTTATAATATGTGTATGTAAAATTTGTATGCACAATGTGTATTTGTAATTATGTATGTATAGAGTTTTTAAGAGGAAAAGTTGTAACAATGATTTTCTTATTGTATCTCTATATGATTATTTTGTATCATTTATTATTGGCCGTCTATAAAGCATACTATACAATATCCTGTATACAAAAGTAATGAAAAGTTTCAAAGTAAAGATTGATTCAATTTTAAACTTAATAACCATTATGCGTTAAGAGCAATAACATGTAAGAGCTAGAAATGCCATAATACACATGTATACATATGTATAATTATCATATATTAGTATTTATGTATACACAATTCAGGTTGCCAAAAAAAATTTTAATTTAATTAAATAATATTTAAATTTTAAGTACAAACAAAAATTATACAAAAAATTTAATTAACAACTTATAAGTTTTATATCAAATTCAAAACACAAATCTTGAATTTTAAAGTAGTCTAGCATTACTACAGAATATAATGAACACTATTTTCACTTAGGTTGAAACTTATTAAAATTATACTGTAATTGATAGCTGTAAAATCTTAACTGATCGAAATATATAAATTGCTTGCAAGAAGACAGGGGCGGATTTCGGCTTTAACAAATCAAACTAGGAGGCAATGTTCAAAATTTTTAAACTCGAAAATTAGGTTTTTAATTTTTACAATTCATTTTTATTTTTATTTAGCAGAAACGTCTTTGGTGAAACGTATCCAAATTATGCCCAATCTTTGATGGTCAGCAAATGTGGATGAGCGTTCACGTGCATGCATTTTAAAATTCGCACAGTATTGTATTTCTTCCACAAGTTCGTACATGTGCTTATTATAACAATTTTTTTTATTATTAGTAGGTCTTGGAAATTGAAATTGTACATCGCGTATTTAGATTTTTTTCTTTTCTCTATTCTTGTATTTTTGTTCTTCTTTTTCATATTTTTGCTTCTTTTGTTTTTTGGTTTCTTCGTTAAAAATTAAGTTTTTGAATCAATTGTTTAATTATAATTGATTTTGTTGTTACCGACAACTAAATCTAACTACATAACATCATTATGCCTTAAAACCCACCGTAAAATAGGCCCAAATCTACAGTATTAACTTTAATTTTGGGTTCGCTTTAACCTTATACCTTAGTCCGTCTCTGCAAATAGAATTGAAAATGTTTTTTAAACTCAAGTATAATTCATTATAATGCAAATTAACCTTTTTTTTTTTATGTTATGGGTTCAGCTAATAAAAAGTCAATATTTTACGCAACTTAGTTTTACATTTTAATTGAAAACAAAAATTAGGATAATTGGAAAACAATATGTTTCTCTTTTTTCTGTCACATTATTATAAATTTTAATGCAAATGTGTCCTAAATCTTTCAGGTTAAGACTACTATAATCCTTAACCAGCCTCACAACTGTTTCTTAACTGCCTATTTAAATATAATCTTAAAAGCGTAGCTATGTCTAATACATATACATATATATGTACGTCCAAAAATTCATAAAAACTTAGAAACAAATGAAGAGCAGATCTTAAAAAATACTGCAATGTTTCTTATTAAATTACTTGGAAAAAATTGTTGCATCCTTGAACAATAACTAAATAATTTAATTACAAATAACAAACACACACCCACCGTAAATTCACTTAATTTCGATCCGGAATTCAGTGTTAAACGACCCGAATGATTTAATTAAATAATTAACTATCACTTTTAATTAGTTTTAAAATAAATTTTGGCAAATTCTCTACTTACCTGTACCTCCATGCATACATACTTAAATATAGAACCAAAAATAAGTGAGTACTTTCAATTTATATGAAATCAATAATATTATCAAATTATCTAAAACAATTTTCTTATTCTTTCTTAATTTATTTTTAAAGAAATTTTCTCTTTCAAACTTATTTTCGTAAAAACTTTTAACTTTTTGGAAAATTCTGGACCATCTGCTTTTTCTTTTGTTGTTTTTCTTATTTTTTTACTGTGATTATTACTTTACTCATATTTATTTATAACATAGAATAATCATTAAAAGTTCTACATTAAATAATATACATACATAGGTACAATACATATAAAAATCCGATTACAGATTACTTTTTTGTGTCACATTCAAAGAAAGTAGAACTTTTCTTCAAAAAAAAAAAAGTTTTAATCTTTCATTTTTTACTTAAAATGTTTGATGGCTGCTTTGGGGAAAATTCATCATTTATATATTATATAATAACGAAAAAGGAAAATGATTTTTTTAAGAAAATTTTATTTCGTAATATTAGGAGTCTAATTCTTAAGAGCTTTAGGACAATAATTTAATTTTTTAATTTTTTAACTCTAAAAATTAACTGGAAATTTGTACACGTATATAAATTTGTAAATTTTCAATTTTATTGTTATAATGGTGGATTGTAACAATAAAAATTTTGGAATAAAAGAATAATTTACAAAAATTTTGAAAGTCAATTAAATAATCAGGCGACAAATAGTGTCTGAGTTGAAGCAAATTTAAGCATTTAATTTTAGATATTTTGGGATCTCGCACAACAAGAAATACAATTTTTTGTGCATAGTCGTGTAAATTTATTGTGAATTGTAAACAGTCTGAAATTCTACAAAGAAATACCAATATAAGAGGTAGTTATAGTTTTTCCAGAAAATTATGTGGATTCTTTTTTATAAAATCTTTAACGTGAAAAATCCTTGAAATTTTATTATTTTTTAAAAGCATAATTCCAGCTTAATTTAAGATTTTTGCCTAAACACATTAGGAATATTTTAATATAAAAAAAAAAAACAATTTAAAATAAATATAAAATCTATTTAATTTTTTTTTTTTGTATTTTCAGGTAAGCTAACATGGTTCCATTGTACACTGTTCAAAATAGCTATGTGGTAAAAAAATTTCTTTTAAATTTTTCATAACATATTTTTAAAAAAATCTGTGATATTTTGATTGACCGGGAGAGTTAGTGCTGCGATAAAAACTAAAATCATTATTTTAGTTTTAAAATTAGCTCAATTCTGTATCTTATCAAATTGCAATGTTAAATGCAGAAAAATTAGATATAAAGTTTTTCACCAAAATAACAGTTTTAAATTCGTACAAATTGTAAAAATTATACGCGTACATATACATATATATAGGTTATGGTAGGCTCGTCACCTACCTAGTAAACTAAATGACGTAAGAAACTGGTGTTCACGGTTATCTACAATTCGTGCACCATCCCAGGAGCGAAGTAAGAATAAAAAACAATATACATATATATGTATATATATATAGGTATTTTATTATAGATATGACTATCGTAAGTTCTGTATCCATTGTACGTCATAAAAATGCTCATAAATTATTATAATAAAATAAGTATAACAAACAAAAATCATTAAAACTAAGATAACATTCACACACTAAAAAATGTTTAAGAAAACACTTTTATACCTTCTGTTGACATTCGCTTACCCCGGTAATTTTTTCAAACATAACACTTTAATTTTAATAAAAATCTCAAATTTTATCTCTCAAATTTCATTGCTCTCAGAAAAACAACGTGACAGATAGTTTAAATTATAGAACTGACTAAAGTAGAAAATCTAAATGATTATGCAAAATTTATTTCGTTATTTTTTTTTTTTCAAAAAAATAGAATCAAATTGTAATAATAAATGGAAAACAGAAAGCTGTCGCAAATTTCTTCAAAATCTTGTAGAACAGTTAATAATACCTGAAATAATCAAACGTATAACAAACACTAACAGTGAAATCATTAAAAATTGTGTTTCTAGAAGAAGGAATAGAAAGTAAGATGTGATACAAATTAAATTCGCAAATAGAATTACCAAATAAATTCATTGAGTCAGATAGTGGTGGATCTAATAGAATTCGACGTAAATTACTATATCTATGCACAGAACGTGATTAAATACTATTTATGCCGAGAAAGTCATTCTACCACGAAAAATTACGAAACATGTCAGAAATCTTTTTACTGTCAGCATTCAGATAAAATCCCGTATTGCTACAGGATGCTTTACACAAAAAAATTTAATATATAACTATATTTGTTCGGTGTACGAAATAAGTATACCGATTTGGGTTTAATAAATTAAAAGAAGTCAATTTCTGTTAAAATTTTTATTTTTTACACTAGAATCTAAAGAATAGAATCTCAATATTAAAAAATTAATTCAAATTTCAAATATTTTTTTCTTCTTGAATTTTACCATACGTCGCGACATAAAATTATGTACAAACACTTATTTGACTTTCTTCTTCATGCCGCTTCTTTACATTTATATAAATAATTATTTTTCTTAAAATTATATACAAAATATACTACTTATATTTATTTTACTTTCATCTTCATTAAATTAGCTTTTCTTTTTACAAAAAAAGTCTACAAGAAGACTAAAACAAAAAAAACAATAATAATTTTGAATATTATAAGGATTCTTTCTGAAAAAGAAAAAAATTATATAAAAATATAAAATAAAAACCAAAAATTTAATTACATTTCAAAGATAATTATTTTTTTTCTGTTATACTTTACAAAATTTTTATTTATTTTTAAATTAAAATACCATTAATTATTTTTTATAATTCATAAAGAGACAAAAGTCTCTGTAAACCTCATGAATTTTAAATGTCTTATGAGACTCTATTTAACAATAAATAAGTACTATAAGTATATTATGTATATATATATATACTTACAACAATAAAAATAATGAAAAAAATACAAAAGAGAAATTTTAATTTGACTCTTTTATGTGCACACTTTTATCATCACTTAAACAGGGGCCAGCCTTTTATGTTTTTTTGTTTTGTTTTAGTTTAATAAGATGGATGCTCAATTACATAATGACGAGACTTCACATTGAATAATTTTTATTTAATTTATGCTTCAAAGAATTTAAGGTCTAGCTTTCATACTCCATTCATTTTTTAATAATCTTTTTTGCTTTTACTTTTTCTTATTTTTTTCAAAATTTATTAAATAAATAAGAACAAATTGTTTTTAAAACAGTGAAAAAAAATAATCAGTATTTTTCAAATTTTTAAAATTAAACTCTATTTATCTCACAGTAAATTTAATTTTTTTTAAAAAATAATGGGAAAATAGTGGAGCGTAAACTCCATGATATGAGCACAAAGTACTTTTAAATTTATGACGGAAAGCAAAAGGATTAATTTATATCCAATCTTTCATATTTTTTTAAAGAATGGTGCATAAATTATTGTGTAAACCAAAATAATTACCAAATACATTAATGAACAATTTGGACAGCGTGTACCTTGAATAGTAGTCTTAATTTTTGAAATTTAAAGAACATTTCAATTGAAATTAGGAACGCTATACGATAAATGCAACACTCCTGTTCTCTCAATTTTTACCAAATAAAATTAGATAAAATTTAAATTTTGCGAACATTTTTACTTCCGGCATAATATAATATACTAAAATAACCCAAGCTAAAATATTCCAAAATTGCATACAATTAGGCGAAATTTTAATTAATAACAAAAAAAATGACACCTACAACAAAGCTATTTTAAATTTGTAAAATCATTTAAAACATTATTCAGCGATTTTTAAAAAATTTTCAAAAATCAAAAAAATTTAAGTTTGAGAAGAACATTTTTTTAGCTATAACATTTTAATTTCTGTTTGTCTGGCTAAAAATTTTGATTAATTCATTTTTTATTTTTTTTTTTTATTTTTTCATTTACAATATGCAAGAAGTTTTTATCAAAGGCAATTTTTATTTCATTAATTTTTGTTGAAGCTAGGCAACAAGTTGCTTTTTCGTCAGTAAAAAAAAATTTACATTATATACAAACACTAATACAAATTTTATATTATATATCGTCATAGGTATATACACATAAGCCTCTTGAAATTGAAAACAATTTTAATTTTAACATTTTTAGACTTTTGTTTATCGTTTTACTTGTAATTTTTGTGTGTGTGTTTTTTTTTTTTGTTTTATTTTTGTAATAAACAAATAAACAATATTATAAAAGGATTTTTTGTTTCCGATTCTTGCTAATTTTTTGTTTAAATGCTATTTGAAGAGACTTTTTAGAATTCATTTTGTATTAGCACAGTAAATAAAATAAAAGCAAAAAAAAAATAGTAAATATTTTCAAGTAAATAAATTTTTTTTCCTATTTTGAAAACGTTATACTAAATGTACTGTCGTAATATTTGCTTTTGTAAATACACAAAGTACGAGTATAACATCAAAGTTTATTTATATTAAAAATTTTTTTGTTTGTCTCATATTGTCATTTGAAATATTTGTGGTATATATAGAAAATGCATTTTTCTTAACTGATGTTTTCTACAGATACTCCAAATTTTTTACTTTATTTCTATTTAATTTTAAAATATAACAAAGTAGCAAATATATTAAAAGCCCGCATATGCTGGTCAAATTATTCAGTTTTTGATTTTTAAAATTTTACTACTAAGTTCAACTACTACATGTCTTTTTGGTTAGAGGAATGGATTGGGAAAGGTTATGCAAATTTTTTTACAAAATTTTCATTTCTATAATTGCCTTAGTTACCGTAACATTTATCGTTGTTATAAAAGCACCAAAAAACATTAATATTTTCGTTTCATCAATAAAAGGAAAAATAAATTTAATACAGATCCGCTAATTGCCCTCATATTTTCATATTACGAGATAATTTTGACATAAATATAATTTTTTTTATCAAACAAAAGATGTGGTTTAAAAGCACAAGTATTGTGCACAAAACCAAGAAAATTAAAAGAACAAAAACAAATTAAATTATAAATATTAAATTTATAAAAATGGAATAAGTTGGCAATACTATTGTTCTTATATTTTTATTAACATGCTGTCACATACCGGCCGAAGGAATTTAATGACCCCTACATTTCTAAGTCCCTATATGCGTCTCTGGTTCGCTCCAGTCTAAAATATATCATACAAGTTTGATCGCCTTTTTAAGATATTCATATTCAATCCTATTAGATTGAGTTGATTCAAAAAAAATTTTTATAAATTGCGCTTCATCATCTTCCTTGGAAAGATCCTATTATTTTTCCTCATTATGATAACAGGCTCAAATTAATTGACCTACCCACTTTAAAAAAAGGATGTGATTTCGCGAACGCGATATTAATATTTCAGTTTATGAAATCTAATTTGATCTCTTCTGATTTTTGAGACTCTTCTGATTTTGATCGTTAACAAATCTAACGTAAGGTCTCGTATTCTTAATTTTTTTGTATTTCCGTTTCACGGAACTAATTATGAACCCGTTAGTAGAATGTTGAATCTGTGTAATAAATTCCAAAATATAATTGATTTCACTTATAACATTATGAACATTCACATATAATTGACTCACAAAGGACACAATAAAAAAGCCTTTATTTGATTATAGTTAATTTATTCATTTCTAAAGGTGATGCTAATTTTAAGTAATAATAAATGAATTGTAATTTTAGAACACCTGGAATCTTCTATTTAATTTAACACAGTTTTTAGGTTAATAATTTAGTCAAAATTTGTAAATTGATTCAATATATTTTAATACGCTTGAGCTAAGCATGTAAAATAAAAATAAAACTTTAAAAACTTTTAATGAAAAAACACAATATTAGAACATACGATTGCTTGAAATTAAATTTCAATAAAGAATTTAATTCATTCCAATAAAATAAATTCAGAGTGAACTTTTAAAACTTCTTGTATTTGCTAATATAAAATACATTAAGGTCACAAAATCAATATTTAAGAAAAAACCAAAACAAAAGGAACATAAAAATTAAATTGATTTCAATGAAAATTTTAAATTTTGTTTTTTTTTGTTAAAGTACATAATGTGATTTTAATCCAAAAGATCCAAATTTTTTATTAAAGTATAAATTCTTATTTATTGTGTTTCAACTTTATTTGTAGCTTTATTGAATATTGAAACTTTTGTGCAAATAAGATGTTATTTCTGAAAAATTTGTAATATAAAAATTAGATAATCGTTCCAGAGAAATTTAATATAAACAATTCCAAAATAAAATAAATTCCTTAATTTTATTCCTTCCAACTGTTAGGAATTATTATTAAGATTTGAGCTACATATTACAAAACCTAATTTCTATATAGAATTCAAGAAATTTGCTTTAAGTAAATTTTTTTATAAGTTCTTTATAATTCGTTATTCACAAGGCAAAACATCTTAAGTCGACACAGGATAAAATGCACCTGTAAAAATTTTTAAAATACACTAATAATCTAAAAACAATTTTGGCATAATGTCTTAAGTCCTTAAATCTTCAGTGAGAACCCACAAAGTTAAGGAATCAGTTTATTTGTCCAAAAATGCAGTCCTCCATTTTCTTTCTTTGCGTATATTCAGAACTTCTTTAACCCTGATAGAATTTACGCAGAATTGAATTGAATTTTATTTTCGTCATGCTGAAAAATTAGTAAAAACAAAAGGTTATAAATTTTCTATAAAATTTCCTAACAATCATTCAAACAAAATTTTTAAACTGAATCCCCGCCATAATGATCTTTCACTGATATCTTCCAATTTTATTTGAACTGAAATATAATTTTGCATAGAAACAGCAACACTCCAATGGAACACTTAATTTTAATTAATATTATAAAAGGACATTATCCAATAAAATTTTACAAAAATAAAAAAAAATAATATTATTTCCTATAATACAATAGATGAAATATAACTTTTATAAAGGCCGAAAATTTCAATTCAGTCACCGACAAAATTTTTTAATTAAGTTGATTTTTTGCAAATGAAAAATTTTCTAAAAAAATATTGAGTTTTTTCGTTAATCTATAGATATCTGTGTTTGTTTTAAATGACAAACTAATTTATAGTTGCTAGCAAGAGTAATATATTAATGGGATCGAGTAGATAAGGGAACATTTTCCTTCTTAGTCACAGCAACCATATTTGCTAATAGAAAGTATCCTACGCACAAAAAATAATAAAAACAAAAATTTTAAAAATTCCAAAATTTTATCCTTTTCTCAAAATATAATTATTATCGATTCGATTTAGCTCTGATTTAAAATAGTCAACAATTTTTTTTTATCTTTCCATTTACAAATATGGTGTCTGTATTCAAGTATAAAATCAATTCATTCTGTTTAAATGACTTTAACGTCACGTTTGCATCATAAATGAGCATGAACTTTTCATTTCTTTTTTTATCCATTCGAAAAATTAAATTTGATTCGATTCTGTTTGTTTTTCATTTCATATATAAGTTTGTAGTATTGTTTTATATTTAACTACTCATATCCATCTCTAATATTCTTTTTATTGTACCCCGTAAAAGTTTTGATAACAAAAAAATGCAATTAAATTAAAAATGCCTGTTTTTTTTTTTTTGCTTTTGCCATTCATTTTCAAATTCATACTTTGACTTTTTTTTTTTTTAATATTTTATTATAATTTTCATAAGGACATGCATGCATGCATCCGGTTAACGTATATAAACAGGAGCAGAAAAAAAAATGAGTGTATCTCTAACCTTTGGGAAAATTTATTTAAAGTTATGTGCGTTTATGAACATTTCGTAGAAACAAAAAATTTATAATAATAAAATCTACTCTACCTTTTATTTTATAAAATTTTAAATTATACGTTGACTTAAAAAAAATGTGGAAAAAAAAATTTTTAAAAAAATTATGAAAAAAGTTTCTCTAGTGCAAAGAAAAAAAAAATTCAGTAGAAATGAACAAAAATAACAATAAGAAGATATAGGGGGAAAAAAATTGCAATGCGGTACACTATCGTTTTCCCTAAAGTGTTTAATTTATTTTCATTAAAAAGTTAAGAGAAAAAATGGAGAGGTAAAAAAAAACGAAAATGGGAAAAATATAAAACAAACAGGAATGAAACGAAATTTTCATTTTATTCCGAAATAAATTTCGTTCGTTTAGTTTCACGTTCGTTCAAAGCTAGATTTATTAAATTTTTTTTTTCTATTTGCTCTTTTTTTTTCTTTAATATTCTCGTGTTTTATTTTCACTCCTTCCCCTCTCATTTTTTATTTTATTTTTACAATAAGTAATGATCTACTATACCCGACATTTTCCATTTCTTTTTTTCATTTCACACATACAATTATAATGATGACGTGTACCTCACTAAAATTCTCATAAAAGAGGAAAAAGATTTTCCAAAAAAAACAAAATTCTCAAAGGTAATTTTTTACAACAAACGAAAATAGGTAGATGAACAACAAATTACAATGAAAGGTTGTGTACATAAATTTTACTGTAATATTATAGTTATAATTACATGTATGTATGTATGCATGAGAACGAATAATAATTATGTATGTATATGAGTTTAATTTATAAAAAATGACAAGATACTAGCAATGGGCACCTATACTTTTTTAATTTTTATTTATTTTGTTTTCAACTATTGCTCTCTTTTATTTTCATAAATAATAATATGTGAGTATATTATTTTGTTTTGTTTATCCTTTTCGGTTCTCCGTGTTTGGTTGAGCTGTTGTCTATATGGTTGGCTTATTAAATTGAAATAATTTGTAAAAATGCATCCTCAAAAATCAAATATTATACATTAGGTGTACCGGTAATTAATGCTGCAATATTGTAATTTTAATTGAACATACGTATACATGAAAATTTTAGGGAGAAAAAAGAGGTGAAAATGTTGTTGATTGTATAATGAAAACATTCTTAATTTTACAATTTTAATTACCTATTTAAATTTCAAAACTAATGTTTTTTTCTAAGCATAATAAGAAAATAGGAATATGTTTTATATCGCTATGAAATTGCTATAGAAGAAAAACAAATTAAATAATTTTTTCTATTCTATCCTTCGGTTAAAATTAAATGTAATTGATCTGAATTTACGATTTTGTCTTGCATATCAGTAAAATGCAAAGAAAATTATTACTTGAAATTGTTAACAAAAAAATCTGGGTTAGTCTTTTAAACTATACTCTTTCATGTGTCTGCAAGTAAAATCAAGGATATTTTACAATAAACAATTTTTTTTTCAATTTTTTCATAAATTAAGCATTTTCCTTAGAATATCACAAATGAAAAAAAAATCTCTAAATTCAAATTTATAATACCAAAAAATTGAAAAAATTCTCAAAAAAAGCGAAATACCTTACCCGAAACTGATTGCATTAGAAGTAATGCGGAATGATTTTCTACGTTTAATAAAATGCGATCTTTAAATTCAAATTTCAAATTATTTCGTGCATAAATCTTCACCATACCCAATTCACATGCAAATAAAACTCAAAAAAATATATGAGTCAGAATAAATTTTAGAACATCATTTGATATAGTCATATTATATGCACAAACACGTATTAAAAGCACGTTCTTATCTGAAATAGATCTTGAAAAATATTTTTTAGGAAAAAAATATTCAACCAAATAAACAAATCAAATGTATTAAATTAAATTATTTGAGGTTCGTATCGAAATTATTAAAAACTCAATGTATTGTGGTATGATCCATTCTAACGCCCATTACAAACTACAAAAGTTATCCATTCCGACTTAGTTCTGAAAAACATTATAATAATCATAGTTTCGAGCAGAAAATAATACTGTAAAAAATCTTTTAAACATTAAAACTAGTTGTACTTGCATCGTAATAGAAACATTTTAGTGTCACGACACAAAAAAATACTATATCGTGGCCCTGAAATTGTTCTTAATATTTTGTAAATCTAGAAATTTAAACGCTGATTATGAATACAGTATTCAATGCAGTGACAATTTTATGAGATGGAAAACTCATTATTCTATTGAATTGTTTTTAGAGCTAAGTTTATATTTTGAAAAAAAATATTAAATTTTATGCGATGTTCAGCTTTTATCCTTAATTCAACTTTACACACTTGGTTTTTCAAATTTAAATAAAGAAATAAGGAAAGGAGGATATGAAATGCAAAGTAAAATATTTTTCATTCCTTCCCAATAAGGGCAGAGTTTTAGAAGTTGAATTTCATATTACAAAGTTAAATTTATACAAAATGAAAACTTGAATCTATAACAAAACATACACCTTTTTGTTTTTTAAATTTCTATACGTATACCCTATATATTCCTATACAATGCATACCAATGTACGTTAAGATTAAAAGTAATTTTTTTTTTACGTATTCACAATTTTTAATTTTTTTTTTTTATTTACTTTTGTTTTCACATAATAATATTGAAGTTTACCACTAAAAATTAAAAAAAAACAACAATAGAATAAAAACCAACATTAAACAATTCAACCGTAATTAGGACATCATAATGGCATATATTTGAACACGAGTGTGGAAATAAACAAAGGATATAAAAAACATTTATGTAACCCATTCAGAATTCAGTCAAGAACAAAATAAAATGAAGTGAACTTATACAAATAATAATAATAATAATAATATAGCCTATTGGATTTGGACCATAACGTTCACCTATAGATGAGATTGATTCATAAAAACCAGAAAAAAAATTTTTTTTTTTTCATTCAACCACTACTATATTTCAACAAAAAGACATTGAATTTTATTTTTATTATATTAATTGATTAATATTTTATTGGCCATCGGTTTTCACTGTTATCGAGGCATTATAACGATATAATAACTCGAGTATTTACTTTATAAGTATTTACTTTATAAATTTTATTAATATAAACTATATAGAAAATATTAAAAAAATTAATTTTTAAAAATGAAATTTAAGCAAAACAAAAATAATATTGAAATTTTTCATAATAATTTCAACAATAAAATTATTTTCTGGAAATGTGTACTTAGAAATTATTTGCGTTTAATTTAATTACGGCTACTAAAAAATTTGCTTATAGCTTTGTCATTTAAAAGCCCATAATTATAAAAAAAATAACCACTACTCTCCAGCAAGAATAACGGACTCCTTTAAAAAATATGTGAATTCTTAGAAATATGTTATACTAAGGTAGAGAATACATGAATTTTAAAGTAAAATATGTTATACCATGACAATAATCGATTTGAATTTGATGGAAAATAAAAAATTTTTTAATATTATATAAAATTATTCAAACCATCCGGCAATATTTCTCATTCTTAACTAATTTTGATTAATAATAATATTATTTTAAATCAAATTCTAAAAATTTCATTAATACTCGTAAAATATCTAAGTTGAGAAAGTGTTGATTACATATCTACCCTACAATATCGAACAAGCCTATTTCTACATAATATTCATGATTCAAGAATATGGTATATAATGGTATGGATATGGTTTTTTCCAATTATGTGCATTACATAATTATTTTATTTGTGAATATAAAAGTCTCCCCCTTTTAATTTAAGTTACTGAATTTATAAACTGAAAAAATTGTAATATAGTTATTTTATATAAGCAACTATATAAATCAAACATGAAAATTTCAAAGCTATTCAGTTTGATTAAAAACGGGTAAATATTGCTATATTCGCTAATAAATTTGTTTAATTATGGCCATTGTATTGTTCTATAATTTTTTATTTTTTGTTATTATTTTATTTTTCATTAAGATCACTATAACAAATTAGTAAATTGAAAAATTAATAAAATTGAATGTTATAAAATTTTTCATTTTATTTCCTATTCAATCTAATTGGATTTGGAAAATTTAACGAAAATCCGATTTTAACTTTATTTTTCTAACAAAATTACTTGATTCTTTATAAAAATGCATAAAAATTTTGTCCTAATCCAAAATACAATTACTTTTTGTTTTGTATTACTTAAAAATTGTAAAGCTCCCAACATTTTATTTTGTCGCACAATTATAAATTAAAATGGAAAATTAGATGAAATATGTAATGCAATCACCTACCTGAACACATGAAATGCCATTAATAAATTTTTCTTTTAATTTGAAAAATATTTTAAATTCAATAAAAATAATAAGCAAAAATTTGAAGGTCATTTGGATTACCTACAAGTATATTTCTATATTTTAGATCAAATTTAAATTAGTATGATGCCCCTATAAGTATGCAATTTTTTTTCCAAAATTACACAATTTTAAGAAAAGTTCATTTTATGCTTGTACAATCCTTATAAAACACTTAAGATAAAATATTTCGAACTCTGTATTAACCTAAATTTTCTGAATTCGAAATCCTAGTAATTTTAAATTTTAAATTCCCATTCATGATTTAATGACTTTTAATAAACGTTTTTTATTTATTAGAAAATTGAACTAAAAAAATTTCCAATTATTTATTTTATTATTATTAATTTTTTTTCGAAAAATTAAATTCCATCCAAAAATTAAATTTAATTAAATTTCATTTCTAATATAAAATGTTTGTTTTTTAGTGGTTTTAATAAGCAATTAATCAACAAAGCATTATTTTATTTTTTAATTTTTAATTTTTTTTTTTTTGCATTTCCTTTCACATATCAAATAATTATGAAATTTTATTAAATATTTAAATAAATTATTTATAATTACATTTATATAACGGATATTGAAATAAATTTATTATAAAATTTTATTTTTATTTGAAAATGGCAATTAATAAACATGCACTAGATGTGTGATGTGAGAACGGAGGAGTAGATTAATTCAGTTTTAGACCTATTGAATTACACAAGTTAAATAATAAATTACTTATATGAAATTTATAATTTTATTATTTTTCATCATCAATTTCTGTATCATTGCGGTTTAATAAGCATAAACTTTTTGATGCAAAAATTTTGTCGTATACACCATTTTTTGTATAACAAAAAATTTTATTTAGAATTTTTGTGTATAAAAGTAATAAAATTATTAAATTCAAAAACGATAGAGGAGGACGAATCAGTCTAATTAATAAAATATTGTTGCAATAAATTAATATGTAGCGCATTAGATGTATTAATTAAAGTTAGCAATACAGTAGTAAGGCAACAATAATTTTTTGTCCCCAAGTTAAAGTTTATTAAAAAATTTACTAAAATTTTAACTAAATAATTGCAATCGCATGAAATATACAAAAGTATCATCAATCAATATATAAAAGTATCATCAATCGTATTAACTAAATTAATGTTTAACTTTGCTTTTTAATATTTGATTTTGAAATTATTAAAATTACACAAATAAAATATTGTGCTCAAAATGTTCAATTTCATTTAGAAAACTTTTATAAATTAAAAGTTTTCCGTATATATAGAAAATTTTATGTAAACACTATTAATATTAAATTATTTTTTTGCAATATTTTACCATAATATATAAACAGAAAAATCTTCAGGGAACCATAAAAATAAAAGCAAAAACTATAATTGATTTTTCTATAAAAGAACCTCGTTTTTTTTTTTTTTGTATAACATAAAACGTATTTATGGTCAGGCCAATGTTAAATATAATATTAAATATACCCACAAAGTCGATCTTAATTTTAAATTAGCTTTGTTTACAAAAAAAAAGACCTATACCAAATAAAATAAAAAATTTTTTTTTTTTTCGTTTTGGAAAAATTTTGTTCATTCACCTGTATGAAGACACAAAAAAAAACCCTTTTTTTGTAGCAAATAATTTATATACTTTAAGTGCAACATAATATTATATACATTATATATAATATGTAGAATAATGTACAAACATTTATACAAATTCCATTTTCTATTCATAAAATATATCAATCGTATATACTACCTACTATATTATGTACATCCAAAAAAAAAAATTGAAGTCAAAGTGAACGAAAGGATCACTCACTATACCAACCAACCAATTTATATATACATATATAATATATAGGAGACATGATGTTGTTGTTTCAATTCATATAATTCATTTTATATGTCCCAATTCACCCTTTTGAACAAACAAATGATTTAGACAGAAAAAATTTAATGATGACTGCTTTGAGCTATTTCAAAAGTCCAAAAACAGAAAAAAAAAAACAAAAAAATCAAAAAAATAAATATTATTCACATTCTTGCAATATGCTAAGATGAGCAACAACAATCTATAAGAGAACAGAAAATATATGAGAACACTAAAAAAATAGGTGACTCTCGAGTGCAATAAAAAAAATTTCCTAGCAACAAAAAAAAAAAAAACCAAAAATAAAAGCAAAAAACAACAATCAGCTTCATAAAGATTGCTTAGAAGTGATAAAAATTATATAAAAAAAAATAAAACAAAAATTACCTAGGTATATTTAAAAGTATAACAGTTATATTTTTTTCAGGATATTTTATAAATCCAAAGTAGAGAAAACTAAGTATATTTGACCAGATGTTCTCAATTAAAAATTGACAATGATCTCAATGATAGTAAAAATGAGAGTAAGTATATGTAAATGAGAGAATGACCTTATTATAACCTTCAAAAATATTCATAAAAGAATTGAGAATTCTTTTGTGGCACGAATCGATATAGCGGCAGTGAAATATTAAGGAAAATACATTATTCAAGAACAACCTTTCTGGTAACCTTCAAAAAATATTATCATTGATTATAGGTATTGCATTTACACAATAGCATTCGAGTAGAGCCAAATTTCGTTTGATTTAATTTTAAATAAAAATTTTCGTTCCCCAAACAAAATTTACCCCTTAATTCTCTTTATATTTAAATTTTTACAGCCACTATATGGACTAAAGTACGTAAGAAATTTATTTTATTATAAGTTGCTCATTTAATCCAAAATTTATTTTGAAAACTGGAAACTTCAGATTTAAAAAATTTCGATACAATTGGGTACTCTAGTAAAATTTTAATTTTTTTTTTCATATTATTCAGTTTTTCTTCTTTGTGTTTTAAAATTTTTAAGGAATACTTTTATACAGTGTTGCAAGAGATTCTTTTTTCGTATCATATGAACAAATTTAATGCTCTGGTTCTTCTATAAATACAATTTTTACTTTTTTTTTCATAAAGGAAAATTTACCTTTTCTTCTTTTTCTCTCCTTTTTGTGTTTGTAGGGGCTGAAGATAAAATGAAAAATTCAATACTATTTCTATTTTTTCTCCAAACAAAAATTTGTTGTTGTTTGTGGAAAGCTTCAAATTTGTTATTTTAATTTTTTTTTTTGTTCTTTTTGGAAGAAAACTGGAGAAAAAAATTAATTTTTTTAGAAAAAAAAAAATAATGCTTTTCAAAAAAAAAGTTCATTCTTTTCGCTTCATTTTTACTTAATGTAAGAGGTTATGTTGGGAGACATACTCTAACACACAAACACTAATACTCGTATATTATATATATATATGTACATATATACAAATGAGTAATAGGTAAATGGCAGGCAGCCTTAATTCGTATATGTAAAGTAAAACAAAAAAATTATACTTTTCATACCTGGCGCCTCATAAAATTTCATAAAAAGTTCTAAATACATATATAAAACTCTATACATAGTGAAAGTAATGTAAAGGATCATATAGGTAGATAATATAGCAAAAACTTTGGAAAAATATAGAATGCGAATATATTTAAGTCTATATATGAACTGTCCATTTTATTATAATATTACTCTTATATATTTTATAAATCGAATAAATATTCGTTTAAACCAGAAATTACAAGGTTGTCCTGTGATTTATTTTTTGCAAACTATCAAAATTAGAGGATTTGTAGGTTTCTGGATTGTAAATATAAATAGGAAATAAAAATTTATCAAAATTAAGAAATTAATGATTAAATCTCTTTAATTAGTTGACAATTTCGTACATATTTGATATTTGATTTGAATATGAGTGCATTTCCATGATTCCTAGTAGAATTTATTTAAAGAAAAACCATTGTCGCTGTTTTTCATGTTCTCTCTGTGTCTGTCATGCTTTCAAGTGCTTGTGATTTTCTTGTCAAATTTTGAATAATAATTATAACCGACCACATTGTTGAAGTATTGTATAGGATTATGTAAATTTCCTGTTAAACGTTGCCTTTAGCATGTCGGCTATCGCACTTTTACTCAAAAACGAACAATGCAATCGACGCCAAACTTTCACAAATTCTTTCTCTTCTGTCAAAGACGGCTATTGTTGTAATTGCACCAAATCGGATAACAAGTTCGGGTTGGTGTAATTACAATAAAGCAACTCGAAGAGTTTATTTTAAATATCCCAAAAACTAAGAAAGGTCTTAATTTAATATTTTGTAAGAGCGTATCCAATTACATTCTACTTAAATTATAAAAATTTTAATGGACTGGCTGCAATAGTTCGAGTATCTGCCATACAACTCCAAAGCTAGTTTTAAATAAAATTAGATTAATCATGAAATTAGTCATGAAACTTGACGGTCGTGTGTCCAATTATGGATAACATACATCCTTTAAGTTTCTATAGAATAGTCACAAATTCGAGTAATTGCTACACAACAATGAAAGGTGTAGGGTATAATTAAATTGATTTACACAGACTGAAACATTTTTACTCATTTTTTGGTTTTTTAAAAATTGTTAAATTAATTTTATTTTCTTATAGTATATTCACTTAATAGTTCTTAAGTGCTTCAATTTTCTAAAATTTAAATTTCTAAAATTTGTAGAATTTCCTCGCTTAATTTTAAAATCGAATTCAATCTTTGCTTTTGAATCTAACACTTTGTTTAATCTGTTTGAATTCAATGATTTTCAAACACAAAAAAAATTTACTCTAATATTATTTCATTAAATTTATTTAAGAAAAAACCCAGCATAATCAACTCCTTTAAATAAATTAATTTTAGAAATTATTTCTTTAAATCGTCTACCTACCTAGACCTCATACTAATCGAGAAAATTTTGATACAAATATCTCTATTAATTTTTTTCTTTTATTTTTAGTATAGCAAAAAAAATATTCATTTCTTTTTCTATTCTGTCAAGACTACATTGTTGAATTTCTAAGTAGTCAGCTATCTACCATTAAAACCTAAGATTTCAACATTTATTCCATATTTTTTTTTTTTTTGAAAATTAAAAATAATAATAAAATGGTAGGGGAGCGAACCGAGAACAAAGAAAAAGTATGAACAAGAAACAAAAAAACACAATCATTTTGTTATGTCTACAATTGGTTAAAAATAATACCCTATGGAATAACCATGAATATATGAAAAGGAATAGAGAGGTTAAACAAAAAGGAAAAAATTCAGGTGGTAAGAAAAAAAATTCATGGCAACTAGGATTTTTTGTTTTTTCATTTTCTTTTTAGTTTTAATTTTTAAAATAAGAACGAGAGAAAAAAGGTGGTCATTACGGGTGAGCGGTTTTAATGGTTCCATATAACCACAATAGTATTTTGTTGTTTGTTTTTCATAAAAAAAAATATTCAACGCATTGTTGTTTATTTTTAGTCCCAAAAAAAAAGTAAAATAAGCCAAAATATTTAGGCGATTGTTAAGTCATTCTTGTTTTTCTTTTTCTTTTATAGTATTCCTCTTGGTTTTTAATCATTTCAACTTTTTGCATATCTGTGGGAGTAAAACTTAAAAATACAAAATTTTTTTGGCATGTAGCTCTGTTTTTCCAAGGAACAGAGTAAAATAAAATTGAAAAATTCCACAATTTCTTTAATT
Organism: Condylostylus longicornis; assembly: GCF_029603195.1. NCBI lineage: Eukaryota > Metazoa > Arthropoda > Insecta > Diptera > Dolichopodidae > Condylostylus > Condylostylus longicornis. The sequence goes on from NW_026577984.1 coordinate 746,843, forward strand.
TTAAAAATTTTCAAATATTCCTTTTTGTACACTGAAAAAAATTACATTTAAACGTACATTTATAAATAGCTTGAAATTTAAAAAAAAATTTATATATGCATAATATTGGTTGGTTGTATATATAATTATAATTTTTTTTTAAATAAAATCTAGGATACAAATACAAAATATCATGGTACCTACCGTTTAACTTGTATACGTAATGATATGGAAAAAATAAAGAGGATTTTTTCTTTTTGTGCGGCATTGGAAAAATTTTGAACATGAAATTTTTTTCACTTTAACAAAAAAATGTTAAACAATTTATTTTGTATGCTTATAATATTAAAATTCACAATTATGGTTGTATTGGTAAATAAAATATCCGTAATGTACAGACACATGCTTTGAATAGGCCAAGTACAGAAAAAGAAAATTGTTAAGTTTCAGAAAAACAAAAAATTAAAATGTATGCATACATAAAAATTTTTATTTTTTAAGTTTTCTTGCTAAATTCAGAATTAAATCTTGTTATTTTAAATTAAGAAAAATGTGTACGGTGATTAAATAAATGAGACGTAGCAAAATCCTTACAAATATAAAATGTCAACAAAATGTTATTGCCTTTTTCTTTGCCATAACACTTCTTTCTTTTAAATAGGTAAGCATTCTGGGATTATTTTGAACTTGATTCTTTTTTTGGAATTTAAATATTAATAAAAAACAAACATAGTTTAATCTTCATTCATATAATTTATAGTGCCCATACTAAACGACGACAGTTAACAGTTCTGCATTAACAAAAACTTCTGGTTGTACAGTGTAGTAATAATTATAAACTTTCACATAAAATGTTAATCAAAAATATGAAAGAAATATTGAAATATGAAAGAGTTTGATATGATCTTGAAACGAAAACCAACACTCTTTTTGAATTTTTTCGAATTATTTGAAAATTTTTGAAACGCAAATAATGTTAACATAATCGTTAAGATCTAAATTTATAATAGATTTTAAAAATACGAGTACATTAAAGAATGAAGAAACGAAACAACAAAATAAGAAAATTGATGTCAGTCTTCTCTTAAAAATTTTCAGACATTCTTTAAACATATTAGAGTTAAAATGTATATAAAAGGAACATATTAATTGGCAGATTTAAATTTGTAAGAAAAAACGTAGGTATCTTCTTTCTAAAAATATAATACTTTTATATTGAAGAATATTGCTCCCCACGAGAAAAATATGCCTACAAGAATTAGCTTTTTTCATTTCTACAACACATGTAAGTAGTTTTAAAGGTTCAAAACCTAATATTATAGGAAATAAAAATTTCTAAAGAGAACATTTATTAAATTACTCTATTAAAATAATACCACCAACGCAAAAAATTTTCATATCAACAATTAAATCAAGAAAATCATGTCTAGCTTTCGTAAAATTTCAATGTCATTACCACATTTTTTTAATACCTACACAAGATACCTACACAAGATTTCTAAACTTTTATCTTACAAAAATTTTTAATTATTTTAATAAAATTTTAACAAAATCCTTTCATTCTCTCTCTCTCTCTCTAGCTCAGAATCTATTTAGAATGCCTAGAAGTGATCATATATGCAATCCTAAATATTTAGTTATTATTCATCTTCTATATGCAGGATGTGTTACAAAGTAAAAAAGATTAAAATTAAAATGTTACATAGTATAATAAAATGGCTATAACATATTTGTACACACTATTAGAAAAGTAATTTACAACTCAACATTCCTTAACACTCTCATTATTCAATATTCGTTAGTTTACATTATACATACATATATATGCACATTAATATATTTATATCAGATTATTTGTAACTTAAAAAGCCAAATAATATTTCCTTCCTCTAAAGTTTGTCTCTTTTTACACTTCAAACTAACGGATAATAATAATAATATTTATGAAGTTTATAATATTTTGTATATGTATAACAAAATTTCATTCAAAATTTTCATAATTAACTTTTTCATATACATACATTTAATATAACCTAAAATATTAATCTCCAGGATTTTAAATTCTAAAATAATTATGCCTATAAGCAACACATTTACTATGTAGTTGTATAAATTAAACACTATATATACCATTTGTGTCATATATAGAAGGTATTACGGAATTGTCCTTAAATTTATCATTGTCATAATAATTTTGAAAATAGCGGCTGACCTCAAATATATGAAAAGTCATGAAAATTAAGAGTATACAGCAGCGGAAACAAATTTCTTAACAATATTTAAATTTTAAAATGAAGCTTGTTATAATCTGACCATCTATTAGATTTATTCATTTAAGTAAGGTAACATCTTTAAGGACGATGTAGCGAAGGATGATTGAAAAAGTGAACAAATGAGAAATCTGAAATTACTTACAAAATGTTTTTACTCGGACTGGATTTAATACAAATTCCAAGCTCATGATTTTTCAATAACTTTTGAATTAATATTATTTTGTTAGCATGTTTCGGCGATGCTATTCGGTGATGAGAATACTAAGAGAATTGTTAAAATTGAGATGATTTCCTAATAATATTTTTATTATTTTTTAAATTTTCATTTTAGACTCTTCGTAATATAAAGAGCAATTTAAATAATTTAAGGGTACTTTAGAGTAATTTATAAATGAAACAATAATTTCAAAGCCATATCTGTCAGGATAAAGTATTATCAACTGATCTCTAACCCAAATTTCTCTATTTTTGCATAATAGGTGAAATTGTTTGTTAGTATAGTGACATTATGATAGATGAATGCAATTTATAGTGATACCCTTAAGTAAAACTTACCAATAATTTATTATTGATATTTTTTCCGTATAATTCATTTTAGAGACAGGAAAATTTTTGCATGTATAAATGTGATATCTCTTTTATGTATGTATACACGTTAATATATTTAAATATACATATACAACAACAATAATAAGTATAAAATATGAAAATTTTCAAATCATAATGTTCATCGACTATCGACTTTATATACATTTTGCAATTATTTCATGTTATATATAAAGAAGCTCCTATATATTTTGCAATTCCTCCTCAATATTAGTTGGTATATTTAGGAATAAAATGATATCGGAAGCAATATATTTATATACAGTGTAACATTAGTCTTTAATAATTATATAAAATAATAATAAAGTATCATTAATATTGTAACATTAAAATTTATATATACTACTATGTAGATGTGTGTCTGTGTTTGCCGTAGCCCACTTTATATAATATTGTACTATTCAATATTATACGAATGCTAATCATATAAATGTTAGAATTCTAATATGCACTTTTGTTCACATTTATTTCATAAGCTAATTTAATGACAATAGACAACTATTTTATTAACGTTCATATACAAATTTTAATAGCATTTATATGGTTCCGTTTATTAAATGAAATTTATAGAAAAAAAAAAACATAAAGAAAATTTACAGAAATATACGAGTATTAAACAATACTCACAGACATTGCTGCATTTATACAAAAAAAAAAAATCATAAATTTTTCACAGTTTTCATCATGTCATTGTTCCTTAAATAAAATAAATGACAGAAAACCTAATTAACAGTCTGAAATGAAAATAAAATTAATACAATTATTATATTAAATGCATATGTACGAGTATGTGTGTATGTATTTCTGTGCATATACATGACTGTGAACGAAACGGCACCATCACATTTTGAAAGTTTCATCAAGGATAATAATAATTATGCAAAAAAAAAAAAAAATTTTTTTTTTCTGTTCTTTTCATTTTCCTATCTAAATTTTGAAATTTTAATATTTTTGTTATAATTTACATAATTTCATTAAGCGTTTTATGGTATATTGAAAAATATTGTTGCACATACATTATACCCAATTCCGTTTCTTACCCACTTATATTATAAGTACATAATGTTCTTGACATAGACGTACACGTATAATAAATTAAATTTTAGAAAATGACATACAAAATTGGTTTTTGAATGAAATATTAAAATTTGCAAAAATGTTGAAAAAAAAAAATTTTAAATTTATTGTCACTTTTATTTTAATTTTCACATTTTGTCTAACTATTTTTAAATTTAGACATTAAAAATTATTAAATTAATAATTTTATTAGTATACACGCACATACATAGTTATTATTAATGGGTATAATTAAATGATATATTTGAAATGAATAATTTTTAATTATATTTTATTTTCGGACATACGCATATAATTATATATAAAAAATGTAAATATGTATTATGTATAACTACTGTGAAAAGGACGAATTCGCAATAAATATGATATAGAAACTTAGATCTCTTATTTCTTGTTTGAAAATTGTTTCTGTTAGTGCACTAGGTTTAAATTATTAATCAATATTTATTGAAGAGTTTAATAAACAATGGTTCATTATGGAATTGAAAGTTTTAACCTAGAGCTTGAACAAAACTCGAACGTTAAAATTTGGAAATTTTTAGTTTTCGACATTTTTCGAAAATTTTAACAGTTTACATCAGTAAATATTCAACGTTTGCACAATTTTCTAATTAAGTTTAAATGCACTTAAAGATCTGACTAATGTTGTAGTAATTAAGGCTCCGTTAGCCTCGGGTTCCAGCTCTGGTCAGAACATAATATGATAACTGTTTACATACTAGACTGAAATTTTCTGATAGAGCTCAAATTTTAAATTAAAATTTAATAAACCTTTTTTTGCATTTCTAGCACAATTAGAATCAAAAGAAAATTCAGTAGATCGTTATTCAAAACTTCCACAAAAAAAATTATTATTGCCATTTTACTTTTAGAACATTTGATAGTAAATTGAAATTTGACAGAATAGGAATATTTGATGAGAATAAGGCAATTTCTATTTTAATACAAACATGCGCAATTTTCATCAAACTCAAATTAAATCTTAAATTTTGTCGTGTATGTAAAGCATGAGAACCTTTCACTTGACCTTACAGTGTCAACACCAGTACAGATCATTGAATTAACAAGTCGGTGATCATCCTGCCGCAGTATTTTTTTTCTTTATATTAAACATGGTTATATGTATAAATATGATCGGGGTTTGATTTCGAAGCCCTTTGGTTAAATGATCGATGCTTAGAATTATTAGTGAAAAAAGATTAGAAATTCAAGTTAAAAAATACTCTCAAAAATTCAAATCCTTTTGAATTTATGCTTTTTTTGGTTTTTTTTTTGTGTAATTACTTGAGATCCACATAGAGCATCCACAAATCCTCAAAAAATCTCAATTTATTTTAACTTAACTTGATTTTTTACTATATTAGTTTTTTGTCTGAAATGAAACAAAAAAAAAATGATAAAAATTTTTAAATCAAAAATAATTTTTTTTTTTTAAATAATTTGCTTTTGAATTTTATGACCTCATAATAAATGGTTATAAAAAAAAACAACAATTTTGCTTATTCTTTTCGTTTTAAAAAAAAAATTTCAAAAGAAAACTTTTTCTAAAAAAAGAAACTCAAGTACTTTTTAATTTTGTTTTTTTTTTTTGTTTTTTGTCGAGATTATTTAAATAATATTGTAATTAAAGAGTGCAGTTCTCATAGCATGAACATTAAATTCATTGCACACATAAACCCATACATGAACACACACACTTTGTACTCTACTTTGTATTCCATTTAATTTTTTTCGTTTTCACAATTTTTTGCTTTTTTTTCAGTTTGCATATTGCATTTATACTAATACTTTGCACTTAAATAATACAAATTATTGTTCCATTTATAAGAACTATATTTTAAAATAATAAAGAGAAATAAATAGAAAGAAAAATAATAAACTTTGAAAAGTTCATCTTTACTCCTAGAAAATATCCTGTACTTAAACAATACAAAAACTTAACATATAAAACTTAATAAAACTTCTTCAAATAATTTTTAGTAGACTTTATTTTTCCAAAAGTTTTGTGTTTTTTTTTTTTTGTTTTTAAATTTTTAAATTGTTTATTTTTAAAATAAAATAAAAATATATACATAAAACACTGGTTTTTGAACAGAGACAGGCTTATGTTGGAAAAGCTACTAGAAATGGTTCTCTTTTTCTTAAATGCTCAGGTATGAATAAGTATGGGAAATTTAAATTTTTGTGCACTTTAGATTAATCTATGTATTTAAAATAAATTTATTGAATTTTATGAACAATTTGGAATATGAAAATTTTTGAATAGAAAACCAAAAACAAAACTCTGAAAATTTATTAAAATTTAATCTAAAATATTGAAGATTTTCTTTAAACGCATCTATTTTCAAGCATTTTCTTTATTATTCTTAATTTAATATCGTTTACGATAAAATAGTAATAAACTATTAATTTTTACCATTTACGATAATATAATCTTCAACTTTTTAGCAATATAGCACTTTTCTTCAATAAATTTTTCAAAAAAAGTGCTTATTAATTTTACTCTGTTCATCCGTCCGTGTGTCTGTTTACAAAATTTCTACACCCTTTAAGATAGAAAATTTAAATTACAAGCACAAATAAATCTTTATCAAAAATTTATTTTCGTAGAAAAAAATTTTTACATATCTACCTCCATCTAAAAGTTATAACCCACCAAGTTCCTAAAAATACCACTTTTACTACAAAGAACAGAAGTAGGTGGCTTCTTTCATAGCGACATATCATATAGTTAAGCAAAAACATAACAAAAATTGTCTTAAGCCCGTTATTGCAAAGTTTTGGTATCACTTTTTTCTTCTAAACCGAATCTAAAATTTTAGCAGTTCATTTTCTTCATTTCACTTTAATTCATTTTGTTGGAATAAATTTTTTTTCACTTCCAATCCTAAAACTGAACCTGTTCACAATTTAAATGCGTTTATATTTATACAAAAAGTTTTACAAGTAGTCCTTATATGCATTTTGAATTTACAAAAAAATATATTAATATTTTTCTTTGCTTGTATAAACAATATTTTTAAATAATTCTATAATAAAAATTTCATATTAAAAATTTTGTATATACACGCATGATATACTCTTATATGCACTTATATAAATATCCTTCTATACCCGTACATGTACAGAATTACAGTAATTTTGTATTCATGAAAAATGTATTTTGATGCTATATAAAGCATATAACAAAGAACATTCACTGTTGTTTAATGGCGAATATCAGCTCCTTCCAAATTTTATTTTTATGTAAGTATCTATATATAAATATCAAAGGATGAAAAAATGGTGTAGAACTAATAAAACGAATCTTAATTTTGTAATAAGATATTAAGAACTGTGTCTAAAAATAAAGCTATGAACTCCAAATAATAATTTACTTCCTCTCCGAGCAAAGGCACATTTGCTCCGGCGAAATTATATGAGTATTCAGTTAATAAAGCAGTTAAGATAGCTGAGCTACGATATTATAACAATTTCGTTCATACATAATTATAATAAATGTTCCTTTCAACAATTTCCTTTTGTGAAGTGTTATATGGAAAACTAATTTCCATTTATACAATTGATATAATCAAATATTTGAAAAACAAAAATATTAAAGATTTAAAATTGAAGATTTTTAAAGATTTTAAACAGAGAGAGAGAGAGCGATTAATTGCTATAGAGAAATGCACTAAAGTATTGTGTAATGAAAATTCATTTTATTATACAAGCACATTTACATTTTACATCTGATGAGAAACTATTATAATAAATCAAATTCAAAAAAAAATTTTCAAGTATACAAAAAACAAAATACCTTTTAATATCACGATACACCAATTCCCAATATTAATTCAATTGTTTCATCCGATTTGTTCTTTCTTATTACTCTTAAAAAACCTTTTTATAAGAAAAATAAAACAAAAATGAAAATCAAAAAAAAAAAAAAAATGAAATAGTTTTAAATCTTGTTACCCTTATCAAAACCAGCATAAAATCGGATCATTAAGCTTATGTCGAACAAAAAAAAAAAAAAATACAAATAAGGAAAAAATAATAATAATAAAAATTACATTAAATGAAGGCTACACTTTTACATCCTTCTTGAATATCTATACTGTGTATACGAAACTGTTATAACAAAAAGTTTCAAGAGAATGTTAAGGAAGTAGAAATGAATGGGAAATAAAAATAACATAATGGGTAAATAATGATTTCCACATTTTCTTTTTTGTTTTTCTCTTTCTATTTAAGTTTTTCCAATTTTTCATGTATCGGAAAATCATGTTTTTTTTTTCCTGTAATTACATTTTCCTCATTCTTTATAATTTATATATATTATTGTGTAAGATATACTACATGTACACATTATATAAAATGTAAAAATGTTAATTTTAACCCCAAAATATTCAAAATTTTTCTGTAATTTTATTAAACCAAAATTTTCCATTTTCTCTACAAGTAATTGCAATAGAAATCAATTGTAGATTATTTCAAAATTAGTTAGAATGTGATTAAGTCAGTAATATAGCATATTATTAGATTTTGTAATAACATTAATTTTAAGTATATGTACTTATATTCTGTTGTTTAATGTATATTAATATTGAAAGGACCCCCATTGATATTTAATTACAATAATTTATTAACCCTGTATGGAGAGGATAGAGATTTTTGAATTCAGTATATATGAAACAAAATTTCCAAATAATTTGATAATTTCATAAATTATGTGGGTTATAAATCAATTAGTAAAAAAAAGAAAATTTTTATAATAATTTGAAATGTAATTACAATTTTTTTGTATAGGTATGGTAAAATTACAGTATTTTTGAGTGTTCAAGAAAAGTATGTTACGATTAAAATGAGAATTGATCGAGTTAAATCAAATTATAATATTTTCAAAAATATGTTTAGTAAAAGCAATACCAAATTAAGTGTGCGTTTAAAAAAAATACAATGATTTTTCATAAGTGAGCGCTTTGTATAAATCTTACATATACTTGTATTAAATTTTCCAAAGAATTTTTTTCGAAAATTCAAATAATCTCACTTAAAAATTGTCATTTTCAATTAATTACTTATTTGTGCTGGTATTTTTATTGGTTAAAGGTATATCCAGAAGAGGGTAAAATATTTGTTCCAGACTAAGTACCAGATCTCAAGGGTTTCCGAGTTACAGATATTTTAACGAATTTTTATAAATTTTTTGTTTATAACCCCTGTTCGGCAAAAGATAGAGGTTTTAAACAAACAATTTTTTAAAAGGTCTGATAAAGGGCTTAAAATTAACTTCGAAATAGCGAGAATTCGAACTTTACGAAAAATCAAATTATTCCTTTTTTTTTCATTTTAACCCAATAATTTCGTACGAAATTTTTTGAAACTTTCAAATTTTTTTTAAGAAAATTTTTTTCCGTATTAAATTTAAGCAAACGTTAAAAAATCTTTTATGATACAGAAGATATAGCACGAAAACCATTTTTATCTCAAGATCTTACAGGCTCCAATAAAATGTAAAAAATAATGTTCACTATTTTATCAACTAATTTTAAATCACAATTGTCTCTAAAATAAATTAAACTAGAATCATTATTACAATTGTCCAATTGATTCAATGTCTTTATTCTAATTTGTAATTCTGAAGCATCGCTAATAAATACATTAAATTAAAAAAATTAGGTGATCACAAAAAACCTTATTTATAAATGTTCACTTCAAAACTAACCTATGATATATGAACACATTATTAATCAATTTCTCCGTTAAATGATTTAGAAATGATGAATTTTCCTAGTGAAAATGTTTTTACATAAAAAAATTTTTCAAAAATTATCGGGCGATGTTTTTCAGTTTTAAGAGCAAAAACATTTCTTTTATGTTAAAAAATTTACAAAATGATTTATTGTTCATGTACACCTCACTTGCTAAAAATATTTGTTAACATTCCATTTAAAAATAAACCACCATTTAATCACCTTGCAAAATTTTAAAAGTAAAAAATTATTTTAATCTTAAATTTTGTGTTATTTTACATAAAAACAATTTTATTTTTATTTATAGGTACTTTTTTAAAATTGGTGTCCTTTGAATTTCTAAATAACTTTACAATTTTAATATTTTGGTTCATATGTTTTTCTCTTTCATTTTTTATAAAGGACGCCTTAGGTTATAACAAAATTAATTTTTCCTTTTAACTTGTAAAAAAAATGTAACAAAAAAAAATTGGAACTCAGAAACCCTTTTTCACTGAAAATTAAAACTTATTTAATTTTACAAAACGTATACAAGTACCTTGAAATGCAAATTAATATTATTGTTGTTGTTGTTGTAATCTTCAACATCCACGTGTCCTTTAAATAACTTTCATTCTCTGCCTCTTTTTGATTAAATTTTTTTTTTTTTAATTTTGTTTTTGTTATTGTATTTTTAATTTCCTTTTACTTGTTTGTCAAGTACAAATAAGGATAAATATATCAAAGAGAAAAAATTTTTATTCAAATAAAATTACAGACAATTTTAATTCCTGTTCAAACTTTACAATTAAATCTACAAAATTTTAATATAAAAAAATGTTAAATTATATATTGTGTGGATGTATATGAGAAGAGATAATATCGCATTTTCTTTTTGGAGAAAAAATCCGTCAAAGTAAAATAAAACTTTCGTGACATATTATACACAGTAATCTATATTTTGTTATTTTAGCACATTTTTATTTTTAGCACATTCTGAAGAGAATGTTATCTAGGAAAAAATTTTTTTCGACTTTCCTTTCTTCTGCCATCAAACAACTCCTCAAAATGAAAATAATTAAAGAAGGTCAATTAAAATGTAAATGTGGTAAACTACCAATATAACTGTGGTTATAATTACGGCATGTATATAATAATAATTACTAGTAGTTGTTCGCAAAATCTTGCCTCAAATACACAATTTTAGAGAAATTCACAATGGTTTGCCAATGAGATTAACAAAAACAGCCGCAAAATGCAATTTAATGTTGATCTTATACTTCATTTGATTCTCAAAATCTTAGTATGTAATATTTCTATAAGGTAAGGGATTACAGTATTCCCAAGTAGAAAATTGTCTTTTCTTGATTGTACACTAAATATAGTCGAAAGATTTTCCTTCTTTCCCTTCAAGTCATAACACTTTATACTTGAATAACAATGACCTTTTTTTTTATATGTATGTAACTATATTTTCCAAATATTTTAAGTCATACAGATAACTAATTTTGTTTAATTTGTATTTTCATAAGTTTGCTTTTTATGTATAAGATTAGGGAACTTTTTGTATGTATAACCAATAGAATCAATGGCAAATTAGCAGAATACTTTCTCTCAAAACAAACGTATTTGTGGCTAAATTGTTCCTACTTAACATATAAAATAATAGTGTCTTAATAGGAATTTTGTCCTATTTTGTCATTCCGATGACTTGTGCATACACGTAACAATGTTTCAACGTGGAAACTTTTATTGACTACATAACATCAATACACTCCATGTGCGGACAAAAATTTCATGTTGGGCTATTACTTGCAACTTTATCTAAATTTAAATATTAACAGTATTGCCATATTATAAGAACTTATGGGAGTGATATGGTTACAATTTCGTACTCATAAATTCAAAGTATTACGCGTAAACTTCAAAATTGCAATTTTCAATTGAAATTTTTAAAATTTATTAAAAACAAAATTTTTTCTTTCAACATACATTCATTTTGTGTATTTTTAAAGTTAAAACTTAAAAACAAAGAATGCATTTAATGTATAATATTGCGCGTATATAAAGTTTAAGATTAAACTAGAAATTATTTTGGTTTTTTTTTTACATTTCGCTACTGGAAAAAGATCTATACAAAATATTAAAATATTGCATACTTAGAAAATAAACACTTCACATTTAAGTTTCCATTTGAAAAAATTTATAATGCAAAAATTTTATATACATACATACATATTTTATATACCTATATAAGTAAATAAATGCATATACATACATGCTTTATGTTCAACACAAACAAAAGGAAGATTTTAAATTTTTATAATGTAAAAAAAAGGTATTAAATTCAATTTCCCTATACCAAAAAAAAAAGTGTATTGAAACACACATACTTATATACATTATATATGAAAATATGTGTATATAATGTTTATATTTTTATATTCATAAATATTCTCAAAAAACATTTATAAAAACCGCAACATTGTTTGGTTAGTTACAACCTACAAAAAAAAAATGGCGAAAAAACTATAACAAAAATCCTTTTTCAAATTATACATAAACATAATGTTCATGTATGTTTGTATGTATGTACCATATAATGTATCTAGGTTTATATTTATTTATATATGCATATCAAAAAGCTTTATCCTCTGAAATTGAAAATTAAATCCTAAAAAAATTAAAAAAACCGAAAACTTTCACAATTTTTTTCCCTCTTTTTTTTCACAATATTTTTCTCAACTTCCCCACATGTGAATATTTATTTTCCGGATTTCCAGAATTTTTTCACCCTCTTTCACATAAGTTATTTTGTGTAAATGTAAAAATTTATGCATTTCTATAGTTGTAAAAAAAATTGGAAAATAATCGAATAACATAAAAAAGAAAAATTTAAAGTTGCCAAATGAAAATAAATTGAAAACTACATTTATACATATTAACAAATCTTATTTTATACTTGCATTAAGTTTAAGCTTATATGACATTAAATTTGACACAATAACTTGTTTGTTTTATAAGTAATTGTATATAATTAAATATTTTCAAAACAATGCCTTCAAAAATTCATCCTACTTTCATAAGATGAATTTACAACTGCCACAGCTTTGAAAATTCCACATGCAATAGATTTCTAAATGAATTGGAATAAGTTCCAGTTACTTAATAGAATGGTATGATGAAATCTTTTTAAACAAATAGATTTTAGTTGATTAAAATATTTTGTTTAATTATTTGCCGACAATTAAAAAACTATTATCAAAATAAAATCATTCTCGCTTCTCTTTAGAACTATAATTAAAACTCATTCCAGCCAATTTAAAAGAAATTAAATATTCTAGTAATGTTAAAAACAGGATGACAGTGAAAAAACAAACTACGTATACAAAATATGTTTTGCCTGCCTTTCAAAAATATAAAAAATCAAATAGGTTTTTCTTGTTAAAAAAGAATTTTTAATTGAATTTTAAACATTACACTTAACATTATTAAAATTTCAATATAATTTTCTAGTCAATTAACCCTAAAAATCCCAATGTTTCTGATATTATTTCAATGATTTGTTTAGCATTTCCTAGTAATATAGGTATACTATAAAATATTCAATTATACAAGATGATTAAGCAGCAAATTAGGAGTCTTATACCGTTGGGTAGAAGAATTAGAATTTTCCTAAAGTTCGAATGCGTGTATTTCCTTAAAACATGTGAAACATAATATTGCAGTTTTCCTTATTTCAATAATAGCTCTTTCTCTCTCTTTCAAAAAATGTTAGTTTGAAGCTTCTATCTTTTTTGGATCACAAGTTACAAGCCAAAAAGCTTAGATATGCTAAAATTTCGCCAAATTTTTTTGAAGTCCCTATAGATCGGAAGCTGTTCTGAATTTACACTATGTCCAGAACAGAAAATTTACTTATTTTGGACTTTCTACCTGTATACATCACTCTGTATAAACAATGTTGAAGATTTTCAATAAAATATTAGTTTCTATTTACTTTATTATGACACCAAATGTTATTGCTCTGCAATCCTATAACGATAGTACACTGTATATAATGTCATTTTAATTGTAAATATATTAAAAACAAGTTTAAAACGTCCGCGTTGAATACAGTAAGTAGAACATGCCGTTTGTATGAATATTTTTCAGAATATTTATTTTAAATTTAATAAATCAAATGAGTTTTATTAAATTTATATAGAAAATATAAAGAAGAAATATTTTTCATTCATTTCTCATTAAACAAATAAAATTTTCCCTTAAATTTTGAATTCAAAATACAAAATTTCTCCCTTCTTCGCAGTTTTATAATATGTACGGGACAGCAATGAAAAATTGTCGATTTTCTACATAATAAAAATGTGTTAAAAACTGAATTGAAATCAAGAGAAAATTTTAGTTTCCTTGTTTAAACAAAATAAGAACCAAAAAAAAAAATCGGTGTAAAATTTATATTCAAAGCCGTCACACATATATGCACATACATAAAATTCTGTTTAATAAACATTTTGATGTAGCACTTAAAATCACATTTTTCTATTACTCAACATAATATGCATTTAAAATACACGAGTAGTACAGCATATACCATGGAATATTGCAAATATATTTGTGTTTTTTTTTTTGTTTTTTTCGCTTATATCAATTTCCAATATAAGAACATTAAGAAAATCGTATTTCTATATAAGCTTGTAACGATTTCAAAAATTTTTGGCAACAAAACGGCAAGACAACATTTTTTTTTTCTAGACAACAAAATATAATATAATAGTAAAGTAAAAAATCGATTTACATTTATGTCAATAATAAATGAACACTGAAAGGCGATATAAAGCTACCTATAAACTCTGCTAATATAACAGAAACAAAAAAAAATAAAAATCGAATAGTAGCTATATAACATCAAAACGCGATCTTATCGTTTTGTACTCACACTATAACACTTAAAATAATATTCAAAAAAAAAGCGAAACATATAAAATAGCAATCTTAAAAAAACAAAATTTTTTTTAAGGATAAAGGACGAAAAAATACTTTATGATTTTATTTTGTTTGTATTGTAAAATTGTGTTCTATTTACATTGTTGTTATTCCAAAAAAAAAAATATATAGAAACAACCATTTCCGTATACAAAAAAAAAATAACATTAAAATAAAATCAACACTCTATACATAAAATATGCTTATTAAATTTTTTAACAGCTAACCTTTTAAAATGTACATGCCCTTTTAATATCTACAACAAGTAAAAACGTTTCAGTCGGTATAAACCGATTGAATATACCCTGCACCTTTCGTTATTGTGTAGCAATTACTCGAACCCGTGAAGACATTCTATAGAAACTTCACGGATATGTCTGACCTATAATTGGACATCCGACTGCCAAGTTTCATGAATCTGACTTTATAATTTTTCCAAATATTCAAAATTAGCTTTTGGAGTTGTATGGCAGGTACCTGAACCTGTCAAGCAATTTCATCAAAACTTCATATATCTGATCTACAATCGGACACACAACTGCCAAGTTTCATGAATCTGGCTTTATTATTTTTTCAAATATTTAAAATTAGCTTCTGGAGTTGTATGGGAGCTACTCGAACCTGCCAAGCAATCCCACCAAAACTTCAGAAATATATCTGACCTATAACTCGACATACAACTGCCAAGTTTCATGAATCTGACTTTATTATTTTTCCAAATATTTAAAATAAGCTTTTAGACTTGCATGGCAAGTACCCGAACCTGTCAAGCAATTCCACTAAAACTTCACAAATATGTCTGATCTACAATCGGACACACAACTGCCAAGTTTCATGAATCTGACTTTATTATTTTTCCAAATATTTAAAATTAGCTTCTGGAGTTGTATGGCAGGTACCCGAACCTGTCAAGCAATTCTTCTAAAACTTCAGAAATATATTTGACCTATAATTGGACACATGACTGCCAAGTTTCATGAATCTGACTTTATTATTTTGCCGAATATAAAAAATTTGCTGTTGGAGTTGTATGGCAGCCACCCGAACCGGTGCAGCTATCCCATTATAATTTTTAGAGCATGTGTAAAATGTAATTGGACAAATTTATACAAAATTTTATATTTATAGCTTTATTAGTTTTCGAAATATTTAAAATAAACTCTTTGAGTTGTATGGCAGCTACCCGAACCCGTTGTCCGAATTAGTCCAATAACAATAGGGTTCGTCCTTGGCACAAAAGAAAAAACTTGTGAAAGTTTGGTGTCGATAACATTATTCGTTTTTGAGTTATCGTGCGATCGGACGGACGGACGGACATGTCTAAATCGACGCAGAATTTTACGCTGAGCAAGAATATATATATATGTCCATACCGCAGATGACTCCTTCAAGTAGTTACAAACTCCATACCAAAGTTAATATACCCTTCACGAAGTGCAGGGTATAAAAAATAAAAATAAAACAAATTTTGTAAAAAAGAGAAAATTCAATTTTAAAGCTCAAAATGGACACCATACCCTTTCCACAAATTTTTCCAAAATCTTCAATTTAATTTAAAATACTATGAGAGCATAGACGCCTTTAATAAATATACGAGACAGGTCAGTACGGAAATTGTTCACAGTTGTCTGTTGTTATAACCGCGGTACCATAAACTCTGAAAAGAACAAAAAAAAATTTATGTGGTCAGAACATAACCAACCGAAATTTGTATGAATTAGTTTAGCGAAAGTGTTGCAGAAGAAGAACTTCTTTCCAATTTTAGGGAAGTTAGTAAGCATAACGGTCTAGTTAAAACCGGTTCGCATAAAATTACAGCTCCCGAAATTCATCAAAATCGGGTCAATTGAATTTGAAATACACGCGTTCAAACGCACAAAAAGACAGACCGACAGACAGACCGACAGACAGGCCGATAGGCAGACCGACATCTGTAAAAAAAATAGTTTATTTTCACTTACCTACTGTAGAGAAGTAGGTTTCCTTTGAAAACTCGACAACTTAAATTTGGTGTCAACGAATAACTTTCCTTATCGTATACAATCCAGTAGGTAATCAGAGTTTGTCACCTTTAAATTCAACTTCAAAATTTAAACAAAAGTAAATTATAAGCCTTAATTTTAATTACTTAATTCTTATTTCTGAACTTCTAATATTTGATATTTCATTTGACATATTCAATTCTCCTCCGACTCCATTGAAATTAAATTATATAATAAAGAACTGCTTGGTAATACAAAATTTCCAATATTCAATTCGATTTTAAATGAGTTTTTGTAATACATTATGCACGCTGTATAATACTAGAATATTATTGGAAATATTGGGGACCAATTTCCGATATTATACATGACTTAAACTTACGTTCATTTTACTAAAATAAGTGATGAGACCAATTGTAATAAGTACATAATTGATGTATCAACCATCATTGAATAAAAGTAAAAGCAAATTGATTTTTGTTTTTTTAAATTTTGATAGTCTATTTTAAAAGTATTAAAGAAGATTAAATTATTAAATTGTTTTTTTTTAATATTTTTTCTATTTGCGATTCTAAATCAAATCAAACTATTTTTAAAATAAAACCATATACGAATTTTTCAATTATTTCATTTAGTTTCATGGTGTTTCACTATTAAATTTGATATGTTTTCCTCTTTACATAATTATATTGTATGATTACATGAATGTACATTTATATATGTAGATATGTATAACAATATTTTGTAAAGTAAATATTATTTATAATAATTGAAAATGTACAAAATGTAACTATAATGTATAAAGTATTTAATACTTTTAACTAACAAGAGGATGTTAACGTAATAATATTCGGACTAAAAGATTTAAAGATTTTTATGCTTAAATATATCTTAACTTATCATCACACCTAACAAAAACTAAACATATTATATTGTATAATATACAAACGTCTGTATTTATTTATGTAATATATTGCATAAGTATGCACAAAATATTATAAAGAAATATTGAAAATTTTAATACGATGAAATGTGAACAAAAATGCAAGCTGTAAAACAAATTTACTTAACGTTAAATTTCTGCACATATTATAATATATACATACATATGTAGGTATATATACGTTATGCAATTCCATTTACTGTTTTGCGAATATTTTATATATGAAGTTAAATGCAAGTAACATACAAGATTTACTATATATATGTATGTATGTAACTGGTATAATTTTCTAAAAACTTCTGTCATGACTCTGGATAATTTCTTTTTCAACATTTTATACTCGTAGACTCTTATTTTAAGAATCCTAGCTAAATTCCGAAAATTTATATAAAATTTCATAAAATATTTCAAAATATATGTGTACATATGGGTATGTATATCGTGTAGTAGTAAAAGAGGAAATTGAATTTTATTTATTTTATTTCTTACTTTATAGTTTTCCCTTTTTTTCTATACTTCTACAATCAAAACTAATATATTATATTTCTATATATACATACTCGTAAATATATACACAATAAAAGTTAAATGTACAAGTGTACAAATTACATATATGTATGTCTATTTATGTATATATGTAAGTATGTATGTATAAATTCAAGAATATTTAAATTTGAATACAATATGGAGTTTATTACACTTAGAATTAAATTATACTTTTATATACTATGTAATTTTAATAAAAAAAAAAGTTTGAAAAAGAAAGTTTTTAACTTTAAATGATAATGGGACTTAGTTTTTAGTTTTTTTACTCTATACTCCATTTTCGCGAATATTTTTGTTATAATCTACTTTAATATAATTTGAAAAAAGTTTTTAATTTTAACGGTTTTTATATACATACATATATGTACGAGTATAATGTGGATATGTACAACGAATTCGGATCAATATAATAATAGTAGGTAAATTTTCGTATACATATAGAAAAATACGCTAATATTATTATTAACATAGTGTCGAGAAGGAGGTTATTCAGTCGTTACAAAACGCTTAAAGCATGGGGTATACGCGTATACAGGGTGATGAGCCGATTCTAATGTAAATGCGCTCGAAGAGTCATTCCTTAGAAATTTTTAGGAAAAAAATCGTATGGGTGAGTAGGAGGGGAGCTTGTACGTTATTAGAGATAATTTTAGGGTTTAAAAGAATCAGTTTTAAAAAAATTCTGTCTCACGAATATCCATTCCAGCTTTGAAGCTGTTGAAGCTACAACAATTAGTTCACTCATTTAACTATGATTTCTCAATTGATAGATCTACATAATGATATGCCGATGTTTGGTATCAAACTTCCCGTTTTCGAATTATAGTCATTCAAACATAAGATTTTTGTTTAAAAAATTGAAAATTTTCAAAAAACGCTAAATTATCTCAAAAAAAAAAAAATTAAAATCCACTACTCAAACTTTTACTTGTATTCTTCTTTAATATAGTCATCTTCTTCTAATAACTCTTAATCACCCCGAAAAATCACATCAAACCCTCTTTACATTGTTCACACACACCTTTACATATATTTAGTAATTGTTTATATCTATCTCCAATCTACAGCTCGAATTAATTAAATTTTTTACAAACAATAAAGGTGGAATTTGAATTTCGAAATCAAGTAGAACAATTTTTTGTAGTTTTATTGTCTAAGATTTTTCGAAAAGATATTTTATTAGCTAATGTCTACTCAATTCTATAAGGTCATATTGTAAGCATTCCTTAAATAAAAATTAATTTGGATTCGGTTAATATTTTAATTAGATAGCGTTTAAAATAACATAAACCACAATTACGAGGGTTGAAAGATTTGATGCTGTTTTTATTGAAGAACTCTTTTGTAAATTAACATACCTTGAATAAATATAATATAATTCCTTTAGTAATAATTTTACTTTAACTTCTTGAAAATTTATTAACTTTTCGAAAACAAAAACTTTAGAGTATTATGTATAGTTACACAAACTTACACAATAATTGAATATTTTATTAGATTTTGGGCTCTTGCTGTTCTAAGTTTATTTATTAACTATTTTCTAAATATTGTTCACCTTAATTATTAATATTTAATAATAAATTTACATAGATAAATTAAATTTATAACAATATTATACACTTTCTAATTTTATTTTCTATAATTACGGTATGGTGAATTAATGTTATACCGGTATATAACGTAAACTTATATAAAATTTTACTGCATATTATTGAACTTGTACTTAAAGTTTCTAAATATAATAGTTTCTAAATTATAATCATATATGACGTGTACATATAAAAATCTGTTGTCGATTATTTCCTTGTTTCCAACATTTTACTTTAATCATTTTGATCGAAAAACTTTTCCGACCCTTAAACATATAGTATACAGTAATTCCACATGCTTTCTTTATTAAATATAGAAATGAAAGAGTCATCCTTAAATAAATTGTTATCCTATGGGAAAATAATAACAAAATAACGTGAATTAATATTTTGGTTTTGTTCAGAATTATCATATTAGTTTAGATTTACTATTATTAAAAATGAATTCATATAAAATTATGTATAACATTTACTGTATACGTATACATGTAAGTATACTTTTATGTAATTCCAATGAATGCCATAGTAATAATGGATGATTTGCAAGTTTATTATTAGTTGTACACGAAGGTAAAAGTTAATAAAGTAAAATTATTTCAATAAACTTTTTGAAATATTAATTATTTATTTATAAATGAAGTTACATGAAAATACAAATTGTTATACAGCAAGTATAACAATTTGTTATCTTTTAATATCATATATGAAGTAATGAAATTTTAACAGAAAATATATGTATGTTTATTAAATACACATACAGGTATTGTATGGATAGCACATATGTTATATGGTTCACATTTACCAATAGGAAAACTTAGTTTTTGTAGAATTAAAAAAAATAATTTGGTTGATGTGACCAGTGATGTGAAATTCTAATTACCATTTTGAATATACTAGCAAAGAAATTTGCTTTTGAAACACATAATAAATCAAACTATTAAAATGACATAATCGCTATACCGTTTCTCAAGATTAAAGCGTTCAGCTTAAAACACACTCAGAGTCGGCCATTATAACGAAGTCATCGATTCATTGTACACCTTAAAACTGTGGGATCCAATTGGATTATTCAGGACATATGCTTCCCAATCCTTCCTGCTACTTAGCTTGGAAGTAAAAGAGCTAAATTTAATTATGCCAAGTCTGATTATTTTGACATAGGTTTGAAAACAAATATTGCAACAAACTTAACAGAGCCCTTTGGATTATCACGTGACGAAGCCGTTTGGTAAATTACAATTTGTTTACATGAATAAGCTTCTCATTAACTGAAATTAGAAAACATTTTCTCATTTTTTTACAATATAATCGCATACGAAGTGTTCAAATTGAAAATTTGTAATATCATGCATTTTTAAAACTTTTATCCTGTTAAATTTCGTATTAAAGTGACATTTACTTAATATAACATGTGCCATACAAACACACCATTTAAAGTAATGATTTTTTTCGCAATTCTCCTTCCACACAAAAAAAATATTATTATAATTTCAACTTAACAAATCCAATGAAAATTTAATGCATTTTCGTTAAATTTACACCAAACACAAAATGTAATAATATTTGGACTTTATATTTTAAAAAAATATTAAAATCGATCAGAATATTTTGTGTATAATAAAAAAAATAAAAATGGATAATTCAAAATTGCTGCGATCAAAATCATATTCACGGTCATATTTTTAAAGCTGTCACAAAACAAATATTATTTTTACTGATTTATGTAAATGTGATGTTTTTTTTTCATATCAAGAAAATACAAAAAATTGTGGGTTTTATATGAGTTGAACCAATCAATCTTAAGATATCTTAAAATTAACACAAAGAAAATTTTTAATATCTTTAATCCATGTACATTATGGATCATATTTAGGTATCATATTATTATAAGTTGAAAAACAATCAGGTGTATTGTAAGCGGAATCACATTATTTAGCTCAATTAAGACCTAAAATGGTTTACCTTCGTACCTAAAATGCCTTATTTCGAAAAAATGGTAAGCTAGCACTAATCAATTTGTATATAATAGTACGTTTCCTGCAAATAATCTGCAAATCCTAAAATCGTTTCACGAAAATCGAATTGAATAGTAAAGCCTTAGGACAGATAGTTTTTTTTGGAATAGGCAATAGAACTTTAATGTAATTGTTCAAATATTAATTCAAGAGCTCGATATAATTTTGTGCGTTTTAAAAATATTCTTAAAGCCATTTCTTGGATATTTATACAACACTTTAACTACTTTCATAAATATTCACGTAATAAGAAGACATTAAGATTTTCTAAAAAGCGCATTCATTGAGCTTTAAATTACTTTACGTTTTTCAATTTAAAACGTAACGGAGGGTATTGAGAATTTCAGCTTTTTGTCTTAAATTATTAAAAGGCTTAAATAGTAATTGAATTTCTTGATCCAATTTATAATCTAACACACCATGTTACAATTATTCTAAATATATTCTAAATAGATTAAAAAATCAAATTATTTTTAAAATATTACAAAAAACTTTTGTTTGATCATTTTTTACCTATACCTAAGCTACGAACCTGAATTACCTTTTACTGAAACAAATGTAAAATTTGTTAATATAAATTTTGTTATGTATATAAGGTTATTTTTTTACGAATAACTTACATACAAATATGCTTATGAAAATTAATATTTTTAATACCAAAACAAAAAAATATTCATTGAACCCGAAAAATTTTGCGTGTAATTTAGAAAGAAAAAATTAAGAAAAAAAAAAAACAAGTCAAGAAAATCGAATAACAGAATACCTTTTATAAATTTATATGAATTATTTTACCATCCTTACACAGAAACATACATAATATATGTACATATTTACACACATACATAAAGATTATTATTATTACAACATTAAAAGAAAATGAATGAAATTTCGTTTAAGCAAATTTTAAGAGGCATATCAAGGCCATTTTTATGAAGCTCGAAAAATTATAAAATAAAAAAAAAAATTAAAATTAAAGAATGCTTTTTTTTTTTTTTTATGACAGCTTTTATTATATTTAATATTATGTGATGTATTATTTTAGTGAAAGGAACCCTTTATCCCGAAAAAAAAATTAAAAAAAAAAATTTTCAAAAAAAAAATATCCGCCTTCGCCTTTCTGGCACTCAATTCTTTTATTTTTCTTATTTTTTTTTTCGTAATATGGTATATATTTTATTTAAATACGAACATATGCATGCACATATGCACATATTATATTCGTATTATATATAATATTCTTATTAACATACATACAAAAAAAAATACATACGAAAAAATATGAAAATAAAAAATAAATGGCGTTCTGTTTTTTCTCATTTTTGTGCAACATATTAATTTTACCGCTATTTTCTTTTCATAATATTGCCAGGAGCAACAAATTTTCAATTCTTAAATTTATATTCATATTGTATGCACATTATATCTACATTATATATATGTATATGCAAGCATAAACTATTCATATAGAGCCTATTGAAATTAACTTTTAATATAAAATATTATACTTAACATACAGACATACACAAATTCATATTATTACATCTTATATTGTAAAATTTAAAAAAAAATTTTATATATATATGTATGTATACGAATATGTGTATGTTTACATATTATATTTTTTAAGTCCTAATAATCCTTGAACATCACAGAAAATTTCATCAAGATGTAAAACAAACAAAAGAAGCAAAAAAAAAAAAAAAAGAAATTCAAATAAAATAACATTTACATAAGGATACACATATGTTTATACGTATTTTATGTACCGATAGGCACATATATATGTATATACTTTAGGTTATATAACAAAGGAGTAAGAGAAGTAAAAAATGGTGAAAAAATTATAAAAATATGGTATATACAATACAAGTAACAAAAATAACGGAAAAGGAAAAAAACAACAAAAAATATATAAGAATAATAAATCAGGATAATATACAAAATATTCTTTCCTCCTTGTAAATATGTTAAATTCAATCATAAAATTGACTTTTGAGTGATTGAAGCTTAGATAGACATTATACGAGAAAATCCTTTATGACATTATGTGAAAAAGTCTTTTAAGTCCCTCTTTTTGTTGTGTTTTTTTTTTCTGTTTTGCCAAAAAATAATGTATGAGAAGAAAAAAATGAAACGTAACAACGGAATAACGTAAAGAAAATTGTGATAAATAAAAAAAGAAATAAGTTTATTTATTATATTCGCTTTTTATTATTCTTCATTATACCCTGTACACTATATGTATACTATTTATATCCTTTTTTTTTATAATTTTTGTTTTTTCTCAAGTTTTTATTTTGTACAAGATATTTTCATTTAAGGCAGACATAATTATACTATATACATAAGAAAACATAAGTTTTAAGCTTATATCTAATCAAATTCTATGTATGTACCTATATATATTCTAAATGTCAATAATTTCATATTATTAATTTTAAAAATATTATTGTTAAACCGAAAATTGTTTTTTAATTTTTTATTTAAACAACAATTCAATATTTGAAATTAATACTTAAGAGAAATAAAAACGAAATATTTAAGAGAAATTTTTGTTGTGCGGTTTTTATAAGAGAAAATTTTGAAAAAATATTTCAAAAACAAAATATAATTGTTATGACGGTAAGACACCAAAATATATTGTTTTGTACAGTAATCTTTTGACAGTAATCTTTAAAAAATTTCTTGAAATAAAAAT
Source organism: Condylostylus longicornis (assembly GCF_029603195.1). Lineage (NCBI taxonomy): Eukaryota > Metazoa > Arthropoda > Insecta > Diptera > Dolichopodidae > Condylostylus > Condylostylus longicornis. The sequence continues at coordinate 771,254 of NW_026577984.1, forward strand.
GTTTTTATTTAAAGCAGTTTGACGAATTGGCTTGAAGCCCTGAATAGGACTGAATTTAACCTTTTACAAATATTCCATTTTCTGTAAAAATTCTTGTAAATTTTAATAAAAATTTGAATTTATTTGTTTTAACGTAATACTACTCACTTTGAAAATGAATGAGTTTATGTGCCTTACTTTTTTAAGAAGTCTGAATTATTTAAATAAGTCATCTTTCAACTACTCTCTTATATATAAGTCATCTCTCAACAACTCTTAAATGTAGAGGTGTTGTTATTTTCACTCAATCTGTTCTATAACCATAGCTTGTAGAGGCTTCATCATTTGCAGGTTAGCTTAAACGAGTACTACTCTTATTTCATTTGTTTTATGCCACTACTCTTTATTTTATCATTTACTATGGGGATAACAAAATTAAGGAATATCAATATTATATAAATACAAGGCAGTAATTTCAAAATTTTTAAAACTACAAGAATTTTTTTCAGAATGGTCAGTCGAACCGATCATAAATGACGCAGTTTTTTTTTCTGGTATTTTTAAAATTACTTGAGATGAGAATTTCTCTTCACTTTAATAATATTTTTGAAGCTAATAAAAATTTTAGTCGAAAAACTTTTCTTTTCTCTTTTTATTTTTTTACACAATATTTTTTTTCGCCTTTTTTTGAAAATTTCCTTTAATATCTTCAAATAACTTTCTTAAAAAAAGAAAAACTTTTGAATATTTTCTAATTTTAATATTATTTTTATTATTGAGAATATTATTATTATATATTTGATTTAAATAAATAAATAATAAGAGCTTCAAAGAAAATCATATTATTTTCAATGAACAACATACTGTTTTCATGCTGATGTTACTATAAGGATACTGTATAAGGATATAAAATAACAATTTCATTTACATAAAAAAAAATTTAAATCTTATTATTTTTTATATCAAACATTGAAAATTTTCTTTCAACTATTGAAATAAATATATATGGAAATCAAGAATTTAAGATTTGATTTTAAAATTATTTAAGAGTTTTAAATTGTTAAATCCCACGCAAGTTGATTACTTGATAAACAATTTAAGAAAAGGAAGTGAATAAGTTTTTTTGTTATTACACCAGAATTTAACAAGGTTTACTAGGTGCCATTCAAAAAATGCAGTTCAGCATTTCCAAGCATTCAATCCAAAGAAACTAAAATACCATATTAATTTTTCAAATTTTGTCTAAAATCTCTAAACCAAAATTACGTAGACCAAATTCTATTTTATGCGTTAAATTCCGAGAAACCGAGAAATTAAATTTAAAATATTTTTACATAAAATTTGCCATCTTCTATTACAAGATTATCTTCAATATCAACTTCCTGAAATAATAACCCATATTCAATAAATTGATTTTGTAAAAAAGAGAATTAAATTTATTTTTTATTATTTGTGTTTTTTTTTTAAACTCATCATCATAATCATTCACAAAAATTATTCAAAATAATATACAATAATATTGTGAAAAGAGTTTATAAAAATTTATTCAACAATTTCCAATATAAATAAAATATTAATATTAAAATTATTTTTAAAAGAAGAATAAGACATACAAAGAATATAATATTTTATCCTTATTTTCTTTTTTCTTTTTCATAAAAGTCCTTAATCGTGTAGCACTTAAATTATTCTTCAAAATATTTAAAATCGACAAAAAATAACAAAAAAAGAAGAAATATAAAATTAAAACAGACATAAAAAAAATAAACAAGAAAAAGAATCATCTGCCATCTTTTAAATCTTATATGTCAAAAATTTGAATATAATCTTAATTTAAATATAATATTATGTATTATTTTTCAAAGAGAGTACAAAAAATAAGAGTATGAAATTAATGTGCACAGAGTTATTCAAAAATTAAGAGAATTACTAAAATATTTTTCTATTTACCAAATAAGTATAGTATGTATTGAGCAGTTTGTGAGCTCGTTTATTGTTAAATTAAAAAAATGTTATTTAATACCTAGCTCAAAGTAATAAAAACTTTAGAAGTTTTTACAAATTTTCACAATTGAAATCGAAAAAAGAATCTTAAAATTAAATAGCCTTATCATACAAATTACTTTAAAATTTATTTTCTTAATATTAAAACCAATCAAAATGTTAGTTAGAATATTATACTCTATAGAAAGATAATTTGATTACATAATCGAAATATAATAGTGGGTCAGCTGGATCAAATTTTTGAGGTGTATATAAATTACAATCCGAAAAAATTTTATGTAATTAATCTTTATTAGTTTTTGAAATATTTAATATTAGCTCGAACAACTGCATGCGGCTATTCCACTAAAAGTTCTAGCATATTAGTACTTCAAATATTTACTGCCAGTTTTCCAGGACGTGCACAGTAGATGAGCCCTACAAGTGGTTACGAATTTTATACCAAAGTTAATAAATACTTCATTAAGGTGTAGGGTATAATAATTACGAGAAAACTACTTAAAAACCAATGAAAACTAAAAGTATTTTTGGAAATTGCATATAATAAATCTGTAAATTTGTGATGAAAATCTGTGATGATGTAGGTAAACCTGTAAATTTGTGAAGTTAAATAAATCATTAGATGTATCAGCAGTTGCCATTTGCTCAAAAATAATTGAATTGTTCTTGAGCAGATATTTTAATAATGGGGGTTCCTTAGTTTAAAATTTGGAATAACACAATTTTAACCAAAAATATCAAGTTTTAGGGATTAATATTAAAAATATGAAGAAAATTCTAATATAATTCAGTATAAGTGTATCTCAATACATTATTCCATTCCTTTTAGATTTATTGTTTGTTTTTAAATAATTTATAGCTTAAATTTTAAATTTAATTATCAAAATATTATCAAGGTTAAGGTTTACATATTTTGGTTCCAGTTATTTAGCTTGTAGAAAATTTTGAATGCATACATATTATATACTGAAACTGTAATGCCATATATCTAGCGCCCAATTTGAAATGTAGCCATAAATTTACATTCAATTAAGTAAAAATAATAATAACCATGGTGGACCATATTCATTATATAACAAATTAGCTCCGCAAAACATCTTATACTACATTTTATTTGAAAGTGATATCTTTGTAATAGATATTATAATTCGGTTCCTTTCAACTACACTTATTTTGTAAAACTCTGTACACGCAGTCACGTATATAAATAGCAGAAAATCCTTGCATATAAATAAATGAATATGCATACTATTATATTATATTATTTATAGTCATAAATATAGGCGGATTTATGTGAGTATAAAACTTTTTATAACAAAAAACGGAGAAAAGCAAAAAAATAATAGTCAATTCGTTTTTTTAAAATTCATATAATTTTTTTTTTTATTATCTTTTTTTTAGTTTCTGATAATATTCTATACAGCTGGTATACGCTTCATCATAATCATTTCTTATTCAACCTAAAAATATAAAGATTTGCTTTTCCATATTTTTATTTTTATTTTTTGTTGCTTTCCCTTTCTATTTTTCCTTTTTTTTTTTTATTCACATTTTGTTTATGTAGCCCGATTTTGATTCCCTGCAGGGAAACGTTTTTTCAAATGTTTTATTATATTTTTGATATTTTGCTTTTCTTTGTTGTTGTTTTTTTAAAATGTTGTTTTTGTGAATTATGCTGTTGTTATTTTTTTTTTGACGACAACACAAAAGAAATCAAATTGAAGGCAATCAATCAAATCATACCGGTCGTTATCATCACCTGACTTTATCTATCAAATTCGCTTTCATTTTCTTGTTTATTTTTTTTTTTTTTCTCTTTATTATTTTTGCTGTTATCCGTGTTATACGTTTTTTATTATTATTTTTTTTTTTTTGAAAAATTTCACATTATAATCGAATACAACAATTCAATATTGCTTAATTTAAAGTATAAAAACGCTATAAGGATAATATTATTATATGTATGTATGTATAAGGATCTGAGCCGATAAAAATGAAAACAAAAAAATAAGAGATTTTTATAAAAATCCTGAAAATCAATCAGAAAAGCTGGAATGAATGGATGAATGAATAAACGTTTTATATCTTAGTTTTCTTATTCTCTTTTTCTGTTTTTGCTTTTTCACACTCCTCCTAAGATTTTAAGAAGTCAAAATGAAACGCACTGTCAAAGTTAATATTTCATTTTATTTCTTTTTGAAAATGTTGTTTTTTTTTTTGAAAAATATTCAATCCCAATCTCTCATCATTGTATAAACATCAATTTTAATTTCAAATCTTTATATCTACCTACATATATGTATGTGTATGTACATACAAATATAAGAATATTACAAAATATTTTCAAACATATAAGTAGAATATCTCTCTCTCTCTCTCTTAAGGATAACTTATAAAATTTAGTTTTAAATTTCATAGTGAAAAACCACCGAAAAGAAGGGTCAGACTAAAGGGGGGCAAATAAAAAAAAATTTAAAGCCTTTATAAGAAAAACAGAAAATTGTATTGCTGACAAAAGATTATTCAACATGGCTTAAAATAACTTGTTATGTATATTATAATAACACTCTACATACAAGGTATATTCATTTCTGTTATTTATTGAGTTAAGGTGCCTATAAATATGCAAATTATAGAAAAAATAAAAAATAATCGTCGCATTTAAATTTTCAATTTGAGTATAGCTTGCTATGTATTTGTGGGGAATTTAAAACAAAACAATAATATTATCTCTAAATGATATTATATTATTTAGAAAAAGTTTAAATCGTATCATCAATATTGTAATATGTATAACAATTCTGTATATGTACAGAAATATTTTCTGTAAATTATTGAACTGAATTTATATTCAAATTTATAATATATTTGAGAATCTAGAGACATGATATACGTAACATATTATTTTGTATATTGTTATAATATAACAGAGTAATATAACACTTGATTAATTTAAATAAATGGTGGATAATGTTAATGAAATGTGCATAAGAAATTTAAACGAATTTTTCCTGTTCTTGGTATACAATATAAAAATTTTTAATTTATTTTTAAATAAAATATAGAAAAGCTAAGCAGAATTGAAAATTATTCACTTTATTTTTTTATCGTCTATGACAATTGCAATTTATATTTTTTTTTAAATTATGAATTAAAAGATTAATTCATATCATAAAATATATTGGAAAACATTGATTTTCTCGGAAATAAAGATGGCAATTATGATGCTAATAAAGAATATTATAAAGGCATAAATAGTTAAATTTAAGATGTACACTTAGACTTTGAAAAAATATTTTAAAAAACACTTCATACTCATTCATATCTACTATCTGGCAGCAGAGATGCAGATTTTTTACCAAGTTTTCAAAATATTTCCTTTAAACAAATGCGAATTAATAAATTAATTCAAAATTTTGTACAAAAGTAATCGCAACAAATTGAGTTTGTAAAACTCATATGATTCAATACACAATTTAGTAATCGAAAAATAATATGGATCAACCTTACAAATATAAAATCCATCAACTTGTCATATATCACTTCAATATTGTTAATCTAATATTCATATCGATTATAAGTTAAGCTTTTAAAGAATATATAAAAATTGTTTTTTAAACGTTCCGCATCTCAATGTCAAAATATTAAAAATTGAAAAATAAATTTCTCTTTTTAATATTCTTTGCATATTTTCGAATTTTGAAAAAAAAAAAAATTCAACAACAAAGATCCTTTTAAAACTTAATTATATAAGACAATAGACTTCATTTCAATATGGTTCCATTATAATCCAATATAGAAATTTTTTTTGTAGTAAAAGAATTATTCTATATAGGCTTCTTTATCAATTTCTAAGCATATATACCCATAATACAAATTTTCATGATAATTCTTAAAAATACTGTATAGTGTGAACGTGCATAACATATTCTTATATTTGTAAATAAGTATGTATATAGTATGTTGATATATATGAATTTGAAATTGAAGAATAATGTACAAGACATATAGTTGATATTATTTCACATGAAGTTTTTCTAGTCATCATCACTTTATATATTTTGAATTCTTGTTTTCAAAGTGATTTCAAAATCTGTTCAGGATCTGTTGATCCACATGGCATGTCATATACCAATGGTGCGTATATCATTCAATTGAATTCTTTCTTTTTTTTCTGAATTTCATTAAAATTTCTTTTTTTTTTGTTTATTTCCACTGTATGTGTTTTATCATAATTGTCATTCAGTTTTCATAATAAAATCGTGGTTGAAATTTTGTTTAGACATTAGACAGGCAATAAGAATATAAAAAAGAAAAAGAAAATGGAAAATTGAAACTTTTAAAATCACTTCATTTACTGTTGGTTCCGCATTAATAAGTTACTTCAGTCGACTTTTATAAATTGATCCTTTAAAATATTTGTGGTTATTTTATAAAATTTTTTTTACTTTTCAGTTTTTTTTATGCAAAATAATTTGGAAAACTATAGGGGATTTTCATTTCAATTTGCATGTTAATAAATTTAAATTTTTGGAATGTAATTAGAAAATGTAAATAATTGGTAAGGAAATGAAAAGAATCTTTTTGAAAATATAGATTCTATTATAGATTGTAACGAAATATTTATTTTCTATTGGAAATTCATAATTATGAATTCATAATGTGTATTCTTAATTTATTTTTTCCTTATTGTGTGCTACATATTCGATTGATGACGCTATGTAACGGATTGTTTCACAATTATTTAAAAGTTTAAGCCTAAACACTGAATGTAAGTGTATTAGGCTTCTAACGATATTTAAATTAAACCATATTCGCTTTACATTCAAATTGATTTATTTCCTCACGAAATTAGTATGAATTGGAAAAGAGCACCTAATAATTTTTTGTTGTAAAAATATAATTATATTGAACAATCCTTTTATAAAGTATAAAATTTTTAACTTAAAACTGAAACGCATTGTAGTAAAGCGTAAATAAACTATTTTCAGTAATTTATCGGTCTATCTGTCCCAACTTTGGATAAAACGATATTGAAGACATTTTATATTTGAGTTTATATTGGCACTATAACTTTTACTACGGGGCAATTGATTGTTAAAACAATGAACTTTTTTGATAATATGAGGACTCGTAAACCCAATTTCTACTAGATTCTACTGGGTTGATTTTATATTTTTAACCATTTCAAAAAAACAAATTGAGGTAATTTCTTTAATTTTGGTATGTGAGTTCGGTTGGACAATGGAGCCGAAAATCAGAAAATATCCTTTATGCGATCGGTTCTATGCTCGTAAATTAATTATTTCCTTCTGATTTCAAACAATAAAATTAATTTAATTTTATAGTAGGTCTTCAAATATTTTATATTTACCTAAGCCTAAACAATTTTATTTAATATTATTAATTTGTACACTGAATTCTCCATAAAAATCATGCATTTTAAGGATTTTTTAATAAATCTGTACTATTTTTCAATTTTTAATCATAATCACTTCAAAAATCAATTTAATAAAATATTTTGTTTTCATTTACTACAATATTGTATGCAAATTTTTAAATTTTCAATTATTTCTAAAATATTATAGATACCAAGCAAAAAACATAAGTTTCGTAATTATATTTTCTAGTACTCGAAATAAAAATAGGCATTTTCGCTAATATTTACGAAAAATAATGGAATATTTTTTACACACAGCATACTTTTTGCTTTATTGTTATACTATTAACGTTATTTCCAATATAATGCCTGCTTTACATAGAAATATTTGAAGTGATAAAAACCATGCAATTAAAAATCAATAGCCTATGCCTCTATCTTCCTTTACATATTATATGTACATACCTATACATACATACATAATATTTTATGCAAAATACATCATCAAAGTGATTTTTTAAATTAAATTACATAAGCAAATACAAAGTTGCGTCATGTTATATTTATTAACTTAATTAAGTAGAAAAGTAAAATAACACATGCTGAAAATATTTTTTTTTTTTTTATAAAAAAAAGGAGTAAAAAATGGGGAAAAAAACTCATTATACTAAATTTGTTTAAAAATAATTTATTTTGCGTTTTAAAACATAATATTTGCATATATATATATATACATACATTATAAGTGTTATATGTATAAAATTTTTACAAATATTTTTTAAAATTGAATTATTCAATTGTTTTCATAATGAATTATTAATTAAAAAATTAAAAAATAAAAATTATTTTTTTTTTATTTTATTTTCAGGTGAGTAAACAAAAACTTTTATTAATTATATTAAAAATTATAATTCATGTAAGTATAAACATTTTGTATTTTTTAAAAAAAAAATTATGTATATATATAAATCTATATATATAAAAATTCAAAATTATTTTGATTTTAAAAACAAAGAGTTATGAAAATTACGCAACACGTTATTTTCCCGATCACATTATTGATCCGTATTCCAATCGGGAAATTAATCCGATCCGTATTTTGCCCTTTATATTGTTTTAAAATAAATAGTGCTTGCAAATTTCTCGTTTTAGCCTTAAACTAAAAAATTAGTAACATTCCTCAATTATTCTACTCATAAATCATAATAGCTAATATTCCATAAGATCATATGTAATCGGTACATACCCTCATTATCATCAAGTTTTTCATGTTTTTGAATTTGTTACCATTTAGTACCTATACATTTATGATATCAACAATAATGTTGAAAAAATAAAATAGTTCTGCGGATGTTTAAGGATGAACCAGAACGTTACTGCAACGATGTTATATTCTGTGATGAAATTAAAATTATGCTATATTTCAACTAAGGATCAACTAGTGTGAGGAAATCCGTTACAGGCTCCAAACAACAAAAATATTATACCAACCGTTAAATTTGGAAAATTATTTGTAATGTTTTGGAGTTGTATATGTTGTCAGGGGGTATTACACTTGTTTTTTTAAGATGGTCATATAGATAAGCAACAATATCTAGACATTTTAAAACGAACCTGGTAAACAAAGTCGAAAAATTTGGTCTTATTGGTTATTATAAATTTTATTGGGATAACCGCCTACAGCATAATTCTTATTTGGTAAGAATCTGTTTGCTTCATGACTGCCCAAAAGTGTTCGAAACACTCCCCCAAAGTCCAGACCTGAACTCAATTGAGAATTTGTGGGCGCACTTGAAGAAAAGTGTGGCGAAAAGGATACTACAATCCAAAAATGACCTTATAAAACATATAATAGAAGAATTGTTCAAAATTTCGGATTAAATTGATATGGAAAAATTGACTACTTCTATGAAACGATGACTTTGGGATGTTCCAAATCTACGGGCTAACACGTTAAGTATTAAATTTAACAATTGTAGCTGCATTTTATTTTTTTGCGTAATATTAGATTAAAAAAACTAATTTTGAAAAGACTTTATTTACATTGTAATATGTCGAACTTCTTAGTTTTTGTCCCTTTTCTTTTGTGGTTTCCTCATTAGAAAAATTATTTTAACGCAATTATGTTCTATAAAGGATTAATAAACTGACATTTACAAAACAAATCAAAATCAATGCATGCCATGCAACTTATTAAAGACTGAAAGTAAATTTTTTAAATTTTTTTCATTTTGAAAAGACTTTCTTTACATTTTGTATGTGCATGCTGACATGGAAACTTCTTCCATATTTTCGGTATAATTTTTTATAAGTCAAATCATAAATTAATATGGATACAACCTATATCGTAATATCAAATCCTCAATGGCAAAAAGATAGATAATAAACAATCTTATAACTTAATTTTAAGGTCTTGTCACATTTTGAGATTAAATTTTATATAAAATATTTTTAAAAAGAAAATGAGTAAAATACGGCTAACTACGAAAAAAATGAACCGTGGGACCGAAATGGTTTAAAAAAAATGGTCCAAAATGGTAACACTGATCATGACTTTTATTCGTCAATCTATACAAAAAAATTTACAAAATAAAATCGATAGAAAAGGCGTAAAATTCAAATACATAAAATTTTCTGTTTCGACTTAAGTTACTTGATATTTACCTTAAACCACCATTATTTTACAATGACACAAACCCATAATATTATAATATTAAGCCTAAATATGAATACAAGCAATAAGTATTATACAATAATAGCTCTATAAATAATTTCAAAGAAAAATAATTTATATTTTTCATGAAAAATTTTCAAAATGAAAAACAACTTTCTTTATAAAAATAAATTTAATATTAATGGAATTAAAGAAAAATAATCTTATACCCATAATAATAATAATAATTAGATTGAATAAACTAATATAATATTTCAAAATATTATAATAAGGTTAAGAATACCTAGGTACATGCATATACAAACACATATTACATATATACAACTAAATATAGCTTATATGCCTACTCTAAAAACCCAGAAAGAAAAGGAAAAACAAAAATAAGGCAGGAGTGAAAAATATTATTAAGAACATAAACAAAATTTTAATTTATCCTATTTAAGTCAAGAAAAAACAAAAAATACACAATTTTTTGATTACAAAAAAAAAACAGAAAATTCAATTCAAAAAATTTCACTTGAAATATACTTACGAGTATATAAGTTTATTATTGTAAGTAGATTGTGTAAGCACACTCCTAAATACATTATGAAAGATGTTTTTCACCTTTCCAAGCACCCAACTTTTAGAGAAACTACTTAAATATTCTATTAAAATTATCCTTTTTTTTTTGTGTTTCATTCCTTCAAACTAAATTAGAGAAAGTCTGATACAGAAGAAAAAAAAAACAGGGGTAGTGAAAATACTAAGAAAAAAATAATAAAACGCCTTGTTTCCTAAAAATATTTTTTCTTATAAAATGTTGGTACTTGTACGAGTATGTAAGCATGATTGTGTACATTGTTTTGTGGAAAAATAAAAACAAACAAATTCTTAGAAATTAATTTTTGTATCAGTAAAAAAAGAAAAAGAAAATTTGGAAAAATAACATCAACACCAAAATACAATATTCTTGTTAACGCGGTTAAAATACCAATTACCCATCGCTTCGTTAAAAGTATACACTAAGTAATTTAAAAAACAAAAGTTTAGGGGAAATCAGCAGTTTTTAAGAAAGCACATTTCCAGTTATTGATCTCAAGAAAATGGGGGGGAAAACATGTTCGAAATTAAGTAACAAAATTTAGGAAATACGAGTATTATATGAGGCCCTCAGGCCATTAGTGGCCTTTACTTGCAAAAATAAAATTTCGAGTAAAGTACGATTATTTCAATCAAATACATAATATATTTAATATTTGAAATCGAAATATATTTAATATTTGGATTACAAACTTTGAGTATAATATCAACTCTTCTGCAGTGTTTAAGGAAAAGAGGGAAAAATATTTTGTCTTATAGTAAAATTGCAATATTGAATTTCAAAAGCTGAAAAAGGATTTTAAAAAATACGATTAATATACCTCTTTTGTGGCCAAAACTCTGCCACAAAGTTAAATTACAAAATTTTGCAAAAGTAAAACAGACAACTTTAATATAATTAGCATATTTTCTCCAAATTCTTAATGTTATTGAGAAGAAAAACATTAAAAATTGAAAATTATAAATGGTTTTCGTCTCTTTATTTTTGTGTCGATTGTTTTTAATTTAGAATTTTGAAAGTTACTTAAAAAATTATTTAAGAGGAAACTGCCAAAGAATCTAAGCTTCAATCATTTAAAATTTAAATGAAATATTTTTTTAGTTAATATTAAACGCAAGCTGTTTTATAAGAATATTCATTTTTCTTAGTCATAATTTCATAAAAAACAAACAGTTTTTCAACTATGTGCAGGATCTCATCCAAACAAGTTCATATTGCAGCTCTGAATTCAAAAAAAAAATTTTGAATTCGGGGCGGCAATGTAGACATGTAAGTAAGGATATATGAAAGCATAAAAAGATTTTTCTTTTGAAAGAAAGAGCTTTTGGACCCAAAAATACCAGATCAAGGTATTATACATTATTCCACCCAACGGGTAAAATTAGATTATAAACTATTATGACTTTAACATAAAAATTGCTTTAATCAAAAGGTTTCACAATTTAAACTCAGCTAAAAATTTTTTAAATTAAACTTAGACGCTTTCGGTAAATATCAAAAGAAATATCCTGCCTTAAATTTTTTCTTTAACATTATTCAAATAATTTCACTCTCTTATATTATTTTAAATTGCATAACCGTTGTACCATACCTTATTCCTTCACCAATACTATAGTATACAGTAAAAGTATACAAAGAAAAATATAATTCTCCACTAAGTAGTTTTCTTTTCAGTTGGTTTTCATACAAAAATACCTTAAACTCAACTGTATGGTATTCATTTAGGTACTTAAATCTTAAAGCAAAATTTATCATTAACCATCCACATTTTCAGGAAGTACAAGTATATACTTGTATGCATATTAAATAGAAAATAACAAAACAATACCCATTCAGAAACAATAAAGTAAAATGTGGGTAAAATTAAATTTTTGAAAAGTTAAAATCAAAGTAACCTACAAGTACCTATATGTAATAATTATGTATATTCATATACATGTATTCATAATATCCATTTAAAGAGTTACGCACATTTACTCTATTAACCATAACGTAAAACAACTGAAATTAATCAACTGGAACAGCAACAGCCATATTGTATATAGCATTCTAATAAAGTTTTCATCTTCATTTTCAAATCTATCCATATAATATTTTGTACATACATACATGTACGAGTATATGTATGTAACTTACTAACAAAACAAAATCTAATGCTCGTGAGAAATACAATTTCCTTTTTCTATATAACACTAACAGCTTTCAAATTTGTAATATTTACATACAAATACATATTCTTATTTATGTATATATATAAATTTATGATTCATGTAAATCTGTTTTGAGAATCTACACTTTAAAAATCTTCTGCTTCAGCAAAAATAGAAATAGAATAGTAAGGATTTATAATGGTGGCCATATAATGGAAAACATGTGTTTTAACATACGCACATATGCAATAAACACGATATATTATATAGACAAAATATATATACATGTATATTGTATATCCAGTATTCGCAACTAAAATGCTAACACGAAACCTATTGAATTAAACATCATAATGAAAGTAACACTTTCCATTGAAAGGATATTTTAACTATTCAAATTGGTTACACATATTATACCCTTATACGGTGTTTATATATTATATATATAATCAAATATTTACTACCCAACAGTTACATTTTGGGTAAATTGTTAATTCTGAGATTGAATACTTAAAAAATTTTCGAGTCTTTGCTAAGTAAATAATATTATATATAGGACAAAGAAGAAAACTTGGCGATTGCTGAAATAATTGAATTATCTTTACTATGAATACGAATATGTGTAAAATGAAGAACGTTCAAGAGTAACTGTAAAGATTGTTCATTTTCAAAATGCTTTTAAAAACTCTTTTTTTTTCTTTTTCAAAAAATAGCGAAAACGAAAAGTTACAAAATTACCATCATTTAGATTTAAGTTGTTTATTTTAATCTTATGAGCGAAATTGTTATACATATACGTATACATATAGCATATAGGCTCTATTATATGTATATAATTTTTAAAGTTAACACTTTTTCAATTATCATTTGTATTGACAGTACAAAGAAATTTCTCTTATATTATTACGTAAATTTCATGTAGCGCAATGAATTAATCAATCGAATTATAAAAAACTGCGATTTATCAAGAGGATTGTTGATACAGCTCCGAGCTTGACAGTTGATTGTTCAATATTAAGTCATATTTGAACAAGTATTGTAGTTTAGCCTTTTTTGAAACTAGTATATTTTATTAGCCCATTCAAAATAATATCACCATAAAACTATTATACATATTATTAAAATATAATTAATTTTTGTACTCTTAAGAGATTAATGATATTGCTAAAGGTATTTGAATTCAATTACGCTTCATTAATTTACAAAATGGTTTATGGAAACCTTAAAAACACATTCTAATATTTCATTGATCATATCGTGAAATCCATTTAAGAAACCCCTATATATATAATATATAATTATAATTAAGCTATTTAGAATATTTAATTTTTAATTCAAAGAAAATAAAGTTCTCTAGAACATAATCAATAGTTAACACAATTCAATAGTATTATCTATTTTTCAAGGATAATTTTTTCGCATTCCAGCATAATAGATTAAAATTTTTTGTGTAGAAAATAATATAATTCTATAATTACTCACTCACTGAGAAGCCCAGTTAGAATTCTGGGATATTAAAAGTAAATTTAACGTTTAAATATTAAAGGATTTCAAATTATATTGCAAATAAATTCACGAAACTTCTTCAAGATTTAATTGAAAACTTTTCGTTTTACAAAAAAAAAAGTTTTAAGTAATTACAATACATGATTTATACTTAAAAGATCTAAAAGAAATTTGATTTGGATTACGTTCGATATAAAATTTCGTTTGATTCAAAAATTTGAAAGCCATATAATTTGCATTGAAATTTTATTATAATCATATTAAAAATTTCTTGGTCGCAATTTTACACTCCTAAGGTATACGTATTTCGAATTTTTTCAAATATTTTTTTCCTCTAAAATTGGCTCAATCTGTTCATTTAAATTATTATAAAAATAAAGTTACAAGTCATTCAGTGTGACCAGAGCGATTTGGCCTTGTAGGGATGAGAAGAAGACGAAGGCGTTGTTATTTGTTGGAATATAATAGGGCTTATCTCAGCATACTGGTGATATAAGCCCTATTATATAAGATACAAGTGGCTTAGAAGCTTTGAGTCGCTGCTACAGATGTCTGTTGAGAATATTGCCAGAATATTGCTGACATTTTTGACAGGATTTTAACATTCAATGTATTCAAGGAGATCAATTTGTTCCGATAGATATAGTTTTACATGAGGATTGCCGATGGGCTTTCTTGTTGGCCTAGTGTATTAGTTTCGGCCAGTCTACCCAGTTTTAGTGGTTGCCCAGTCTTGGCTCCCCCCTCTCTTACTACTATTAATACTACTATTAATTAAATAATGTTCGCAAAATTTTACTTGGCGTTATATGCAAGTATAATAACATTAAAATAATTTACGTATAACAGAAAAAATAAATTATCATACAATCACACTGTAAAGAATAATAACTGAAACAATTTTGACTTGCGTATCTCATAACCATGTACAAGTTTCAAGTGTTAATGTTTTATTCAAAATTCGCATTTCATTTATTATTCACCGAAGCAAACCAATGAAAAATGCTTGATATCTTGAATTCAACCTTAACCATACCGGTCTGTACTTTTAAATAGATTATTTAAAAAAATTATACACATATAGTCCTAGCCATAACTGTTTTTTATAGAATTTATAAATTTTTCAATATTTAAATTAAAAATTCACAAAAAAAAAAAAATAAAAAAAAACAAACAAGAAAAAGAAGAAAAACATGAAAAAACACTTCATTAAAATAATGTGCGTCTTTAAAATATTAAAGAAAAGAAAACATGAAAAAAAAATGTGGAAGGAAAAAGCAACAAAATAATAAAAAAAAAAATTATGAAGAAAATGAAAAGGAAAAAAACCCTTAATCCAACAATAATAAATAAAATTGAACAAAACTGAACACTTAACGAATATATTGCTTTTTAAATGTCACAAACAACTGAAATCCTTAAAGCTAAATTGCATTCTAAAAATTGAAGACAAGATAAAAGAGAAAAGATAATGTCTCCAAAAAAAAACATATGAACGCGCGCGTCTCCTTTATAAAATATTAAAATAAGATAAAATGTAAACATATTTTAAGGATTTCCTCTCCTTTATTCCTTATCTTTCGTTTTATTATACTAAAAACACGTATATACTCATATGTACATATACATATGTATATATACATTTTTTGTGATATTTTTTTAATATAATATAAGAACATATTATAAATAATCATTATTATTATTATTATATAGTAAATAGTATACACATAATATATTACATAAGTAAGAATATGTAAAAGTATATGGGTATACATGGGTATGAAAAAAAAATATAGAAAATTATTATTATTATTTTAGTATTCCTATATATTATGTACCTACATGCTATATATGTTATATAAATCATATATGTAAATTGTATATATAATCAAGGACATAAAAACCATTTGGTGCAAGAAAAAATATAGAGTAAAATTCAAATTCAGAAAAGGGAAAAAATCGGTGTCATTTTAATAAAATGAAGTAAAAAAAAAAAATTTTTTTTAAAGTTTTTTATTTCTTTTATATTAGATAATTTTACATTGTATATACGCGTACAAATGTATATATTTTGTAAACCACTTAAATAATACATCATACATACATACAACTTTATTATATATTACATTAGAAAAAAAAACGCAAAACGAGCAAAAACACAAAACTTTGAAAACAATTACAATATTACAGGGTGTTAAACTGTTAGACCATTAAGCAAACATCAACTTCATTAATATTGCAATATTATATTGGTTGTACAAGGTTTCACATTATTATATATTATGTAATTTTAACGTAATTAGTTTAATAAAAATTATAAAATTAAATTACTTATATTATATTTTATATACATACATAATTCTATGTTTTTTATATGAATTTGCACATATTGATTACATATACCTTCCATATAAATACTATATACAGCATTAGTGGGTAGTTTTACATAAATAAGTGCATATTTTGAAAGTTTTAATTAGAAGTAATTATTATCATAATTTATTATATTATAAAATTAAAATTTTATATGCATTTTATATAGCTAGAATAAATTTTAAAATAAAAACAAGAAGAATATAGTAAAAAATTTAGTTTTATAAAAAATTTGTTATATTTTAAATAACTTGATGTAATGCAATTTCATTGTTAACTGTGAAAACAGAACCAAAGCCGTGAGCGAAAAATGGGAACAATTTCCGTTTTTAACTCAGACCAGGAGCGGTATGGCAAAATTAATTGAACGGTATTTTGCATAAAATGTCAGACACACACATGAAAGCGGATAATGCCAAAAAAATACCGCCAGCGGTAAAATTAGAATTTAGGACATTTCACCGCCGATGATGAATTCCATTTCCAGTTTCATTTGAATAATATTTGTATTTTAATTTGAATTAAGACATTTCGCAGAGAAAATTCGCTCTTGTTCTGTTTTCAACGTAATATAAAAAATTTTAAAATTATTTTTTTTTTGGAGTAACGCTTTGAAGTATCGAACTTTACTCAACATGTAAAAAACGAGTGCATATGCAACATTCGTAGAATTGAGCATAGTTTGACAAAAGGATTGGATTTCAAATTAATGATAAGACAAAAAACACTGAATTTTCTCATCTGACTGTTTTTAAACTATCAATTAGGATTTTGGTTAAAATGCTGCCACTATTTTAGATTACCACTATTGCTTTATTGGCAATCTTATTTAAATAAAAATTAAAAATATTATTTCCTTACGTATGCTTGAAAAATTACTGATTTAAGTAAATTACAATCAGTGACTGTTCAATTTAAAGACAAAAGGTTTGTCTCAAAAAAAGAATTCAGTGTTACTCCTTGTTTATTACGAGAATCAACATTACAATGATTCTACAAGGTTAATTCTTAAAAATAAGCAAAATATTGAACTTTTGATTTCACATTATGATTTCTTCCAAAATTATAGAACTTGATTTTCATAATATGCTTAAAACTTTGTCAAAAAAACTATTTTTATACTAATTAATCAATGATTTTTAATAATTTTCACAAAATATGTTGTTAAATCAGATAAAGTTTATTGGTTATTATAGGCTTATATAGGTGAACTTGTTAAATTCCTTTTTAGAATTAAAAACAAAACCTTGATTTTTGTGTTTTGATTAGAATATTATACCAGATCAGATTTAATACCTGAGATAAATCTGGCCAGGTCAGATTTATATTTGACCCTTTTTTTTTCAAATTTCTCAGAATAAGATTTTGAATAGGCGAGTTTATTATTTTTAGTTACCATGATAGTGTTGAATATGAAAATTTCTTAGAGATATACAGAGAATGTATTAAACATATCTGAAAATCTGTTAAACATATTAATTATCAGAAATTTTATTAAAACTTTATTGAAATTTTTATACTTCAGTTTTGGATATAAGGTGGAATAGACGATATCTGTATAAAATTTACTCTTTCATTTAAAAAAATTCAATGATTTTTGAATTGATAAAATTTCTTAAGGGATTTCTTATTTTATTATTTAATAAATATGAGCATTATCTCTAAAAAAGAACTGAATAGCATGGCATATCAAATATTTTTAATTTTTGAATTAACAAAAGAACTACAAAAATGTTTTTTTAAACCTATACAAACGAAATTAAAACAATTTTCAAACAAAAAAAATAAATTTCTGAACAATAAATAAAATATCAGTCCATCATTATTTGCTTTCATATTTTGAAAAAAAAAATTCCCAATCCTCATTTCTATGACTACACACTTTGATCCTAAGTTTATCTTTATACAAAAAAAAATTACTATACAAATAGAAAAATCAAAAGATTTTTTTTTTAAATGCTTATAATCATACGCCTTTTCATTTTTATTAAAATTATTTTTTATATTTTATTTTTTATACTAAAAATATTATTTTATAATAATCATCTTTTCTTTAAGCATCCTGTTTATAATCCAGAAGTAAAATAGTAAAATAAGGGAATCGTATTCTTTATAAAAACAAAACAAAACACTAGAATCCCAATAAGAAACAGAAAAAATAATAATAATAAAAATAATGATATCGGAATATTTTCTATAGAAAGAGGCTAAAAACAAAAAACAAAAAATCCATGCAAACACAAAAAATAAGAAAATCTCTTTTTTAAGCGTATAAGCTGATTTTTTCATCTCTAGGATACTTTCAACTTCAACTGCTGAAAATAAGACAAAAACATAAAGGAAAAATGAAATAGAAAATTAGAATAAGGACATTTTAAAAAAAAAAAAATTTTTTTTCAAAATGTTAAATTTAGGACCCACTTTTCTTTTTCTCAAATATTCTTTTCGCTTCTATTATTTTATGTTCTCATAATAAAATTTTTCTATACTTTATTTTCTTTTTTCCACCATTTTATAATTATTATTATCCTTCGTACAAAACAAGATAAAATAAGAATAACAAAAGAATAACAAACCGAAAACAAAAAAGAAATATAATTTTTTAAGGACATAATGGAATCTAGTCATTCAGGAAATGTTTTTTTTTCTTGCTCTTTTAAATTTTTATTTTTGGAAAATATTTCAAGGAATTGCCAGAAAATAGAAAAATAATGACCAAAAGGAAAATAATAAGAGAGCAATAAGAATAAGAAATTTTAAATTTTATAAAATCTTATTGAATAAAATCTTATTGTATCTTCTTTAAGATTAATTTCACTATTTCATATACTGTATAGGTACACTTATAAAATACTAAGAAATTTTTAAATATTTTCGAAAATGCTTAAGGAAAAAATTAAATTACTTATAATATTAAAGTTCTTTTAAGCCAATTAATTTAGAATGTGATCTAATAAGAAAACATAATATTTATTTCTTCAGGTTTATTACACGAATATAAAAGAAAATATTTGATAAAGAAAATTAATACTTCCTTATAGATGCTCTTATGAAATAGTTCTTATTTTATGTAATTTAACTAGTCACATATAAGATGAAAAACGTCAGAAAATTTTTTTTCTCAAGTCCCTGTAATGCCTCATTCATCAGTTAATTGAGCGTTAGACTAGTTGAAATTCTTACCTGCGGAAAACACAAAGATCATGGACACTATCATTTTTCAGAGCTCTAGGACTATTCATAAAAGAGCTAGGGTCTTTTGAAGATCGTAGTCTTATTTATAAAGTAAAATATACAATTACAATAAATATACAAAATAAAGAAAAAATTCAAATTTTTTATTTATACTATACTAAGATCTATGTCAGTCTAAAATTCTTATTCCCTGAAATTAAACATATTTTTGCTCTTGTATTGAGAGTTTTATTCTCAAATATAAAGAAAAATTTAAACAAAATTCTGTTCTTTGAGAAAAATCGAAAAAATTTGAATTGATTTAAGAAATTTTTAACAAATCTAAAAAAACAAATTCTGACCTGTGCAGTAGTTATTGCACTGGTCCTCCAACTGAAGCATCTTGTGTGTTAAGCCCGATCAGGTCATTATAAAAATTGTATTTAATATTTAAGCAGCTTAATATACATTATATATAAAAATAATATTAACTAATCAACATATTTCAATAGCAGCCATTATTAAAAATACCAATAATATAAAGTAATTAATAATAAGCTTAAACAAATACAGAGAAAGAACTACATTAGGCTTGTCACCTACTTATCAAATAAATTACTAAAAATGAAATAAATTACTGAAGAAACTGGTTCATAGTTGTCCACGATATCATGCACAAGCCCTACGCTCTTCCTTGGAGTTAAGTAGGATAAAAACAAAAAGTAGATTCAAAATCTAAATTGTTACACATTTTAAAAATAGTATTATGTGAGAGAATATTTTAGAGCAATAGCATTAAAGATTTTTGTTCGAACACGTATTATCTTCATTTACAATTTAAATTTCATTAATTAACAATTTGAATAAAATTATTAAAAAATTTCATCCCTTTTGGCCATACAAAAAAATTATGTATGATAATTTATTTCTTTTATACTATGTACATCTACACGTATACAAAATTCCTATTTAAATTTGTAAGTTTTCGACTATATTTTCAATTCAACTAATTCATTATAGTATGTATACAATTATAACATAAGTACCGACGACGCCGACCCCTTAAAAAATGTTTTTAGAATAAAATATATTTTAAAACTTTTTCTTTATAAAAATAAAATTTCCACATACAATTAAAAAGAACCCTTAATTTTTTTTTTGTAATTGGTACTCGTATCACAAAAAAATTATCACAATATATGCATAAAAATTGTATAATAAATTTTCGTATGAATGAATATACAAAACTTTCCCAAAATAATAGCACTATAAAATTTCAAAAAAAAAAAAACAAAAATTATACGATATTGTATGAAAATCACTAATTAATTTAATTGAAAAGTCATTTCTAAAAATTATGTCAACTTAATATTATTATAGTACAATAGAATAGAAGACCAAAAAAAAAAGAAAAAGAAATGCAAAAAAAAAGTAAGGATATAAGACCTTCAATTATAGATTAAAAATCAAATTATTACAATAAAAAAGAAATGTTATATAATTATACGATATGAATATTTTTATATTTTGTGTTATACAATAGTAAAACACAATCAAACACATCACAGTTTCTTATCCATATAATAAAATATCCATATTTCAAGTATCCCTTTTGTTATAAATTTTTTTTTTGTGTAACCCTTTTTAATATTATGAATTTGTGCATAGTTTATTTTTTACATTCTATTGTTTGTAATTTTATTCTGTTTTTTTTATTTATTATTGTTATTATTACACAATTTTTCTTATTATTTATACACCTTGTACTTTGTTATTCTCTAGTCATTGGATAAATATATAAATATCAAAAAAAAATATTATACAAGAACAAGAGAATGAATGTATTGTTAAAAATCAACAGGATATTCATCAGGATTTTCCACTTTTACTAAAAATATAATGAAAAATACAAGAAGAAATTATTTTTCTAACAAGCGAAAATGTTCGTATTATTAAAAATAAAAAAAAAAAATATAGTTGTACTTGTCAATTTTAAGATATATTTTCATATATTAAACTAGAAAAAATAATTATAATCCTATTATTATAAATAAAAATAATCTTTTGAATTTCTGCCGGAATCGCATAACCTTTTTGACTTCATGTCTGATATAAACGTATACATACATACATAAATTTAAAAATTCAAAATAATATCAAAAATATTATTTTTGGGCAGCTCGTAATAAGTTACAGATTCGTCTCGAGAATTGCCTAGAATTACCGAGAATTATCTAAAAAATTCTGAACTTTTCATTGTTAACAAAATAATTAATATTAATCGATTTTATAAATTTCTGTATAGTTACAATGTAGAACTGCGTTGCCTAATTCTGGATTTAGTTCTTAATTTCATTCAAAATTAGACTTATTCATATTTCAATTAATTTTCCGTAACAATTTGACTCACTTACCTACCATTAAGTATAAAACTATGAAATATGGAAATTTTACTATAAAACCACAAATTTAGTACAAAAAAATTATTACTGCTCTTCTTAAAAAAATCAGAACGTCAAATTTGTTATAACCCTCGCATTTACAATCCATACAGAAAAAAAAGGATGCAAAATAAAAGATAAAAGAAACGCAAATAATGAAAATGCATACTAGAAAAAAAATAAAATTGTAAAAAAGGACATTTTTACTAAGTTTTTTTCTTCCTTTGTTTTATCGAATTTTATACATTTTGCATTCTGTTTATGGTATTTTTATCTTCTATTTTACAATTTTACATACGTACACACATTTGTAATAAAATTTGATTCATTACTTCCGGCACATTTCTATATTTTCATTGTTATTTTCCAGTTATATTTATAACTATTTTTCACTACATAAAATTTCATATAGAATAAACTATTATCAACACCATAATCATCATCAAACAAATAACAGCAAATAATTTTTAAGCTCTTTTCACCTATTTTTGGTTTTCTTATATTTCGCGTATACATTAGTGATGTAACAATTATTATAACTTATTAAATGTCACCTTAAAGTTTGTGTAATCAAAATTAACCTTTTTTGTACGAAATTATTTTTCCATTTTCATTTTTGCAAGAACTTCATATTTCGCATTTAATTTTAGATAACTAGAAATAATAAACGCGTACTGTGCCAATTTGAAATTCTCTCAAAATATCGTAAGATGCGGCAGCAGGCTTAAAATTTTCACATAAATTTAGATTTTGGATAGTACAAAATAATATTACCACGTCACATACGTAATCCCGCGTATGCACGCGAATTCATCCTACATGCGAGTTTTGAATAGAGAAATTAGTTGTGTTTCTTGAGTTGCGTATTGAATACACCATAGTATAACTATTCGAAAATGTTTAAATATAATTTAATTCAGTTTTTATAATTGATTTTTTTTAACTTCTATATTAATTTAATTGAGGCCAGTAATAATAATATAGTTCAAAATTGCATATCATAGCGCGCAATCAAAATATTTTAATTGAAACCAACATAACAACAACATTTTAGTAATAAGAGAAATTAAATTTTACTTTAAAAGCTTTGCACTTTAGTACACACAATCTAAAATTAATCAAATAAAGTATACTATAATGTAAACTATACCAATAAAATATAAAAGAAATAAATCTAATAATACTAAAAATTTTGCTTTGAACAACATTTTAAGGTTATAGCATTCGAATGTATTAAGTAAATAAGGAAGAAAACATAAAGAGAACATTTCCTAAACAAAGTTTTTGAAAAAAATTCAAGTAGTTGAAAATAATATTTTTTAACAGAAAATATTTAATTTATTTTTGAAATTGGCCCACAAATTCAAATACTAAGGGTACTTTGTATTGTAGAAAAATTAAATAAATTATCCTATAAGTATGCAATTATAAAAATTTTGTAAAATTATTAAACCATACAAATTTGTATTGAACCATGAATCCTTTCAAACTCGTAAATTTATATCAACTTCTAAAAAATTTGTAAAGTTTAGATGTTAAGATCCAAACTTAGGTCCACACTTACGTCCAGCTGAATCAATTCAATTGATCCAACGAAATCAGAAATTCAATAATAAAAGGTATAAGAAAAATTACAAATTTTGAAAAACAGCCAAAATTTTGTTACCCAACTACTTATGTATATTATGTAAAAAGGCCAAAATTACATTACTGCTTGACCCTTCCTCGTAGCAGTTCTCTTTAAACACAACTCTCTTAGTAATTTATCTTACGTTGTCATTTTTATTCATTGCTAAAATGTTCACTTTAAATGTAATGAAAATAGTGTGTAGTAGGTGTTTTTATAAAGTGCATCACATAAAAATTGTTTTTTAAATTGCATAGTTTTATACCTTATACTTTTTTTTTTAAATTACAAAAAAATAAAACAAATTCCCATAAAAAGCGCAAAATACGACACAACATTAAATTAAATTGTTTAACATTATTGGAATCAGATTCTTATTGTAAAGCTACATAGCTCTAAATTTACAAAAATGTAATTTTAGATAAAGTAGGATATAAGGTGATGAAAGGAAAAAAAAGATGGACAGTCCTCTGTTTCTTGTATAAGAAGTACATACATACAAAGTTTGAATGTTAAATTCTATTTAGTTTCCTTATTGTTTTATTCTTCAAAGCAAGAAAACAAGCAAAAAAAAACATGATTGCAATTTTTTCATTTTGTGTATCTGAATGTTATATAAAAGGGATTTCATTAAATCCTTAAACAGACCCTTCTTCTTCTTTTACGTTCAAAATACTTATGTATGTACGTTATAATATAGAAAACTAAAATATTATGTGTTTTTTCTCTTTATTTCGATTTGACACAGATATTCTTTAGAGAAAAATTCAGGTAAAAATTTTTCTATGATATTTATGTACATAAATTTTGTTGCAAACATAATATTATATACTAAATGTGGTACATTAAAGAAATTTATAGAGTGTACCGAAGATATTCATAGTGTATCAGTACCGTTTGTTTTTAGTTTTAGAATATCGTAATTCAGTTAAGTAATAATTTAAATTTTAGAAGGAAATTCCTAAAAGTAAGGAACTTTATAGGTAAAGAATTATTAATAAACAAGTTTCGTTTTAATATTATGTATAGTTATTCAAATGTACTAAGTTCTTTGAAACCAAACACTTTAATCAAATTAGATATAGTTTGTTAGCACTTAAATTTCTTTAAGAACTGTTCAGTTAATTACAATACCTTTATTATCGTATTAAAAGTCATTAAATTGGCAAGATTGTGTTCATTTGTTCCAGAAAATTTTACGAAGTTACAAGTCATATATCTAGATAATACTACACACATTAATCGTCATTCCTGACCATTTGCTCTAATTTGCTTTATCTATCCTCTAGTATAACAAAATATTTTTGAATTTTTTCAATTAAAAATATTTTGCTTACTGATATGACTTATTTTAAGAGAGTATGCTTTTATACATAGTATTTATCATTCTTCTTATTGGAATTGTTTAATATTAAACATGTTAGAAAATAGCGACACAAAATATTTTGGCTACATTTCACCATCACAAGGGTTTAAAAGTTTTACGTACACCCCTTGTAAAATATGATTTTAGTAAAGAGAAATGAGAAAAAGAAAATTAAATACAAGAAAATTACAAATGCAAAAAAACAAAAATGCAAAAAAAAAACTGGGATTTTGACCTAAATTTTCTACTTCTCCGGCCTTTATTGTTTGAAGATAAGACAACTATAAGAATAAAATGTTATTTTCATTTTTAGTATTGTGACTGACTTTCAGTCTTTTTTACTTTGTAAAATTTTACATGACAATGAAATATTGTTTTATAAACTTAGCTGTATAATGTAAAAATACTAGTAATTAAATAGTAACTAATTTAAAATAATTTGAGCAATGTGATATAGTTATAAATTCATAGGACTTAATAAAAGAATGGACACTGTGTCCGTTCGATTTAATGTAGACTATACAATGATTAGAAATATGAAATGAACATTCACGAATAATATACCAAATTCGAAAAGTTTTCTTATAATTTTTGTTTTACTCAAAATCATTTAAACTCAAAATTTACTTAATTACTCTAATTACTGGATCTAATAAACGCAACAAATATAATGAAATCTTATAAATTAGTAGGAAAATAATTTAATAATTTTTAAACTGTATAGTTGATTACTGCTTCCATAAGAATTTTAGTTCATTAGAATTTTAGCAAATTCAAGAAAATCGAACTTTCGTCCTATTATTTGCGGTTTACTTTAGCTAAAATTTTAATATGAGTTTACCATATTAAAATTTAACTTGTTAAAAACATCTTAAATTCAACAATAAGATCTATGGTATCTTAAGAGTCGATATAGAAGAATATGCAATAATTGATTAATTAAATTAATTAACTTTAACACATTTTCTTTTCACATTACAAAATACACATTTTACTTTGATTATATTCACTTATATTTTGAAGTTCAACTTCTCCCTAAACACACTGGGAACAAAGGAAGAAAAATTATTGTACATAATATGCATCTTATGGGTACACATTTCTTTACGTGTAAATTTCTAACACTTTACTTTTAATTTGGTTTTTTTCATAAGATTGTTTCATTAAAACAAATGATTTTTCTCTGATTCTAAATACACTTGGTTGTATAACTATGCATTTATGTATGAGAAGCAAACATATCAAGCTTTTACCATTTTTCACATATAAAAAAAAATCAATTTGAAAGAAGGACTTCGTCATGATTCTGATTAAACCCAAAAGATTAATTTATTTTCAATTTATTTTTCTTTTTTGTTTCATTTCTCTATTTCGTATTTAAAATCTATATGTAGAAATAAAAGATTAAAGAATTTTAACCTTTAAGAAATAAGAAATAGAAAATAATTGAATCAACAATATTATATAATAAAACATATAAAATAAGATTTATTTATTGGTAATGTCTAGACAAATTTCTAAAATCAAATTCATTTTTAAAAGTTTTTATATTTTATTTTTTTTGGGATAAACAGCCGGTAAAAGCATATTGTGGTATAGAATCGTTAATAACTAAAAAAAATATTATATAAGATAAATATCCTTTTTCTTATAAATGTTAAAAAATTCAATAATATTCATAAATTAAATTAGAGAATAATATGGTTGCCTATTTTAGTGTAAAATATTTAATACGAGTATTTCGTGGGTAATATAATATTATAACTCTTGAAATTTCATACAATTTCGGAAATATTCAAGAAATTGTTCTTAATCATTGAATATACATTCGGAATTCGTATTTTTCTTAAAGGACATGTAACACATGCGGATATGGATACAAATGGAAAAGTGCTTTTTAAAAAATTTAAAGTTTACAGTCGAAAATAAGAGAAATTTCACGTTGAGAACAATGACACGGTCAATATGGTGTATGAAATAAAAAAGTTCTCATTAATTTCCTCATACATTCAAATGATTAAAGATGGTCCGGATCTAAAGGATAGTACTGCATCTTTCCATTACAAACTACTTTAATGTAAAAACAAAATTATTTTTTATTGCCATAGTTTTCATTTCTAAAACTGAAATAGAGTATCGCTTTACAAAAATGATCCTGAAGTTTTAAAAGTTTTCTAATTGATCTATGTCTTAAAAGAATTGAAAGACATTTTTTAAAAATATCCATAATACACATTTTCTAGTAGTCCTGACTGGTAATGAATGAGTGCCATTTTTTTCATAAATTTCCTAATTAATAATATTTTCGTAGAAAATCGATAACGAATGACATTATTATTTAATTTCGCTTAATTTATATTATTAATACTAATTTATTAATTTATTTAAATTAATCGCTTAATTTTTTATTTTATACTTCTAATTTTATTTTATATACATTTATTTATATACAAAAGAGACGGTGAAGTATTTGTGCGAAATAATTTACTGGAGATAGTAATTGGAGATTAACTTGCACCCATACTACCCAACATAAAATCTAATTTCTAAAAAAATCCTAATCTAATACTCGTGCATATTTTAATATACGAAAATTATGACTTTATGAAATCATGCAACAAAAACAGAAAAAACATTTTTTTTTCAGCCCAAGTCAATTTTTTTCAATTTTGATTTAAATTCACGCATAATGTATATATAATATATCCATACATACATACTTTCTTAACATATTATTATTATATTTACATTTTTAATATGAAATAAAAAAAAACCTATAATAAATCAATTTATTACCAATTTTTATGGTTTATTTTACAAGGAATAGGGGTATGTAATGTATGTATATAAATTAAAATTTAGGGCATTCAAATCAAGTCTAGATCTTGGTTATTATAGAAGTATAAATTTTATTACTTAAGAAAATAAATTTTAGTCGTTTTAATATATGAAATAAATTTATGATTTATTTATGCACCTACTCATAGAAAATAATTTACCGACTTATGAATGGAACACATTTCAGCCCATAAGAATATTTTCATATTTTTTGAATCATATAACAGTATGAGTTCAAGGATTTCATACTATGATTTCTCTCCATATACCAGTGCATCCTTATACATTATATTGAGACGTGTTTATCTATTTTTATTAGGACTGTAATAAAAAAAAAAAAACAAATTTTATGAGTTTCAAATTTATCACCCAAGATCAATATCTGCTTCATGATATTATTTATTTTGCTATTTTTATAGGATATTTTATAGGATTAATTAATTTTTAAATGCATATTTTCACCATAACTATAATACTGTTGCAAAAAATTAAAGAAAAACCGATTTTATTTTAAAATCTAGAGTTACTTGTACTATCCAATTTCATACGGCTTAAGTTCTATTTTACCTACAACTATAATGAATTTTATTAAAATCTACAAAATAGTTCTTTAGAAGAATAACCTGTAAAAATTTGAATTTCAGAAAATTGATTTACAACAAAACAACAAATATGGTGTATAACAATTTTAAAAATAATAAAAACTAATTAATAAATAGATTTTTTTATTCATCCAGTAATAATTACATTTCTGCTATCTGCATCCTTTCTTTCTTTCGTAAACATTTCATTCATTCCTTTTTTTTTCAAATACATATGCATACATACTTTTCAAAAAATTATTTTCACCACAATTCCAATTTTACCAAAGAAAATAATAACATAACCTTAAAAATAAATATTAATAACGAAATTGTATAAAACATTAAAACAACAATAATAATGAAAACATTAGAAAATGTCAAAATATAAACTGTCATAATTATCATTTTTGCCAACAGTATACATACAAGGTATACAAAACAAAATGACACTCAATGTAGCCAACATAATAATATTAATGCGTATAAAATGGAATAAATATAACAACAACAATACATAAATAAATAAAAGACATTTTATAGTTGTATAAAAATTTCGGTATCTACAAAATCTCTCCACAATCTAAAAAGCAAAATATACATTTTTGATTACAGAGAGAACAAATAAAAGAAAATAAAAATAATAACAAAAACGAAAATAAAATCTCCATTCCTCTCCACATTATTATTTCTATATGCATTTTACTGTAAAGAAAATAAAGCAAAAAAAACATAAAGTAAGCAAAAAAAAAAATTTACATTTTTTTCTTTTTCGTTCTTCTTTTTGTATTCATTTTGACATCTTCTCTCAGTTAAAGTCAAAATTCATAGAAGATTTGATTTTTACATGTGTTTGTGTTTTTGTCATCGGGTCGCGGTTTTTATTCGTCGTCCAAGTTTTTTTTTAGAAGAAATTTTTGTTAAAAATTTTTAATATTATAAAAAGTGTAAAATTGAAATAAATAATATTTGAAATATTAAAATAATTAATATATTTATAATTATAAAGTTCGATTTAACTGCAAATATTGAAATAGAGTTCGAAATAAAGTGAATAAATGAAATGGAAAAAAAATTTTTTTTTTTGT
Source organism: Condylostylus longicornis (assembly GCF_029603195.1). Lineage (NCBI taxonomy): Eukaryota > Metazoa > Arthropoda > Insecta > Diptera > Dolichopodidae > Condylostylus > Condylostylus longicornis. Next base: position 801,018 of record NW_026577984.1, read on the forward strand.
ACTTTAGTGATTTTTATATGAATATGTAATAGAAATAAAAAAAAATTACTGGCGAAAAAAAACACGAAATGAAAATTTAATTTTTAAGCAAAAAAAAACAAAAAATCAAATATTCTTGCCACCATTTAATTGTGTACTATTTATTAGCATTTTTCTCTAAATTAATTGACAAATTGAAAAAGTAAAGGTTTTCATTATTTTAGAAGGAAGAATAAGAAAAAAAATTAAAATTCATAATTTGCAAATTATTTAAAATTTTTGAATTAAATTTTCTTTGCATTATTGAAAATTCAATTTTCAATTGAAAAATTCTACTTAATTAATAAAGTAATTTATGTTATGATTTTAAAGAAATTTCATATTTTATTTAGTGTAATTGATAAAATCTTGTGTGTGTTTTTTTTTTCTTTTCTTAAAAATTTTCTATATTCTTATTAGCAAAATAAGTATGTGTGTATGTATATATAAAAAGTATATTTATGAATTGGGAATATTATTTTATTTTCTTATTGACAGCTGCTGCTCTGCTGTATAGAAAAAAAATTTTTTTTTTCTTACCATCAAAGAAAATAAAAAAATCAATAAAATGTGCAAAAGAGAAATTTATATGTGTGTGTTTGTGTGTGAATTTTTGATATACTAAGTAGGTATACTTTTTATAACATTTATTATAATTTTTTTTCTTACATGAAAGTAATTCTTACATAGTGTCCAAATAATTATCCAATATTCAAGAATAATATAAATGAAAAAAATTTTTGATATACAAGATTATTTAATAAAATTTTCCCATAATAAACATTGAAATTTTTATCCTATAAGAATTTCTCTAGTTAGAATAAATTTTATTCGAACAAGAATAAATATAGTACGTGTGTGTTTGTGTGTGTTTGCATAAATTGGTCTATTTTGTAATGTATTCTCTGTTATGTGTATACAGAATTTATTTTTCAGTACACTTTTTTTTTTTCTTATACACTTGTTTTTTCTTTTTTTCTTTTATATTAGCTCTTATGAAGCTCCCATCTATCCAACATTAATTTACTTACATTACATACAATGTGGGTTTGTATTAAATTCGCTCGTTTTTTTTTTTATTATTTATTTTTCTTAATTTTCTAATTCATAAATTTTAATATTATATTTTAAAGAATGTTGTTTTTATTTTCTCATTTTTAATGATAATTTAAAATGTATAAGCAAGAAGAGAAAAAAATTTATAAAAAAAAATGCAATTTTTTACCGTGATGTTGATATTTTGTATTGTAATTAATTCTTAATACTTTAAACCATTTGAATATTTAAATGAAAAACAAAATTAAAATATTAAATTAATAAAAATAAAAATCAACAAAGAATTTAATTAGACCAGGCACCTAATAAACGCCATAAAAATGTAGGTACATATGCATATTTTCATACCAGTATGTTGGATACTTGAGTAAGCAGGAACGTATACATGACGAGAAAGCAAGTACATATGTAGATACCAACCTACTGACTAACTAAAAAAAATTCACATACATTCCTACACATTATCAGCCTACTTACTTATTTATTATTTTAATAAGATAACAAATTACATTTGAAATGTAAATTTTTATTCAGTAATAAAGGAAGATGGTATTATCACAGCTATGTATATGGAAATGTATAGATTCAAGGCAGCTGTAAATGTTTAATTATGCATGTGAATATTCCTATTAATTTAGCTATATATATACATACATATGTATATTCTTACTTACTTTCAAAATATGTTTTTACATACATTCAATGAAATAACTAAGCAAGTTATGCTTTATGTTCTAAGTATGCAAAATATACCTACATAATTACATAAAATTAGGTACTAAAAACATATATTTATCTACATATTAACTATTAACAACTTACTGTATATACATATATGTAATATTATCTACAATGAGTATGTAAAAGCCAGATATAAAAATAAATAACTAAATTGATTAGGAAGATATTATTAGCATTTTATTTTTATGATAATTTATGCTGATTGTGTCAAATATAAAAAATTTTTTTTTCTTTTATTTTCATTTGCATTTGTTCTTGTTTTTTTTTCAACTTTGATTCAGTTAGTCTTGATATTTTTACGCCTAGCTGTTTATATAATATATATATATATGTACCTATATTGTTTTTTTGTTGTAGCTACTATACTAAAATTATTTTATTCAATTCAATTCAGAATACATTTATGTATGCCATTACGAAATAAGTCAATATACATTTTATTAAATCCATTGAGAAAATATAATAAATATAAAAAATATAAATTTTTATAAAGAATAAAATGCTGTGCAATTGTCGAATACACACATAAGTATACATAATATACTTACATATTACTTACAATAAATAAATTGGTTATAAAATTAGGTTTGCCAGATCTAAGTTTTTTAATATGGAAATTATAGCAGTTATTACATAGATAACTGATAATAGTCGATTCTAAGTTCAAATTTGCAATAAATCTAAGGGTTTGAGGAATAAAATGCCGGTTGTTTGCAAGCATCCTTTTTTCTTATAAAAATAATTTCTTACCTAAAAATTATATTTACCAAACCGATTCTTTTGTAGTTCGACCGCAAATGATAACAGCACTTACTCTAATTAATTCTCAGTAAAATACATGTGTTCATAAATAATTTTTAATATACGTTTTCTTTTTCGCCTTATCTTTAATATGTTCATTATGTGCTCATGCGTTCTAAAACATTTTACGTGGATTGATATCATTATTTAACCTAATTTAGTTACTCAGTAAATAATATACATACTTATATATATACACATAATGAATAACAATTGTAGTTTTCAGAGTTTGTGAGTGTAATTTTTTATTAAATCATCTTTTGAACTGAAAAAAAATTGATGTATATTGAATTTAAGACTAAAATTCTAGTTAGAATTCCGATCTGTTATAATTGTAAATAACATACTTACTTGTTTAATTTTTTCAAAAACATTTTGTTTATGCACTATTTAAATTAAGATGTGCAACATAGAATAATTTTCCTTTTGTAACCAATTATTAAAAATTTAAAAATCAATTAATCAATAACTTATTTAGTTAAAATTTTTTTCAATATTTTTCTACTGCAAACAGCTTGACCATCCTATGTACCCATTATATACGTATATCTATACGAATATGCATATTATCAAAATTCATTAATAAAATTTTCTCCCATCCCAAAATTATCATGTCCAAATGTTTATGACAGTATGAGACTTTTTTATTTTTAATCTTTGAATGATCAACAAACTAAGTTTTAATCTGAAATATGTATGTACAAAAATGTTCAATTCATTCATTTACTTATACTTATCAACTGGTGTGAATTTCAAATGGTTGCGCCTATTGTTTATTATTTTAACTTTATTAATTTTCTTTTTTATTAAATTTCACACCAAAAAACAAGCTTAGCTTACTGCGGTTATCTTAAGTTGTATACAAAAATAAACCTATTTTCAATTTTTTTGTTTTATGGTTAGTTTTGTTTACAAAAAGAATTTAAAAAGAAATGAAACTTTTTTAAATATTAATATTTTTTTTTTTTATTCACTTGATTGTTGTGCTACTTAAAATAAAAAATGTGTAAAAAATTACAAGTTTGAACGCAAAAATAATATTTTTTCTTAAAATAATAAAAAACATTAATAACCATAATAAAAGCGAACCAAAATCTTTTGTTTTTTATATTGTGTGTATCCGTATTTTATTTGTAATAGAACTATGGAAGCCCCAGTATTTGACATTTAACTTTCCAAAATATAAAATTGTATGTGTTTGTATATTGGTGTAGGTATTCATGTATGAGTATTAAGCAAAAAAGAAAATAAGGGAAACAAAAAAATCTATAGATATCTACATTCTTCTTCTTTTTTTTTTTTTGTATGAATAAATCGGGGTTATTCGCAGCAAAGTAACATGCCTGCGTACTAGATTCTATCATGTGAAAAATAAAATAACAACAATAACACAATATATAGTTGAACATAAACAGTAAAAATAAATTTTTTACTTACTTTCTGTATTTTCATCTTTCTTTAGAAACTTTTTCTGTATCTCTAGTATATCATCCAGTATTACATTATACATTAGATATAGATATCGAGATTTCATACACATGTATATATATATATACATTTGTGCATGCATACTTATTTTTATTCATACAACATTTACTTTACAGATTAATTTTTCAAAAATTTATGATTATCTCTACTACAAAATTACAATTGTTATTATTTATTTGAAAAAAAAGAAAATAAAGAGAAAAACCAAATGTTTAATTTAAAAAAGTTGAGAAAGGAAAGTAAAATTTTTACGCCTAACTGTGTTTATATAGAAAATTGTGTATAAGAAAAAAGAGATAGAATTCTAAAATTTTCCCCCAAAATTTTATTTTGCATTTAAATAATATGATAAATAATCATTTATATGTATGTATGTATATGTATATGGAAATTTTTATATTAACAAATATTAAATATAAGTACATACTTACATACCTATTTAATATTAAAAAATAAAAATTTGTTTTAAATGAAAATTCTCCGTTCCAATTTAGTTCTAGTCAATTCTACCAAAATTAACTTTATACTTTTACTTTATAATATAATATACTTATTTATAGAAAATAGTAGTGTGTATTAAGTATACACGTATATTTAAACAAAAAATTACTCTCGCTGATAACAAACATCATCATAAATTGATAAATTCCCATAAATGTTGAAAAGAGAAAAAAAACCATTATGAAAATAAGCAAAACAAAATAAGAAAAACAAAAATATTATAAAATGCGCGACATACTGCCCTCAAAGTGTTGTACAATTATAAAAGATACCTACATATAAATATACATTTTTTTATGAGAACATAATTGCAAACATACAAAAGTTACATATTATGTGTACACACATAATATTTTATAAAAGTTTGCTTACAATTATCATTATCAGAATTATTATTATAATCAATATCATTAATGATTATTATAATAATTTTTTTATAAAATCAAGAATCATTGCAATACAATAGTATAACATAATTTGTTAGCAGTATACACATAAATTACCTACATAAAAATATTCTTACAAAATTATTACAGAATAATGCATAAACATACATACATAAGTACATACATTAGAACATACTTACATACATTATCTTATCACCACTTTTATATCCTCAATCGCATATGGCTGCCGATGATGCACCTACAAAATGAATGTTTATATGTGTGAATGTATAACATTTTGTGAGCATGCACATATAGAATGTATATTTGTATGTATAAAATAATGTGTGTTAAATTTCTCATTTCATTTGATTCTGTTCTTTTCTTTTTAATTATTTTTTCTTTTCTTTTTTTATGGTTATTATTTTTATATATCGGTAGGATCATTGAACTTTGGGGTGCCTAATGGATGGTCGGTCGTTCATAATAAAAGACAAAAAAATATATATATTTTATGTATCTATACAAATAATAATACACATGCACGTTGATTTTATCTGTATAGATGTGTGTGTGCACATTTTAATTTCTAAGTATACGCATTCAATTTTATTTTTTACTTCTGTTTACTTCCTTTTGTTGTTTTTGTTTTATTTTTAATAAAACATAATATTTACTAAAGGCATATTATTAATAAAAAAATATCAAACTAATTTTGCATTAATAATTTTTATTGCGATAAGAAAACATTTTTTTGTTTTAAATGAAAGTATAATTTGCAACTAATAAAAATTTTAAAGTTTTTGAGGGCTTTCTTATTTTATAAATTTATACAAAATTGATGCTGATTCATTCAAACAAGTACCTAGAATTGTTTGATTTTCATATTTGTATAATATACAGGGTGATTCAGAAAGGTATACAACAGCATATACCATTGGTTAGAGGGTCGAAAATGAGTAAAACTTTTGTTCGGGAATTGGTGCAAAATCTCAAGGGTTTTCGAGATACAGAGATTTTTACTAATTTTCGCGATATTTCTAGTTATCTAAGCTTTTTTGATTATAACTTCCGTTCCGGAAAAGATAGGGGCTTCAAACAAACAGTTTCTGAAAGGTTTAGTGAAGGGCTCAAAATAAACATCTTGCTTGATTATGTATTTTGTATACTTTCGGAATACCAATCGTTCGAACTTTAGGAAAAATCTAATTTTTCCAGTTTTTTCTAACCAGGTAATTTCGTTTGATATTTTTTGACGAATACGTACAAAAAATAAGCATTATAGAGTGACATAAAACGTCAAAAAGTAATTTTATTTATTGGAAATTTGACAACTTACTTATTTAAAGCACTTTCTTTTGTGCAAGCCATAAGATATTCGTTTTCTTTTCAAAATCATATTCTTAAACAAACTTTAATTAAATTTTGACTCGTCGCTAGCTTGTTGGTTGTTAAAATTGCAGATTGTCCAGTTAAAATTATCATATAATATCAAAGATTTTTTTTCCAAAACAAAAGATATAAAAAATATCATCAAACCGTTTTTTTATTCAAGTTTTTGTAATGTCATCTACAGTTATTTGTTTGTTATGAATGACATTTGATATCATTTTATTGTGAATGTATGCACAAGTGTACATACATATATGCCTACATTGTTTTGTTTTTTTCTCCATATTTTATTACTAAAAAAAAATTGTTTTAAAAGATTGACGATAAAAGAAAAAAGAAACGTTATTTTCACACAAATTTCGGTAAAAAAAAAATCGAAAACAAGAAATTATTTTAGTTGGTATTAAAAACGCTTTTTTTTATAAGAACGCTAACCTTAACTGATAAATTTTTACGCTTCGATTAAAAACTCGTTATTTTTTTTCATAAATGTCATAACGTATAGTTACTTACTTGCTTTTGTATGGTACATAAAGGTTTTCAAATATTTTGGAATCTAACTTTTTTTAAATAATTATCTTGCTAATATTATTAACTAACCAAATGTATTTAATATGGTAATCGGTATTAAACTTTAACCCATTATCATCAAATTGTAATGAATTTGGCAACATTTCGTAAATTATAAACCTTTTCGAGTTGGAACACAATTAAAATCGAAAAAAATTAGTTTGAAAAAAAAATTGTTTTATATACATGATTCTCTTAGTAACATAATATTGTCGATATATTGCACACTTTTAGGGGTTGATAAGAAGAAAACTTAGCAGAAGCAATATGAGATACAAAAACTCAGAAGAGGAACAAAATGCAAAAAGTAATTCTAATGGAATGACATAATACCTAGAAGTAGCTAACCTTGGACTTTTGTGTCTTTTATTTACCGTACTTAAATAAGACTTAAAGGTTCACATATATATAAAAACTAAAAATTTATTAAATAAACGATAATAAGATAATGGTTAGTTTTGGCGGCCATTTTCTGGATATCGAAGTTAAAAAATTTTCTGTTAAATGTGCGAAGAGTCGCATTTTTTGCTTACCACTTATATCGGCTACAGACTTTTAATTCACAAAATAATTTTGTATACTCTCAAATTATTCGAATATACCACAAACTTTCCCATGTATTTAATACTTAATATCAAAGTTTTCATTTAATATGACTCACAAAAGTTGAACTACTTACTCAAAAGTCGTTTATTTTTGAGCTACTAATACGAATAATGGCTATATGAGTCAAGTAAACAAGTAAAAAAATAATTTTTAAATTTCTACTCAAATTTAAAATTTTTAAAAGATTTACCTCAACAATAATAATATGTACATTGATATATATGTATAAAAGCGTGAAGAACGTGCCTTCGCGAAATTATTACTTATACGTTATTATTGTGCACGTCTCACAATATTATTGTAAATATAATTCGGAAGATCCAATATAATTAAAATAAATATTTAAGTATTCTTCTCCGATTTCTTTTATTTCTTTCAACATTAAATTCAAAAGAAAATCTATTAAAATTCCATGCATAACTTTGAAAATATTAAATTTGTAGCAGCATGTTTACTTATTTATGATTCTAATAAATATACACAAACATACAAGAACCAATTTATTTATGAGTTTAATGAAATGAAATAGTTTAAATGCTAAGTATATGTACATATTTATGTATATAATTAATTGTATAGAAAGTGTTTAAATACAGATCGTGTTCTTTATACGTACAAGTAGCAAAAAAAGAATTAAAAAAAAAAACAGCGAAATCACTTTAATTTTGAATTGATGATCTAATAATTTTTAGTAGTGACCTATGGCAAGAAATAACCTAATAATTCATTTAGAATTAAAATATTAATATATTTTCAAATTAAAACAACAACAAAAGAATATTCTTTACAGAATTTCAAAAACAGATGTGATTTTTTTTTTGTTATTTTCTTCTTTTTTTCGCATATATGTACATAATATATGTACGTATGTATGTATTACAAAGTACTACGCCATTGCCGTATGTTAAAAGTTAATTTGATATGAAGAAGTAAATATCTTATAAATTGTCATTTGGCACAAGTTTTTTACGTCTTTGCCAAAATGTATAATAAGAGAAAATAAATTTCATTTACATTTATAGTGTATAAGTATGTGAAAACATTTTTAGGGAATTTTATTTTAGTATAAGTAGATGAAATTATTTTAGGGAAAATAAATTACTTAATTGTGCAAAAATAAAATTGATTTATGGAAAGCTTTTGAAGTAGAATCTATTTTAAAAATTTATAAATATCTTAGATTTGTAAATTTTCATGTAATTTTACTTGTATATTTAAAATATAAATAAACATTTATTAATATTAATTTGTTAAATTTGTATAAGTAATTCAAAACTTTCTCATCGAATTTTACATAATATTTTCCATAAATCGAATTCGATCAACAAAATATCACCAAAATCAAATGATACTAATTTAAACGACCTTTAGTACTAAGTAAATTCTTATAAGATAAAATAAGACCCCTAAAAGCTGATCAATTCATTAAGCTAACAATTAAATAGATAATAAGTAATCGAAAAAATTAATTAACCTAATTGAATTTTTGGCTTTTATAGCTTCGTGTATTTTATATTGAAAGCATATTTAAAGTATCTTTAAAGTTTGGTGAAGTTCCTAAAACCCTTTCACAGTAACCAATATCAGAAAATTAATCAAAATTATAATTCAAACTCTTATACCATAATATAACGCATACTAAAGATCAAATTTTCTCAAAATAATATGATACCAATTGTCTAAAAACCTGTTTAACTTAAATTTTAACTTTCAATTAGCAGAATTATTAAAGTACGTCGTTACTACTACTAAACATATTTTTTAATTAAAATTTAAGAGATACTTATATGTGCTTGTATATTTATTTGTATAAAGTTATTTTATAATCATAATTAAATTAACTTTAAGTAAAATACATACGTCTGCTTAAAAAAAAAAAAAAACAATTTAACTTCTTATAAATTCAAATTAAATTTTTTAGTTCATTATTATGGTAATTACAGCGGTATAATAAGAATTAATAATTAATAACCATAAATACAATAGATTAACCTTTCTTATTCACATTAGCATCTTTATATCATTATTACAAGGTTATTTGCTAAAAATAATTTAATTACAATGTCACAACCTCATAAAATCATAATGATTTGATGATCATTTACATTTCTATTATCGCAGTCAATTTAATAATAAAAGAAAATTTTACTAGATATAAAAGTTGTTTGGTTATTATTCTTTTTAAATCTAATAAATAAGTACTTAAATGTTCAAGGAATTTTAATTTTTTTAATTTTCTGCAATTTTCATTTATTTAAAAGAAATACTATAGACACGCATCTTTGTCTTGCAATTAACTATATTTCTTTTATAATAATGCTTAAAATTCTTAGCTATTCTAAGCAAACTTTAGTTTTGAGTTTCTACAAAATTTTTATGCATGCAATACATTTGGAACATTCATTTAGATTTTTTCTCATCTTATTTTCAAAATATTTTAATTTACAAAATCGCATTAATTTAAATTTGAAACTAACTTAACTTTATCCTATAAAATAATCATGGAGCAGATCTAAATTTCGACTAACTGTAATAAAATATAATATTAAATATTAACAAGAGAAAAGAGAATTGACCATTTTAACTCTGTGATATTTGTACGAATGTTTTCCAAAAAATATTGGACAAAACAAAAAAAATTTGATACTAACATTTATACAACTTGATCATGGTTTGCGTACATATTGTTATTACTTAGTACATATTTGTCAAATGCAATTTATTTTTGAATTTGTATAGGTTTTTGATTTGTATCAGGGTATTAGTACATCAGAGAGTTGGATTTTGAGCGGATGCTGTAGGACCATGTCCCGAACTCAAGGAATAGGGCGCGCAAGAAATACTTATATGCGGCTGCGGTGCACTTTTATCCCGGTTTTACGAATCCGAAAAACTACAATTGCAGCAACTTATACACCTTAGTAGCCCTATCAACCCATTTATTTACACAGAATTTGAATACTATACGCTTTATACATTCCGAGATATGACCAAATATTTGATTACACGTTCCCTTCATCCAGTATTCTGTCGTGCGGATGTAATAAATGTTATAGTAAAAAATTTCAAGTTATAGATATTTTTGTAAACTACAACTTACTTGAAGATTCAATTTCTTATTTTCGTAAATTTTCATTATAGTAAAATTTTCAATTTCTATAGTCAATATTTACAATTAGCGCTTATAAAATTACTATGATCTATTTAATTGTAAAATTAGAATTCATTAGAGTCTTATTAAAATTAGAATAGTTTTTTTTATAACTACATTTAATACAAGACAATATTATCATTCAAATTTCTAGCACATGTCTTCGAGAACTATTTTTAGAACCATAAATTAAAAAAAATTATTTTTACACTTTAATAGTAAATAAATTTGCTTTAAACTTTTGAGCTTTAAACATGAATTTATGCAATATATTCTAAATACTTATACATAAGTACGCTATATTGCTGCAATATTTTGCATAAATAAAACATTAAATTAATTATTTAGCATAAATAAATCGAAAGTATTTGAAATATAAGTGGATAACTGTTGCACTCGTTTCTTTTTCATACAAACATTACAAATTTAGTGCAATTCATATAGATTAATTTGCTTGTATAATATGCATTAAACACATAATATTTGTGTAATTGTAAATGCATAAATTTAATACTATACACACATAATATAAAATAAGGGCATTTTAAGCACACGTTTCATACGTATACTACAAAAAAAAGTCAGCATTTAAAGTTTTTCTTGCATATCTGCATATCAATTAGTTTGTTTAAATAGTGTGGTACTTCTATTATATGTTATAAGTATATAAAGTGTGTAATGGTATACGCATTATAACTGAATATACGTATACATATTTCTGTGCTTACTTATATGAAGATCCATTACATTGCGATCATAGCATATCACGTCATGTCACATCAATGACTACTTCATTTTAAAAAACGACATGTAACGTATACAATTTAAGTAGATGTAAAAAAAGTAAAAAAAATAATTTCACTTTTTTTTCTAAATTTAATTTAAATAAAATTGTATATGTATTTTGTATGTATAAGTAATACCGTTTTAAAACAGAAAAATATTTAAATTATATACCGGCCGGAAACGGATATGTGCAATGAATTTTTCTTAGAAAAGTTCAAATTTGATGGTCAAAAAATATGCACCGACTTGTTGTTTATTGTAAAGAATATATTTTTAACAGGATTAACAACCTAAATGTCTAAATGACGTATAAATTTAGAGGACTCATAAGTCAATTTTAAAACTAATTAATTGTATGCTAATTTAAAACTAATGATACTTTGTTCACATGCCCATTGGTTGAAAAACGCTACTAAGTTCGTATACCTTTTATAGTTCTTGTGATTTTGTAAAAACAATTCGTTTGCTAATTGAATGTTGCTAATTGAATTGAATGTTGTTTACATTGGGTGACTTATACTAATTAACTTCTAAGCTCTTACGATTCTATTAAAAATATTCACCTGCATTCAAAAAATTTTTAATTTTGACTATGCAAAATCAATTTTGAAATTTAATATATTACTTACCACAGTTTTGAGTGAATTCAAGAGAATATGGGTGAAAATTGTTCAGCAAAACATGATTACTTAAATTGCACTATGCCACTGAATATGAAATTGATATTTTGCTGACTTTGAGTTTTGCGTTGCTGCTTTTCCTGTCTTCTAAATTCGACTTTGGCATTGTATTCAATATTTCAAATAACCACGCAATGGTGTACAGAATTTATCAATCTTCTACTGTTCATCTTCTCTCTATCTCATTTTACATTTAAGATAATTTCATTTTAAAAGCAACTTTTTTTCATTCATATTATTTACTTGCACTTATTCATCATTCCTATACAGTGCACTTGCTTCTATATAAAATTATAAGGCATCTGCTACATATAATAGTGTATTTATGCAAATATAATTATACAAGTGTATATCACCAACCTGATAATTCATACGCACATGCATACAATCATACGAATAAAAATAAAAGTTTGCTTATATTTTTTTAATATAATATTTTTTTTTTATAAGGTGTGACGCTTTTAAAATAATTAAATTTAAATCAATTTATTTTATGTTTTTTTTTTTTATACGATTATTAACTGTTTCAGTATATTATAGTACTTACATACACCTCGTTATTAATTCTGAATTGAAAAAAAGTCCATATATAGTATTCAGAAGTGTCTACCAATTACATGATGTGTCATGGCTTTTATTTGTACACCTTCATAATTTAAATTATATTTATAAATAATTGGTAAAAATAAAAATTTATTAAACACATTAAAAATAATATTGAAAGTTGCGTGGAGATTCCAAAAAAAAAATGGTTTATTTAAGCTGCACTTACATGTTTGCAATTCTGTTCGAATAACCAAATAAGCATGTTAAGGTTACAATTTATTAATAAATAAAGTTGGATCAAACCAATGGTTTGTATTGTAGCACTTTTCCCTTCAACAAGTTAAAATCCTGCTTTTAAAAACACTCTATGTATATCTACCACACTATTAAAATTATTTTCATTCATAAACGATACTATTTCTAGGATTGCATATATTTAGGATGAACGATTTATGCAGTCTTTGAAATAAAGCAAAAATTAATATAAAAAGGGGTTAACATAATGCTCGATTTTAAGGGTTAATTGTGTGAGTTAAGAAAAATAATTATATTTTTTAATTTCATGGAATTTACCAGTAGCTTTCTGCGTTTATAAAAATTTGGAAAAGCTTGCGGTTTCGGAAATATAAGGTGTCAAAAATTCAAATTTTACGAATTTCAAGAGGCGATAACTTGAGAGGGGGTGGAGATGGAAAAAAATTTTCTTCTAACGAAATGAATTCTTTGTTAATGTCTAAAAGCTCCTAAAATTTCAAAGTTCTTCAGGCTGGGGTCTTGAAGAAAATTGACATCAAAAATTTGGAAAAAAAACGACTTAAGATAACGGTAAATTTGAACGGCCATTTTGTTTTTCTAAAGTTTAACTGTAGTATACCGCGCTAGGGGAAGCAAGCCACTGTCTTTCTGCGTTTGCAAAATTTCAAAAATGCTTATGGTTTCATTGCAACAAATAGTTAAAATAGGCCATTTTTAGTGTTTTGGGGGGGTATAACTTCTAAAGGGGGGGAGATAGGTAAAAATTTTGTTCCACGGAAATAAGTTTCTAGTAAAGATCTATATACGTATTAAATTTCGGCTTTCTATCTTTAGGAATGTAGAAGTTTTGTAAACAGACACACGGACGGATGGACGGACGGACGGACGGACGGACGGACGGACGGACGGACGGACAGACGGACGGACGGACGGACGGACGGACGGACGGACGGACAGAGTGAAACTAATAAGCACTTTTTTTCAAAAATTTTTTGGAAAAGTGCTAAAAATTAAAAAGAAGACAAAATATTTTTTTTTATAATTAATTAAACACATTAATAAATTGTATTTACATAATTTTGGCTGGATTCCAATTTGAAAGCGATAGTAATTGTAAGTTATACTATTTTGAAGTGATCACGGTTGTTTTAACTAAATTTGCAATGCGGGTAAAATTATTATTGGTAATTACTTATAAATTTTAATGTATTCAATACTAATATTCTTAAATACTTATGTATTTAAAGATACATACTTAAGTGCCCCAATTATTCATAAATTTTCCATGGGGTATTGGACGCTCAAGTATTCAGCCACTATATCCAAAGAAACCACTATAAGGTTTCAAAGCCAATATTACAGAATTATTCAACAATCTCTAAAAATTTGCTTTTCTGATTTTTATTTAGCAAATTTGGGCAATTTTTATATTTTTTTAAAATTCATATAATTTTTCCAATATACAACTGGGAAGACATCTGAGTAGGAGCTAAGAATTACTGTGGTTACGAAAATTCGGAAATGACTTTATCGTAAACAAAAAACATTAATATACATGTACATAATACTTATTACCGTATATTCTATACAGTGCAATAAAATTGAACATAATTCAAAAGTTTGTATACAAATTATAAATGAACCTATTTACGTAAAATATCAAACAATCTCTAATCTTTTAGAAGTTTTTTTCTAAAAACATAAAATAAAAAAAAATAAATTCAATGTTACAATGAAAACCTCTTGTTTTAGCGAATACACAATTTATAACTTCATATACAATATGTTTAGATATTCGTACTTTAATCCCTCACGTTGTTTTAACTAACTATACATGTATAATTAATGACTGTTAAAAAAAATTATATACTCGCGATTATTCACCAATTTAAGAAATTATAAAATTAAAAATTATATAAGCAAATAAAAAGAAAAATAACTTCAAAATTCACGTCAGAGTTTTTACTTTATATCATAATATTTACCGCACATAAATGGAACAAAGAAGTTCATTTAGAAAACGAAAATAAAACATAAAATAAATAATACTGTGAAGGTGTGCGTTTTATGAACGCTTAAATTGTTTCAAGCGAAAAAAATGAATCGCGTGAACTTTAAAATTAAATACATAAATACACGTACATACATAGTACATTCTGGTATAAAGGTACATTCATTCACAATGTGTATAAAATTATCTTTCATACTTGAACTGTAAGTGTTCTCAGTAATTCAAATCTCAGTGTTCATAATAACAATAAATTGTTATTGAAATTTGGCATTGAATGTTCCCAAAATTCACATTAAAATATGATCTTCTTCATTATGCACTTAGTGAGGTTTTCAGTTTTGCACAGAGATGGGGATGAGTTGAGGCATGAAATTATAAGTGGGTATACACAATTAAATTTTTAATAAAAATAATTTTACATAAGTTGAAGTCTCAAATATAACTAATAAACTTGACTAAAAATTAATGTAGTTAAATATTAACTGCATAACATAGCAATCAAAATATCAAATATATAATGAAAAAATACATTTTAAATTTTTTCACTGATGGCCGAAAACGATCAGTGGAGTCATTTACCCTGTTTTAAGAATTTTCTTTTAAATTTTTTGATTTTTAAGAATTTTTTTATGAATTGTGAATGAAGAGAATGTGAATAACTTTGGCTAGAAAACATTTATCTCATATCAATCGGGAAAGTTAAAAATTTTTACGTATACCTTTTTAGCACTTTTCCAAAAAATTTTTGAAAAAAAGTGCTTATTAGTTTCACTCTGTCCGTCCGTCCGTCCGTCCGTCTGTCCGTGTGTCTGTTTACAAAACTTCTACACCCTTGAAGATAGAAAACTGAAATTTTATATGTACATAGATCTTTACTAGAAACTTATTTTCGTTGAACAAAATTTTTACCTATCTCCCCCCCTCTTGAAGTTATTCCCCCCCAAAACCCTAAAAATGGCCTTTTTTAACTATTCGTTGCAAAGAAACCATAAGCATTTTTGAAATTTTTCAAACGCAGAAAGGCAGTGGCTTGCTTTCCCTAGAGCGGTGTACTATAGTTAAACTTTAGAAAAACAAAATGGCCGTTCAAATTTACAGTTATCTAAAGTCCCTTTTTTCCAAATTTTTGCTTTCGTTTTTCTTCTAATCCCCCGCATGTAGAAGCTTGAAATTTAAGGGGCTTTTAGATATTAACAAATAGTTCATTTCGTTAGAAGAAAATTTTTTTCCATCTCCACCCCCTCTCAAGTTATCGCATCTTGAAATTTGTAAAATTTGAATTTTTGACACGTTATTTTTCCGAAACCGCAAGCCTTTTCAAATTTCTATAAACACAAAAAGCTAACGGTAAATTCCATGACATTAAAAAATATAATTATTTTTCTTAACTCACACAATTAAACCTTAAAATCGAGCATTATGTTAACCCCATTTTATATTAATTTTCGCTTTATTTCAAAGACTGCATATATGCATGATCCTAAATATATGCAATCCTAGAAATAGTTAAATATGTATGAAAATAATTTTAATAGTGTGATAGATATGCATAGACTGTATTTAAAAGCAGTATTTTCACTTGTTGAAGGGAAAAGTGCTACAAAACAAACCATTGGTTTGACCCAACTTTATTAATATCTTGCTTCTTATTTCTGATATTGTTTTTCGAAAAAAGTAAGTAGGTAACTATTAACGTGTTCCTCGATATTTACCAATAATTTTAAAAAAAAGTTGAAGTTCAAAAGACCATTTATATTTTGTGTGGTTTTTATGTTGTTTATTCTGTAATTCTCATGAATATGAGTCATTAAAATGCTAAATACATATAAGTAGTTATATAATTTATTTAAATATAAATTTGATTGTATGTAATTCCATGTCTCCTCGCAGTCAATGAAAGTATAGAATTATAACAAGTCAGGTATATAAAAAAATTTAAGTATTAAAATGCATGCAATCTTGTGGTTGTGGTACATAACACAAAATTGTATAGAAACTATGTCTAATAATCGAATATAATATAAGATTATTCTTTATCAAGTAAAGATTTTGAAATATTAATCAAAATTCCCGTAACATAGGATCAATTTACCAATATAGGTACTTTACTCAGTTTTTTCGTTTTCAACAAAGACGACGAAAAGGTGACGAACTAGAAAAAATATTCTATACCAAAAGGAAAGCGAGAGAGGATTAGTCATTAGAAAAAAAATTAAAATATGAGAGTTTCTGATTTCTCGTGTTATGGTTAGTAGAAAATTAATTTTGGAATAACATTACTATTTTTTTTCAAATTCCGAAATGTTTCCACAACTTCAATAGAATTTTAATTGAATTGCACAAGGTTCACTATAATATTAACGCTTTAAAATCTGCTATGTATATAACGAACGATAACAGAAATTTATAATACATTTAAAAAGAAATTGTAAAAATGAAAGAATGAAAAAAAAAGACTGACTACCTGTCTCATTGTCTCATGTTACCTTTACCTTTCAGGTTTCTTTTTTCTTTCGTACCATGTCTTTGTTTTTTTTTTTGTTGTTCTACAGGTAAACGTTGTGAATTAATTTCTCTTAAGTGTGATGTTTTGTGGTAATAAAGTGGTATTTCCTGTAAATTTGTATAATAATAAAGAGATAAATAATTATTCTCTGTATAGGTATACTTATAGGAATTCCTCAATTTTTTTAGTATATACTTACATACTTATTTATTTTATGATCTCATTAGAGAAACTCAAAATTATAAATATGTAGGTATACAAAGTTTGGGTCAATTTTGATAAATATGTAAATAATTTTTAACAATTTATAATTAAATTTTAAAATATACATTTTGATATTATTTTGATCTCAAAACCGAGCATTCGTTTTTCATTTGTGGTTTTGTTACAAATTATGTACGTGCAACACTTGCTTATATAATATTATAGAAAATATAATTTTTTGTATAAGTATGTATGTATGTATATAAATTGATATAATATTGTAGTTGTTATTTATGTAGTTCTATAAATTTATACAAATATTAATTGCAAACAATTAGTCTGGCTAAATCAACATTAATTATTTTGTTTTATAAGAGAAATAGGCGAGCATTTCAAATTTAGTGAAACATAATATTCTCTAATAATTTTTAATTTATTTATTTTAAATTAAAAACCATAAATTATAATTCATATACATACGTATTATGTAGGTATGTATGTATAATATAATTCATGAAGCATACGCTGAATTCATCTCTGTTAAGTATGCTATATCTAGTTAATTGAAAAACAAAAATAAATTAAGAATTAAAAAAAAATATAGAATTACTCGTATTTTATAGCGTATTTGTTATGAATTGATGTGGGAATAATAAAATTTAGTTGAAAGCAACTAAGTACAAATTTTATTTCAATAAATAACAAAGATAAATGAGTCATATTAAATTATATTTTCCGAATTTCGAAGCTAAAATACAAAACTCCAATGAAATCGTAATGTTAATAAACTTTTGTTTTGGATCAACATGATCTGGTTTTGCTATACACAACATATATACATACAAAGTTTAGTATTTTAAAAACATTCTAAAATCAATTTTTTTTATATTCTCTGGTTATGGTTTTGTGTTTTTAAAAATTTTGAATCACAAAAAAAAAAAAAAATTTGGCCAAAACTTAACATTCACCGCGATAAAAATAAAAATTTAAATTATACCATCGTCTGAGTATAAAGTTTTACAGAAGACAAGTTTTTTAATTACACAATAGAACAATTCTTTGAATGGCACTAGTAAGAATTAAGTTTTATAAATTAAAATAGATACCGAAGCGTAAAATTAACCAATCAATTGGTATTCCAAATTTTTTATCATGTACATATATGTACATACTCAATATGTGGGTAAGGCCACTGAAAAAAATTAAATTTTGGGTTTAGGCCAAAAAAATAACGGAATATAAGTAGGAAAAAATTGACTTTTTTGTCGATTAAATTAAATTTGGAACCTAATTTTACATCTATTTCTAATAAAAAAGCAAAAATTTTGTGAGTGAGGGATACGGTATTTTGCTTCTGAGTCCCTTATATATACCTTATAAAATAAATAAACTTATTTCTGTTACTGTTTTAAATTCAAATATCATAATCATAATGTCAAGCTTGATACATGTTATTTTGAGGTTAAATAAAACATAGATTGTCTGCTTTCCTTCCCAGCTTTACATAGTGAACTGTAAACTTTTCATTTATAAAGTTTTATAATTATTTTCGAATTATCCTTTTGGCTTGCAATAATGAATTATTTTTAATTGGTTATAAATTATTTATATGAACATACTTACTTAGTTTTAAATGTTCCAAAAAAAAATTTCACAAAATTTTGTAAATATTTAAAACTAAGTCCTCAGTTTGCAAATTTTAAATACATATAAAATTTTTATTACAATTGAAAATTTTTATTTTAAGACGAAAAGGAATTTGGAAGGCTCCGGTTTAGTTTTTATTGTCCTTGGACTAAAATTACAAAAATATATTAAAATTGCTCTCAACTTAAATTATAAATTCGTGGAACTCATACTTATTTTATATTCTAAAATTTTGTTTTCAGTTTATTTGTAATGAATGATGTAAAGTTGATACGTGACATAGATTGCGTATAATAATACAATTTACAAAACCAAAAAACAAGAGAAAGAACAAAGAATAACTTTTCTTTTGCAATAAAAACATTAAAATAAATTGAAAATATTAAAAAAAAAATGATTGCATTTTATCAAAATAACCTTTAGTCAGTGTTGTTGGTGTTGAATTTTAACAATATTAAACAATCGTTTTATTTTTCCTTTTCCTTTTTGATTTTTTGTTATTTCAAATGGTCTGGCAATTCTATTAAAACAATAAAATTTTATTAATACCATTGTTCGGTTAAACTCTTCAATATAAAAGTAAGTTAAATTGTGTATGTATGTATTAATCATCCGCACTATATTACAAAATCTAAAAATATTTTAATAAAATTTTTCTATATTCGAATGAAACGTAAAAACAATCATTATTACAAAATAACACATTTACTAAAAAAAAAAATATTATTATGTAGACACATAAAAAGAAAAAAAAAACACACACAAAAATTATTTATAATGCAAGGAAATTAAATTCAACTAAACCCCTACTTTGTATTCCCAAATTCTAAAATTTCATCATATTTTCACTTAGCATTACAAAGTACTATAGTACATGACAGTTGTTGTTTTACAAAAGTACGTACTTACATATGTAAGTATTTTGGGCTCTGTGATCTCATACACAATATGTTCAACTTTGATATACATATTATGTATGTATTCATGTTGCCACAATGATTTGAATGTGAATATCTAAATGAATTTTAATTTTTTATAATAAATTTATGTATATATGTACATGTATGTATTATAGGTATCTAGCTATACATAATAACCGTATATATAGATACCTAAACAACACATACACGTACATAAATATAATATTCTAGTTGTACATACTGTTTAGTTAGTGCCCGGCAAAAATTTTATGATATAAACCAAAAAAATAAAAATAAATAAATATAAAAAAATAATATTCATTTTTTTTTTGTTGGTCAGAATTAAATGACAAAATCAAACTATAAAAACGTACTAAAGACCGCCATTTATGAAAAGAGTAAATTAAAAATAAAGAATATTATAATTTATATGTATAACATATAAGTGTACATAAGTACATAATAATAAAAAAAAAACATAATAATAACCAACAAATGAAACAATGCATCACGTTCCAGTTTTGATATTAAATTCATATATTATCTAGTCCCCGCTTAAGTATATCAATACTAACAATATTTACATAATATACGTATATATATATATGAATTATAGCGATAAATTTTATGTCGTACATGCACAATAAATAAAAACCAACTTTTTGAAAATAAACCAATTTTTTGTCATATTATTATATGAACACGATTTTATATTGTATAACAGATATACATAAGTATATGTGTATACATTATTAATAATAGTCAACAAAACAATAACAAAAAATAATACTAATAATAATAATATGCTATAAATTTAAGAAGCATTTACAAAAACACAATACCATTACTATTTTAAAGCCGTATTTTATTAATGTTCTGTAATTAAAAGAAATAAAAAGCACGTGCCAAACAATAAGAAAAAAGTATAAAACAAAAAATAATCCATCTATAATAGCACAAGAAATAAATATTGTAATTAAAAACTCTACAACAGTTCTACAATTTTTTTGGATTTCATAAATATTAACTTACATATAAAGTACATAAAGTTTAAAATATTATAATATTAATGAGTCATACAAAAAAAGAAAGTGTTTTTTAAAGTGTATTTTAAATATTGAATACTTCAAATTCCTAAAATTTATAATACAATATTAATATAAAAAATTTAACGCACAACATTATTACACCTTTTTGAATATCTTCGAATTCAACAAACTGTTATATTATAAAATTCTAATATCCACAATTATACATACTAATACTTCAAAATTGTCATATTTTGTAATATATTTTATGAATTATTGTTATATATACTTAGCTTTTATATTTAAAAAATAAGAAAAAAAATAATAAGAACATCAATTGAAAGCAAATGTGTAAGAAAATAACATAGGTATACTGATAACTGCTATACAAAAAAAAATTGTAACTGTTATACAGAAGGTTGTAACTGTTATACAACATTTATACTAATTGCCACGGAAAATTCATACAATTTTAAATGTTGAATATGAAATATTTAAATTAAATTTTGAAAATATAACACTTACTAGAAGCAAACAAGTAATATACACACGAGCATATTATATATATATATATTTTTTATAATTTCTAATAATATAAACCAAAAAAAGGAACAAAACATAAGAAACATATAAAATTTTATACAATTTGAATAACACTGGACGGAAAAATGTTTCGTCCAGTTGTTTTAATAAAAAACATTAATTCAATGTTTTCATCTATCATTAAAATAACAGTAATTCTGTTACAATTTTCTATAATAATAACGGTATGCAATATAAATTTAATTGCATCAACCGCAACAGCATTTACGCAATTTGAATCAGAAATAATATCAGACAATTCACCACCATCAACACCAACAGCATTATCATCATCGTCATCAGATTTAACTGATTCTACAAATAGTTATATAATTAGTAACATAAATGATTCAAATAATAAAATTGGTGACGGAAGCGTTGGTAACGTTGGTAATGATAATAATTTAAAAAATGATAGTAATAAAATTAGAAATACTATTGCTGATGCTATAAATTCTTTAAGTAATTTTGGTATAATTAATACAAGTGGCAATAGTGGAAATATTGATAGTGTTACTAATATTAATAATGGTAATACTGGTCATATTGATGGTATCTCTAGTAATTTTGATGATCAAATAATATCTGATGGTGGAGGATACAGTTCAAATATTGATGGTGGTAAATATGGTATACATCCACGTTATAGAACTTTTGTTGGTAATAATGATGGTCTTATTCAAATTGGTGATGGCAGTGACGGTGATAATTATGGTAAGAGAAAAATTATAATACTCGTATCCTAGTATATTATTTACCATTTTTTCTTTTTTTTTAATATTATTTAAAAATAATATTTAAATTAGTTTAATACTATTATAGGCTGAATGTTTTAAAAATCTAATTGTAATTAAATAAATTAAATAAACATAATTAAGTTTTCATATAGTAAAGTGTAAATGGGTGAAATTTAAATCAAATTAGTTGCAAAATTAATTGAATTTATTTTTCAATAAAATTTAAATATTATGCTAGTCGAGTGAACTTTTTTCGCTCATAAAATTATACTATAAACGTTTAGTATAATTTTATACAACCGCAAGTACTTTTAGTATAGAGAATAGCTTATTTAAACATTATTAAATATTTTCAAATTTATTTGATGAAAGTATTTGAAAGGCATAAAATTTACATCAGCATTTTTTAAGTTTTAAAATGAATGAGAGCAAATTATTAAATGCCGACACGAACAAATCTTATACTCGTAGAGTTCTGACAAATTTTTTAATAAATTGAAAAAAATAATTTTATGTTAAATGGAGATTTTTACAAAATACCTTACTATATAAAGAAATTATTTACAAATGTGAAATGGTATTAAGGAAACTGGCGTAATTATTCCTTACACAAATATGGATATACTTTTTCAGAGCTGTATTGGGTAATATTGAAAACCATAAAATCATCCGTAAAAAGAATTTTGCGTAAAACTCGTTTAGCAAGAAATTGATTAATTTTTACAAGAATTATATAAATTCTTTAACATTATAAAAAATTCATAAAGAAATTGATTATCTTCCATATAATTTAATTTTTTATATATTTGTTTACTTATAAACAATTATAATAAATTTCGGAAAAGTTTTAATTTTTATTTAGAAAAAAGTTTAATACTCAATCTATAAAAAGTAAATCTTAAACGATTTTTAATATAAAAGAACAAAAGAGATAAGTATAATTTTTATTTTCAAGAAATAATAAAAATTTTTATTTAAATGTTTTATTTCTTCCAAATATACACATACATACATGTATTATCCTTCGCCAAAATCCCTATCATGATCATCATCATTATCAGAGTAAAAATTTGATGTAAATAGCATAAAAACGACCATAGAGCCAAAACTTAAACATCCTTAGCTTTTATTTTTTTTGACAAATCTTCTTTTTTGTTTCTTTTTGGTAATCCACTTTTTATTAGGAAATCAATTTTATTTCACTTCATAATGAAATGGAATGATTTGCTTTGATTCAAATTCATTTTATACAGACTCCAATCTATCGATTGATACTATAAGCTAATATGTAAGAATATAAACATTTTGGCATATGCATGGGTATATGTCTTTTATATGGAGGTGGATTTATCAAGGATAACTAGTAAATTATTTTCCAAAGAAAACAGAAACACTTAAAAGAAAAAACTGAAATAAAAAAAATGTTTATTCTTTTGTTTAAAAGAAAAATCTTTTTATATTTTTTATTTTTACACGAAAACATATAAATAAAGGTAAAAACAAAAAAAAATGTTGATCTAAAACAAAGAAATTGAAAACAGGAAGTTTACCATACTTGTGTTTCTTTTTTATATATATATAGAAATTTCACCGAAAACGACAGATTCGAGGAACCAAAACGGAATACATAAAAGAGAATGTGCTAAAAAATGGCATCCCAAAAATACTGACCTCAGAAGAAACACTTTAGTTTTTTTTTTTTATTCAAAATATTGCCATTTTATTGTATGGTTTTTTTTATTCCAATTGGGGCAGATTTAAGTACACATTAGTGTGACATATGACATCTATATTATATTTATTCTTACATAAAAATCTTTAAAGATTTTTGAAGAATTTTTATTTGTAGTTAAAATTAACATTTAATTTTAAAAAATTTTTAATAAATTCTTTATACTTAATTAAATTTTAATAAAATGTTTGAAAAAATGCCGACCCATTTTTTTTCCAAATGGAAAATTTCAAAGGTTTAATCATCTTATTGGTACAATTTATTCCAATATTATCAAAGAAATTGGGTATACTAACCCATATTCTTAATATACAATTATTGCAGAAGGAATAAATTGTTAATTGAAATTTGAAATGAAAGCAGGCGTTAACTCTATTTTAAGTGATCTTAAATACGGTACAAAGGAGTAAATATATCCTTGTGTTTTATTGTTATACTGACCAATTAATTTTCAGTTTTAAAATTTCGGATATTGTATACTACTTGTAATTTTATATATCGTATATATATACTTGTACTTTCAGTATCGAAAGTACCTAAATATAATACAAGAAGTTTTCTAAATTTCATTGTAGTTCTGAAAGATTTTCATTCCTCATTTACAAAATATACCAATGAAATTTATAATTAATATATTTTATTATTCTTATATAATAAAATATCCAATAAATGACAAATTGGGAAGGAATATTTATTTTAAATTATTCCATTTGTCAAATTAAGTACACCAACTATAAAGTACCACTAAAATTTATTCAATATCTCAAATAATATACGCAATAAATGAATATAATATATATTTAATTTATACCGAGATAAAAAGTACGTATTTTGAATAACATTGATCTATATATACATATATACATATATATTATACATATAATTATTTACATATTGATTATTAAGTCAACAAACCAGTAATCTCCTTTGAACTTCAAGGACATCTCAATACACAATAATTGCCTATAGGAAGCTCAGTTTGTATATATTAAATGTTTATGTACTGAGTATAAAAAAGGACGTAAAGAAAAGAAAAATCCTATGGATAATTAGAATAAAGCTATTAATAAAATTTCGTAAGTTGAATATACTTCAAAATTCGGTTGGTACTTTTAACTTGGAAAATTTATACCATTGATAACTTCGACTAGAATAACAAAAATTCTATATTATAAGTATTTAAAAATCTTTAAAAGAAAAATTATGTAAACAAAAAAGGCATTGAAATAAGATTTTTGTAATGAATGATCGAGGATAACTCTGTACTGTGGTAAAAACTTTTTGTACTACAACAATAATATAAGAACAGTTAAGCCTATTAATCGTTATATTATACCTATAGAGTTTTCAAAAGAAACAAAGATTTCGCTATTAATGCGGCTAAATATTGGACGAATAAATAAGAATGAGTTTATTTTCGGTTATTTTTTTTTAAATCATTCCACTTACTATGATGAACTTGATAAAAATCTTCAAAGTTAACAAACTAATAAGGATAATACAAAAACAAATACAGAACGAGAACAACATTTGCGTAAACAATGAAGTTATGCTAAGTTGGCATAAGAATAGGAATGAAGTTAATTTTATTGAATAGGCTTTTGGATATTTTAATAGGTCTAAGAGGATTAAGAAATATATACAGAGCAAAATTAAGAGAAACGAAAAATGAGAGAAAGAGAAATAGAAACATCAAATTTTCTTCTCCTCTACTTTCCTATCTATCCCTTTTTTTTGCTCTCTTCTCATCCCTGATTCACTTAAAGACTTTTCGAATTATTTTTTTTTTTTATGTTCGAAATTTCACAAAGTATTTTATTTGATGGTTTTTATTTTTTCATTTCAATAAAAACAATTCTTAAAGAGAATTAAGAATCATTATATGGGAGAATAAAAAAAATTGCTATTTACATTTAAAATAAATAAAGAAAAAAGGAAAAAAAACGAAATAACCTCTACTGGAAAGAAAATTTTTTTTATTCACTTTTGTCCTTACAGTAAATTTAAGGGCTTTTTTTTGTGTTTTCAACATAAATCTTTACTCATCCACCGTTCATCTTGAAAACAAACACAATCCCACCTATATATTAAATGATGTAATACAAAGGGATGTGATTAAATATACATGTATATATATATATTTTGCATAATATGTGTGTATATGTGTATACCAAAATACCTATTACTTTCATGTTGTTGCATTAATTTAATGACAATAACATTAAAAATAAATTACACTTACTATAAAAGTAAATTATTCTGTATCACTGCGTACATATATACTTACAGTAGACCTATATTTAAGAGTAAGGAAAAAAAGAAAGAGCAAAAACAAGAAAAAAAACGAAATCTGAGGAAGTCATTATCAAGGATATGTTCTGTTAAATGAAGAACTAAGATTGAAACACTTAAAATGGAAATAATTACCACGTTTGGACTAAAAAGATAAGCTATGATTTTATTTCTATAAAGTTCTTTTGCCTTTTCTCTTTGTTGTTTTCCCTTTATGTACTATATAAAATGTATATTTGTAAGTTTGTAACTATATTTTTACATATATATGCGTGTCATCTATATACTTTGTGTATTGCAACATTGTATATGGTAATAATTTAGTAAATATAAATTTTATAAGTAAGTAATTACCTAAGAGTTGTTAACTTTTATGAATTTCGGTATATTAAAGGAAATAAAAAAAAATATATATTTTTTATTTTAAATACAAATTACTAATAAAAATTAAAATTATTTGCTTAAAAAAAGTCTTAAAACATTTGGATTTTGATATACAATCGAAATTCGTTTATTCGAATTCTTAACAGCTTATATTTTTCTTCACATTAAATATTTCAAAATGCCGTTGCATTATTGAATAGAATATTTAGGTAGTTCTAAAAATTAGCCTTAATATTTGATATAAATTCATTAAATTAATTAGACTCGATAATTAACTGGAGTGGCAATACATTGGAATCTGTAAAATCTGTTATATCATCATCAAAGAACATTCTGAACACTTTCTGGAAACTCACACTGTTCATGAATCTAACTAAACTCTTCTAGGATGATATCCTAGAGCAACAAACCTGCCAACAAGGATTAATCTAAACAGTTTTATCTTTATTCATGAACTCATGCCCCATATATCCTAAAAGGGTGTATTTTAATTTAGATTTAGTAAATAATTTAGATTGATTGATCATATTAATTCAATTTTATGCCTTTATGAAACAAAAATTTTGAATCATTTAAAAAATTAATGCTGACTTTTTAACGCTAATACACCTGAAAATTAATTGCTAATTTGATTAATTTAAAAAGAAAATTGTAACTTTTATTCACAATACTATTTTCAACATAAAGAACAAATTTTTTCTCGTATAATAAACATAATATAACAATCATAAGTCAATTAGATTCTGTTCGACTAAAACAACGATTCAATTTGAAATTTAATTTAATAAGCAAAGCCAGAGGTTTAGTTATACATATATGGTTGTATAAAGTAGTTTTTTAAATATTATTTTTTCATCTCAATTTATTCTAGTTGCTCTACCATGCATAAATTATTAAAATAGACAAGTGACATGCAACACTTGAATCAAAGCATTCATCTGTATAAGATTTATGTAGATTTCAGATTCGAAATTATTTTATCTACTATTTTTTTCTGTAATTTACGAGTATATTATTTCTAGAACTTATAGAAATGGAAATTATTTGTTATACTTAGTGATTTTTCTTTGTAAAAAATCTTTAAATATTCTGAAAATTTTCTATAAAAAATAATTTATCACATTTTTTTAACAATTCGAAGAATTCTCGAACGGCATGCGTTGGTAATCAATTTTGTTTCAATATTTCAAAAATTCTGCCGACATTTTTCTGCAAGAATGTTTCCTTTATATTATAGGAATTTTACGGCGATTGTTTTAACGATTATATAAACGATGAGAAAACATGTATAGTACATGTATGTAGGACGTGTACGTAGGCATATTTCATTTGTTTCTACGATCGAACATGTATTTTTTGTATTCCTAGCTCGTTTGGCGAAGTATGTACGCAGTTAAAATAAATAGTTTTTAAATCAGGTTCTATATTTAATTGATTTTAAATTTTCTTCAATATATCTAAATATCTATGCGACTACTTAAATTTAATAAAACAAACAATTTGAAGAAATCTTTGAAAAAAGTCAACCCTAGTCCAGTATACGGTCATTCAATACATCGTGCTGCAGCTGCCAGGAAATTGGCAAGAAGGAGATAGCATTTCAATCTCTCTCTTGGAGTGTCTGGTTTTTCCGGGGCTGGACTGATCATGCGATTGAGCAAGAAGAGCTGAACTGGACGAGGTATCGAAAAATGATATAGAGGGGACTTAGATACGGTCCTCAAAAGAACCGACCTGAGATCAAACGTTCGACCTGGTTCTATCACGCGGAGCTGCTGTAGAGAAGTAGTACATTTGAGCCAATTTGGAAAATATACAATTCTCAGTTTACATATCTGGCAATTTTAAAAGTAAAAGTGATACCATAAAAATAAAGGAGAAATATTTTTAAACGATATTATTAAAATTTTTTTCTACATTTTTTTTAAACTGCGTGACTCTGGAATATGAAATTTATTTATTTTCTATCTATATAATAAACTAATGCACGTTTTGTATAATTTTTATACTTTACATTTCAATTATAAATATTCATTATTTTATTGCATTATTAAAAAAAACTGCAATACTTTGATTGATAGTTTACTGTTCCCATTAAAAATAAAAAGTTGTCCATTTTTTCGTATGTAAATTTATATTCAATGTTATTTAATTTTCCCGTAGAGGTGCTTATTCATTCCAGTGCTTCACTTACATAAAAAAACGACAAATTACAAAATCAAATCTTAAGAACGTATATTGATGTATTTCTATGCTCTGTATACTGAAAATAAACAGTAAATCTCGAAGAATCTTGAAATTTTTTAAATTTAACTATAAATAATTAAAAATAATTTCCAATATTATTTTGATTTGAACCTATTATTCAAATGTTTATAACATAGATTGTTGAAATCTTACACAGCTATTACTTATGTTCTTTCTAAATAGATGAACGTTTTAAGTTCTATGTTAAATAATAAAAAATCCAAGTTTTTACGTTCAGTTTTGCACTAACAAGATTTTAGATAGTTAGAAAACGCTGCCTCCTATTAGGCTAGGAGAAGGCAATTGCCATCCGTTCACAACACACCTCTCGTCGCTACATCCATTGAAATCCCTTGAAAAAATTTTGCAGATTACCCACAGGCACTTCCGAGAGCTCTCCCATTCGTCGAACCAATATTCTTTTTGTTGCATTAGTTCACCCATCATACCAAAGCAAGTTCCACTCCTTCCATCAGCCAGTCCATTGCCGTAATATTGGCCGCCGCCCCAATTCGTTCGTCGTTCCGTTCGTTCCCTTCGACAACATAAAGTCACTCTACATAATGCGCATAATCCCTTCAAGGCGGTTCAGCACCGTCCCACCAATTGAAATTTGACAGTGCAGGAGACCAGAACCCCAAGAGCGGTCCTGCCATAGTAAAATAAGATGGCCCTAATCGGTTTATCGCCACCAAATTCTCGGCTTAAATACATTACTGTAGTCCAGAAGCCTTCCAGTCCTATCTTCTCACAGAAAGGAGACGTTTATGTTCTCCAGTATGATTCGATTTTCGAATCAAACTTTCAGCTGAATAATAAATTTTGCTTACTTTTATATAAAAATTTTTTCAAAAAAAATTCTACTTTATTTTGATAGGCATAAAACTACCATAAAACTCTTTTTAAATTCATTTGATTTATTTTTTTAATTGATAACTTTAAAAGTAATAATAAAAGTGATTATTATTGTTGAAAATTCATCTTATAATTATTACAATTCCTCTTTTTCTATATAAAATAATAATGAAATCTACAAATGTTCTCTATACTTTACTTTACACTTGTATTTAATTGTTAAATATACATTCATTTATTTGGTATTAAAAATAAAGTTATAGTTAATACAAGCATTTATAGGAAAACTTCACTTGAAATTAAATTTTATACAAAGAGCAATTTTTGCAGCGCTGTTGCCTCCAAAAAGAAATTCTCAGATGATTCTTTCGTTTTGAACTTTATTTTCAAAATATGTAGAAATAATCTGCAAATGAAATATGAAAGTGGCTGTAGCGCATAATAGCGCCGTTAAAGGCATTTTACTAATTCTACATTGTGTAACAATATTGTATAACAGTTCTGTTTGCCGAAAGATTTCATAAGTCATCGATACTTATACGAGTCTATTACATATATATATATATATATATATATATATATATATATATATATTTATATATATATAACATGGCATACTTAGTTATATATATATATTCATTCGTGGAACCAAAACTTTCAGAATTCGGAACCGTCGATATTGATTTCCGGCTCAGCAAAAAGCAAAACAAACTTTTTAAGAATAATTGCCGAATCCATAATACTTAATCAGAACTTTTTTAAGAAACGGCTAACATGGTTTGAATTTTTTTTAAAATTCTGACAAATGCTTATGCTCTCCATTATTACTTACTTCTGGATTTTGCAAACCAAGAAACAAATTTGTTATACCATAGTAACATCGTCTTTGCATCGGGATATTAATATACTACTTATTATTTCCTCATATCAATTTCATTTTATTATATTGACTCATTAAATTCCTCTTTTTATCTTTAAGTCAACTTTTCATCTCTAACATTAAATAGGTACATATACTTAGCAGTAATAATATGAACAATGTACATAATATACGAGTACAGGCATTGTATTCATAATATCTATTGAAGAATTTACTTCCTGTGCACTTTACACCACAATAACATAAAGGTAAAAAAAAAAATTAAATTAAGTTTCAAGGATATTTCAACACTATAATATCGGAAAGAGCAAGATTGTATATGCATTATGAACTAATTATAAAAAGAAAGAAAGGAAAAACTTTTACATTTACATCCTTCTTTTCTCCATCTTACATAATAGAGTCTAACGATGACTCTCAAAAGGTTAATTGAGAAAATAATTAACATTTAATAGAATAATTATTAACGTTGTTATAATGAACTTGAAAATCGATGTTAAACATAAACGAAGATGAAAAATTCCACTGGAAAAGGAAGAAAGCAATTGTTATTTTTTTCTTGCTTTGCAACACAAGAGAATATAACAGTCATTTAAAAGTTCAATCTACATTCTTAAAACAATTATTTTTAACTTGGAAAAGGATATTTTGTTCATTGGAATTGTTAGAAATTCATAAAAACAATGAATACTTAAAACGATAAATAAAAAATTTTGTAAAAGAGAAATTTGAATTTTTTTTAAATTAAAAAGGAAAGGAGTAAAGAGAAATCAAGAAAATATGTGAGCATTCTGTTGTGGAAGTCAAATGTAAAATTCTTTTCCACTATTCGAACTCTTAAAAGGTTAATATTCTCTTTTTTCAAGCAGCATGCATGTTGGTATGAAATGAATTTGAATGACTATTGTATTGCCAACTATTTGTATTCCGCAGCTTAAAATGGTTCAGTACCATTAATCGGATTTTTTTTAAGAAACGTCTAACATGGTTTGAAATTTTTTTAAAAATTCTGATAAATGCTTATGCTCTCCATTAATACATATTTGTGGATTTTGCATATCTATGGTGAAATTATTTCCATTTGAAATTAGATCCAATACCACAGCATAAAACCCAGTAAATTGAATTGGATAGCTCATACTATTTCAATTTATTTTACCCATAGATGTGTTTTTGTACCAGCATGATAGCAAGCACCCAATTGCTCGTATATATAGTAAAGCAAGGAAACCAAAAAATTAAATCAGAATTGAAATATTCACGGGAGCTTCAAACATTTCTAATTGAAACAACTTATTTATTATATAACATTCAAGTGCGAAAACCTTAAGTATTAAAAGATATTCGATCTCGATTCTAAAATAAAATTTTGAGAAAATAGAGCTACCTTTAAGTTTAGAATTTGAAAGCATATGAATAATATGTTAATTTTCATATTAATTCACATAACATTGTGCTAACTAATAATTAATCTAAATTGTAATTTTGCTTGTCATTTTATATTAATTATTGCTACTCTGCCATTCTTATTTTCTGAATAAAAAATCTGCTAAATGTATAATTAAAATAAAAAAGGTCAAATTCAAAACTGTGTAAATAGTATATAGGTATACATATATACAAAAATATCATGATGAAATCTAACGATGCAGATTTTAAATATTCATATTTCTGAAAGGGATTTCCAAAGGCTATATAATCAAAATGCAACTGCTTAAGCTCATTAAAATTTTTAATTACTTTATGGAAATCTTCTCTTTTTTTTTCTTTCCATTTTATTTTGTTAAAATAAAAAAAAATTCTTCAAATCCCTTAATAACAATAATGGTATTGCGGGCGGTCAGTGTCGACTATTTATGACTATATTTTAATATGAAGATTTAATATTAAAAACCATAAAACGAAACTTGACATTTTAGAGATAATTACTACAAGTTTGCTTAAAAATAAAAAAATGTGAATAATAATCTAAATCCCAAAAATATTTTGAATCACCATAAAAAAAAAAAATTTAAAGAAATTTTCTTATACTTTTCACCAATGTGTACCAGAAAGAAAAAAAAAATAAAAAAAAAAAACAATCCCTATACATTTATATTAAAAACTTTTCTCACGATTGCCACCGCAATAAACGAAAATTTAAAATGAAAATAAAAGAAAATATTTATTTTTTCTAATGGTTTATCCTTTATCTCCTTATGGATTTACCATTTTCTTTGCACTCATTTATCGTTATCATTAAGCAGCTATATACATATGTACATATACATAGCATTAAAATGCATCCTTGATGTTAAACCAACTGAATATCGCTGTCATATTTAAAATTTTGGAAAAGAGAAGAAAGCAAACGCGAATTATCATTTTACAACTTGATGTTTTTTATATATTTTGTGTTTCCACTTGTATATAAGGATTCTTTGAAGTACGTATATAAATAACGGTAGATTTACATATATATACATTTGTACATCTCTTTTTTTTTGCGGGGAAATTTTTCTTTTGTTCAGTGACGACAATTTTTAAGTTCTCATTTTGTATTTCTTTTTATTGCGCTTTGTGTTTATGTGTGAGAAATAGTGGACTCTTTTAATCTTAATAATCTGATTTTAAATTATATGAATTCTTTGACATTTCATTTATATACTTTTTTTTTATTATTTATTTAAAATGCAAATTTTACTTTTTAAGGAAAACAGTAATTTTATTGGAATTGAACTTTATTATTTAGTCGGAAATTTGAAATTCTGTGGTTTCTAACAGAAATACTTTAAGAAGGAGTTTTTCAATTTAAAATTCGAATTCTCTATAATTTAATTTATATTAACTGAAAAGATTGTTTTAATTTTGTTCTTAACACCGTATTGGTACATCATAGAATAGGTACACCATACTTAATTTCTTATACTAAATTAAAATTGACGAAAAGTACATTTCTATATTATTGACCGCTTTGCTTTAATTTATTTTAAGAATTTAAGTGATCTATGTATATGAATAGCAAGTTATTATAAATAAATTAATTTTAATTTTTCATATTGCTCGGTATTTTATAATAGTAAAATATAATTTTTCGTATACAATCAAAACTAATCTACGTGTAATGCTTACCTATTGTTTAGTCCACTCTAAAATGCAATTCTAAATTACAATACTATTTATATTATATTCTATTATATTGAATAGTATAAAAGAATAATCTCTATTTAACGGATAGCTTATTTGGAAGTAGCATTTGTTTTACAGTTCGTAGAACCGACATATTAAGGCATATGTTAGTACATGATGAATAGAACTTATGAAATTTTGAGTGTCCTTTATATATAGATTTCACTGTTTTTTTCAGTTTTTTAATTGGAAAGCACTACTTATATTTTGAAAGATTGTTAAATTAAATTTTTAAAATAATCTGTTCGCCACTGTAAATACTTTGAAGAAATATTATTAATTCAATTTAATGTAATGATTAGCCATTGATGAACTATAACTGAATTTAAACCGGGAGTACACCAAAAAATAAATAATTTTCATAAATACATAATAATTCCTTACTTTTAAAGTCACAACCCAAAGTGCTTTTAATTTAATTATCACCATTTTTTTTTCATATTCCCAATATAATTTTGTAAAATTAAAGTTTTTTTTTTTTATTAAAATACAAAATGAGGAAAATTAAGTATAAATTAAAATTAAAGATAAAGAAAAATTAGTTTTTGCCTTTCGTCTCCAGATGGTGATGATTTAAATGATAATTTTTACTTTTGTCACACTGTAACTATAATAATTGCTTACGGGAGAAATTCACATATGTACATACAAACATACTCATTTCATAATATTTTTTACCGAATTTTTAATTAATTTTATTTATTATGTTTTTGTATATAAAACCAAAATGAAATTTTATTAAATATTTTTTCATAAAATTAATCTTTGATATTAATTTCATAAGGAATATTTTAATATTTTATTGAATTTTATTGAGTTTCCTCTAGGTAATAAAGAAGTGTTCAGATGGCAAAAATTATTGTTGAAAGAGAAAACCGGAATGAAATTGAAAAATTAAAATTGAAATTTAAATACTTTTATACATTTTCATTTATTTTTTGTTTTTGTTTTTTTTATAAAATTCATTATCATTATTTTATTATTGTTATTATATTTTCAATTTACTTTTAAAATTATCCAATCTTTTTTTGAAATTTATCAACATTTTTTATATTTCCCTCCATACAAAAAATGTCCCATGTTTTCAAACAAAAGGGTAGTTTTTATAATCTTACAGAAACAGTCATAAATGTATGTATGTGTATTAATGTAGTATACAAGTTTATAATATATGATATAATAGAATTGGCAACCGAAAATATTTTTTAATTTTTAATATGTGATTTATTAATTTCATATATGTACAAACAAGTATGTAGGCAGGCATTATGATTTCGCGAGCACATATATATATATATATATTTATGTATGTATATACTTACATAGTATTTATGTTTATGCTTTATGTTGATGTTACATTAAAATATGATTTTAAATATCCTTGAATTATTTACAGAGAATCCTTGAAATTTTATATATACATATATTTTTAAATTGTGTAACATATTTATTTGTATATATATACATTATACATAATTATTATCCATTATGCATAACTACATAATATGTACATGTATATAATATTATGTAAGTATAGTGATAATTATAAAAGCCATTCTGTTTTCATTATATGTATTAAGTAATTTGAAAACTGGAACGGAAACTACTTATTGTACTAGCGCAACAACTGTTGCTAAAATATATGCCCATAGTTATTAACATACATTTACATGTATATATACGAGTATATACAATATACATAAAAAATAATTTTAATATATTTAGTAATAAGTAAATCAGATGAAGCACTCAGTTAGTGGCTTAAAGGTAAAAAAAAAGAAGAGAAAAAGGACTTTACAGCATTAAAATCATTACAAAAAAATAAATCTCCTCCGTTTTTTGTTTTTTTGTTTTCTTCTCTTGCATTTTTTTTTATATGAGTATACTGATGTGATTTACAAGTTTGCTTTCACATACAATTTTTTCATTATTTTATATACATTTGCTCTTTTTAATTACAAAAAAAAAGAAAATACACAAAAGAAAGAATGAATGTAAAATATATAGGACGAAAACTTGAGAAATTTTATTATATAACATTATTATTATATTATTATTATATTATTATTATTATTATTTGCAATTATTGTGCCATTAACGTAAGGTTGAATTTAATTCATTTGAATTTTACAAAATATTTGAATTAAATACATAAGCATGTACATACACATGTATTCATTTAATATAGACACAAACCTACATATTTTATGTACATATAATGCAAATTTTCAACTACATATTATTATACATGCACACATACCGATTTGAAAACGTCCTGCAATTATTTATAAAATATGCATTTTTATTTATAATTAGATTCTAGGTAAATTATGTATGATAATTATATAATAAAATATTAATTATTTTATATTTAATTTTATGATAACGTACGAGGGTAAGAGCATTATTAATGCATATACAAAAATTTATGAATTTATTCCGTTAAAATTGTTTATTTGCCCATATGAATATGCACCAACGGCACTGCATACAATTTGATGAAAGGTTATGCCATGGCACCAAATTCTACATGTCTAGGATTGCATATAAAAAAGAGAAGCGTAATTGTAAACAATATTTTACAAAGTGTCAGTATAGATGTGAACTTGTGTGTCTCGTTTTATTTATGGTTATGTCACATATTGATCAATCCATGAAAATTATCAGTTGTGGAATATGTCGAGTCTCAGGAACATGAAAATGTAGATTTTCAATTTTTTGTATGACTTGTGAAATTAAGCGTCTAAGTAAGTAACTGTTTTGTAGCATTAAGTACAATATAATAAAGCAGTTTTATCCTTCTTTCCAAATTGACTTAACTACTACAACTTATTTGTCATTGCATTCCTATATCTATTGTATATTAACTCTAGCAATTGTTACAGTAAGATTAAAATTTTATTGTGGTTTGTATAATACAATTTCATTGTAAATTGTTCATTTGATTCTAAAACAGAACTTTCTTAATTAATAACCTTTATACTTATTATAGAATTTTTAAAATAAATTTTGTTATTTGCAGAATTTTTTTCAGAAAACATTTTCTATATTAAACGCATTTGCTTGTAATCTCTAAATTTAGAAATAGAATGCAAAGTTTATGCATAACAATTCTAAAAATAAATATTTCAAATGTAACAAAAGAGTATAGTGAGAAATGTATTCATTTTTAATATGAAACGAAAATGCCCTTTACATGTCTTTAAAAAAGAAACTTTTAAAAATCTCTTTATTTTATTAAGAAATTCAATATTATTTTTTTTTTATTCAAATGTTCGAATTCTATGTAACATACACATATGTATATGTTTGTAAGTCTTATATACGAAAAATAAAATAATCAACAAGATGTATTAAGATTATACCAAAGCCAACTGGGTTAACGTATTATATTATATTTGACATTTAATATAATTACCACAAGAGACGCTTTTAGACGCTTTTAGATTTAATATTATGTATAGACACATTTATGTATGGTCTTATGGTTCAAAATATTTATGTACAAGTTTCATATTGAATTCCAATACACAACTACATAAGGGTTGTAAAGTACGCCAAAAAAAGCAAATATAAAAAAAAAGAAACCCTTTATGAAATAAAAAGTGTATGGTGGAAAAAAACAACGCAATTTTATACTATAAAAAGAAAAAATCCTTCGATATTTTTCAACTCTATATAACAAATATCTATATAACAATATAACAAATAACAAAAGAAAAGGTCATTGAAATGAACTTCTCTCTATATTATGCACTATTCGAGTTCAATTCTTATTCGAATTTGTAAAGTCTTAAAAAAAAAAAATACTAAAATACTTAGGAAAAAAATATGAATGCCGGATGAAAGATGAACCCCAAAAACTCATTCATTGTGTTATATTCAATAAAGAGTAAAGCTATGAAATGTGAAAATTTTTCAATTTTTTTGCTATTGTGTTTATTTTTTGTCTCCGTTTACAAAAAAAAAGAACTTTCCCTTTGACTGAAAAAAAAATATTGCGTACATTTCGTAACTTTCCCAAGTTTTCATTTTTACGACGATTTTATTATTTGTTTTTGGGAAAAGATTGATTTAAAATTTGTTGCAACAGTGAAATAAAATTTTTTTATTAATAAAATAAAATAAAATTCTGATTCGAATTCTGGCATCTTATTATTGTCAATTTACCAATTACTAAACCAAATTAAATTGATTTTCCTAAATTTTTTTATTTAAATACAAGGTGAGACGGCAAGATTAGGAGGATAAATCTTCGGAATAAATACAATTTAGTTAAACCAAATGGCGATTAACGTTGGTATATTTGACAATTTATCTGGATTTCTTTAATTTTGTAAAAGTATAGCAATATTTACAAAAATAATGTTCATATATGATTGAATTATAAGTTCTTTCAAACTGATCTTAAAGCCAAAAATTTCAAAATTTCAAATATCATTTTCCAAATTTTATTCTTAAAAAAAAAATTTAAACGTAGATG
Source organism: Condylostylus longicornis (assembly GCF_029603195.1). Classification (NCBI taxonomy): domain Eukaryota; kingdom Metazoa; phylum Arthropoda; class Insecta; order Diptera; family Dolichopodidae; genus Condylostylus; species Condylostylus longicornis. The sequence continues at coordinate 839,671 of NW_026577984.1, forward strand.
CCCAAATTTTATAAATAAAATAAAAATAAATATCCAAATATTTACCAAAATTATTTAATGTGTAAGTTATTTGTTATTCCTAACCTAAAATTTAGTATGTGGCTCATGTAACAGAACCAGAAGTTATTGAGTTATGTACGTTAAATCTATACTTACCTTAATCAATCACTTACAAGACTAACCTATCAAAAGCTGCAATAGTTTAACATTTCTTAAAGAATTCAATTTTTGATTCAATACAAAGCTGGCATATTAAGGTCAATCCGATCATTTTATACCTTCATAATTATCGAGAAAAATTGTATTAATATAAAAATAAAACATTACTGTTCAAAATGGAGTTATCTACTACCACATTAAAAAAAAAGAAATAACATAAAAACCTAAAAATAGACAAGACAGGAACAGAACAAAACAACTGCAAAAAAAATGAAATTAGTAAAGAAAAGGAAAAGGAAAATCTTAAGAAAATAATAGATTCAGGCAACTGGAAAATAGTTATCTATTGTAAAAAAAATAAAGAAAAAAAAACACATTTTCAAAAAGGAAATTCGATACAGAAAAAAAGTACATAAAAAAATTAGAAGTTAAGAAAAAATAAAATAACAATTGAAAAAACTCAAAGAAAATCCAATATTAAATAGACTAGAAATGAATACAAAACTTGAAAAAAATACAAAAAAAAAAACAATGAAATGAAAATATTATAATAGAAAAGTAATATTTTAAGAAAGAAACTAAAGAAATATTGTATTAAAAATGAACGAAAGAAAATACAATTGCAACTTCAACAATAATAAACATTTAAGAAGCCTTGGAAAAGCTTTGGCTTTATATGACATAAAGAAGAAAAACTAAATGCAAAAGGACAAATATTATTTTTAGAAAAAGAAAACAAACTGTTTACATAAAACCGTATGTACATATTTTTATTTTTTTATTATAAACCTTAATATAATAAGTTGAATTTCCTTCCGCTAATGCAAATACAGTAAAAATACTAAAATTTTGCTCTATTTTAAATTTAAAAATATTTCTTAAACTATATTTGCATACTTACAGGGGTACAATTTAATAATCTAATGAAATATGATTACTTTCTAGAATAAAAAATTTTACTACAGCTACCTAACTATCTTGAATAATTCTGGACCTTGTAGCTACCTAAAATAAAAAAATTAATTTTTAAAAAGTATGTGAAATTTATGAGAAAAATTTGCATAAATATAGGGCCAAATAATTTTCTTTTTATCATATTAGTTGAAATTATTATAATTTATTCAAATTTATTTAATTTTGCTATAATAATTATTTTGAAAATCAATAATAAAGTTAATATAAGTGTTGCCGTGCGAATTTTTAAATCTTCAATTTGTAATAAGTACATTAAACTTTTTCGTTTTTCATGAAAATTTTATAATTTATAGGAAATTACTTGAAATGCTTCATGTAATGACTTTATTTTATACGAAAAAAAAAATTGTAATCTCAACTAATTTATTTAACCAATAAAAGTACAAATAAGAAATGGTCTTCTTGGCATGAAACATGAATCATTTAAAATTAATTCATTATTCTAAGTAAAGTGGATTAATACGATTCTGAATAGAAATTTATGAAAAGAAATTATAATCAAAATCCTCTACTTATAATGTTTTAAACAATTGCTCTAAGAGTAAGTTCAATAAATCTCAATTTTATTTAGAAAAAAAAATAATCTACTTGCATTACATACTTAAAGTATTTTCAATTTAATAATTCTTAAGAGTTTCATTTTATATTGATTTCATCGACTTTTCTATATTTTTTCTATATTCCACTTTTAATATTATTTAATGTACATATATATATTATTTTGTTATACGAAATAATGCATTTAGAAATAATCTTCACTGTGCAAATATATACTTGCTTTAAAATAATATATATTTTCTTTATATAAGTATAAGATATTGATTTCTTTATATCATTTTTTAATATTGTCAGAATGTAATACATTAAGTTAAAAGATCTGATTTTCTTTATATGTTTTTGCGGACATCAATATATCTTTATGTATTTAATTCAGAAAATTAAATTTTTTCAAGAATAAAAAGAAGGTCCAAAAAAGAAATCACAATATTATACTATTGCTATTGAGAATTAAATTTTTAATATTAAAAAATATAAAATTTTACCATTAAAAAGGATATTGAATATCTTCTTTTTCAAAGAGTTCCTTTGTCGTAAACAAAGTTAAATTTGAAAAAAAAACTAATGCTTTAATTTCGATTAGTTAATATTATGTAATTTTAAAGAAATGTTAAAGTTTAAGTATCAGTCACAACTAATTCAATATAAATAGGTTCGTTGTAATACCGCCGGATCTCCACATTCCCATCCACATTTGAACCAGCCCGAGTAACAACTACAATGTTGTATTAGTGAATTTAATTTATTAGTGTAATAGGCACAACTATTTATATATATGTTCTTGTGATTGTATGTTTCAAATAGCTCAGTTGGTAGAGCTTCCACCTAGAAAGCGGTAGGTCACTAGTTCGAGTCCAGTTCGAGGAGAAAATTTTTTTAATTTTTCCGCCTTTAACTAGTTCCTTTGATTACGTCATTCATCCATTGTGCAATTGTATAAAGAAATTTCCATATTAGGTTCATAATATTAGTGTAATAGGCACATTATTTATTAATTTAACAACTACACGTTGTATTAGTAAATTCAACAGACCGAGTTCTTTATAAACCTGTTTAAATCCCTGGTATTTACATTAGCAAGGTCCGTAACTGAGAATTCTTAATATTAATTTATAAGAAATTCGCAAATAATTAAAAAACTATGAACTCTAAAAATTTAAATAATATTTAAATTTTTCTGATTTAATGTTTTCTCCATTTACATTTAGCCACTATACTTTTTCATTACAGGGGTTAAAATGAAGGCTAATCACTAAACAGCTGATCAATTTAGATTTTAGCCACTGATCAGCTGCATTATTTAAACAATATTATTACTCAAAAATACTGTCAAACATCATGTAATTAAATTTTGTTATATAATTTTTAATACATTCTGCATTTTGCAGAAATTTAATTTCTTTTTTCAATATTTTCTTCCTTTAACTACATATTTGTTCCAACAAATTCTACAAGAAAAAAATTTACACATGTTTATGCTATGATTCCAACCACTAAAAGAAAAAGATTCAAAGTTAAGCATATTACAAATTTATCTGAAACATTTTAATAACAAAACTGTCATAATATATGGTCAAATCATGTCTTTACTTAAATATAATCATCAGCAAATCAAAAACAAAATGAATTGAACTTACAAATATGTTCATAAAAAAAATACAAAGTAAAAAGGATATACAAAAAAAAAAATTGTGGAAAATATAAAGAAAACCAATTATGTTAAGAAAGCAAAAAAAAAGGAAAAGAATTCTAGAATGAAAAGAAAAATTGCTGATGTAGTAGCCAATTATTTTCCATTTCAATTGTTTTTCTCTCCATATTGCATGTTTTCATGTTATATACATATACACCACATATAAGCACAATTATAAAACATGCAAACTAAAACATTCCAACATACACACATTATCTAAATTTTTTTATTATTTTGTTAAAAAAAAAAAATCTCTATTTTCCACTTTTTCCTTTCATTTTGTTCTAATTTTCTTTTTGTTTTGTAATTTTTTTAAATTAGCTTTCATTTTTCTGATGATATTCAATCTTAATTAATTAAAACTCTTTAGTTTTATAATAGAAAAAGACTGGATTTCAAAATATTCCTTATTACAGCTTTACTATAAATATGGATAACATATAGTAAGAATAAGGACTTTCAAGGGCTTGTCAATAAAATCCAAATATAAAATAAAATCTTTAAAAAGCAAATGTATAAAGGCTATGCTGGTACAAAAATCAATTAAAGAATGTATAGGAAAAATAATAAATAAATGATGAAAGAATTGTTTTTTTTTTTTTTGTATTTCTGTTTTTGTTTGAATTCAATTTCAAATTGATTTTGAAAATCAATTAAAAGCGATTTAAGTTGAAAAATTCTCATATTCCTTATAGCTATGATAACTGTTATAATTAGAGTCTATGATGGCATACTTTATTATGGCACAGAATTTTAATAAATTATAAGGAAGTTTGCTCACATACTATATTGATTTTGAATAAATAAAATATTTCTTAGTTATTTTCTACATAACAAATGAACAAACTTCACCATTTCATTACAAAATGAAATTATAATTCGTATAATTGCAATACTGTAAATTTGAGCAAGTAATATGGTTAGTTTACAAAATTTATTTTCGACGAGTTATAAATTACAATTAAAATCTGTTTTAACCGTGTTCTCTATGATGTACCTAAAATTATATGCTATATTACTCCAATTCATAAAACCCATAAGATTTATTAAAAATTTTCGAACCAGACATTTCCATTGTCAATTATTTTCACAATTCATTAATTAACGATTCTCTTACCCGCAATATAATTCTTGTTTTTAAAAAAAAAATATTATAAACGAAAAGCATTTTTCATAATGCTTATACAGAAATTTTATATTTCTAGTTTTTTACTTTTTTAATTTAATAAAGTGACCCATAATCGTGTCATTTGAAATTGATTAATTTTTATTATTGCTGCACTCATGAATTTACAATATAACTGAAAAATGAATTTATTAAAGGATTTGGAATTGAAAAGAAAAACAAAATAACAAAATATAACAAAATAATAATAAAGTCATTGACATTTCATAAAAGTTAACTAAAGGTTATTAAGGTCCTTTATAAAATATTCCATATATATAAAGTTCAACGACATATTATGCATATATGTATATATATAGTTGAAAATTAATGGGAAAAAATTTCATTCTCTAAAAATGATATTAAAAAAATTTTTTTTTTTTTATGAAAAATCAATAAATTTTTTTTCATTTCCTTTACAGTTTTAATTTATCAAAGTTTTCATCTTTGAAATAAAATTGCATATATCACTCATACATTTATATTATATAGTCAATATGCATCTTTATAAAATTAAATTAAATTTTTCTAATATCATACAAATATAAATCGGCTATTTTATAACAGATAAGAAAAAAATTAAAAATTAAAAGAAATATTAGAAAAAGAAATTTTTTAAATAAATCAAAATTTCATTCTTGAATGTTAGTAGATTATTTATTTAGACACTATTATTATTTCACATAATAAAGGGCAAAAACTTTTCATAAAAATTAGAATTAATTTTTCTGTCAAAGAAGCTTTTTTTCTTTAAAATTAATTTTGGAATATCAATTTTGTACAATTATCAACGAATTTATGATTATTCAGCAGTGATGCTGAACATACTCGTAGCACTACAAAAACAAACGATTCTAAAACCAAAATGCAATAAAATTGTATGCACACATAAACAACCAAAAATTAGTACTTATGAATTTAATTGTACTTTTGCGATTTATTTTGTATTCTAGAAAATTAGACCGATAACATTTTCAATATCAGGATTGTCTAAGCCGGGTGTTAATTTTAAAATATTAAGTGAAATTTTTTCAATATAATTTCAAATTTTAGATGCGCGCTTTATTGCAATAATAATTTATTAAAATGTGAACATTTGAACAAATAAGAAATTATAATATTTCTTGTAAATTAAAGCAAATATTGTTTTTTATGAAATTTTGGTAAAAAAAATTAAAATTAAAAATTTTAAAAATATTCCTATGAATTCTTAAGTATGTGTGTTTGATATCCGTCGCTATTATTTACTCTAAAAAACTATTTTAAATATTCAACAATTTTTTTTATTAAGGCCCCTATTTTTTTTCATATTTGACTAGAAACCTAATTTTGTATTTAGAATTTCTCACCATCTTAATACTAAAATTCCATCTGAATTGAATTTTAAAACTATCATTAATACTAAAATGTTACATATGAGATTATTTCTTATTATATACCATTAGTATACCATTATTTTACAAACATAATGTACAACACCAATATGGCCGTTTTTATATATGATAAAAGGTACCAAATTCAATATTAATAATATATACATATATGGATGCACGTATATTATACATATGAGGCCAGCTTAAAACCGTAAATGCAATTTTATATTTTTATATAATTATGTAATTTAAAATATAATTGAATAGATACCTTAATACTGTGTCTATATATATTTTTGTACATACACGAATGTTCTATATTATATATGTACATAAAATAGTTATATATAATTATATGTTATATGAATACAAAAACATATTTAGAAAATATTTTCCATTAACTTTCCACATATTTTTTTTTTTTGTAAGAAAACAATTTTTTTCTTTTAGAAAAAAAAAAGTAATTTTTAACGCTAATGTTAACACGTTTTGAAACATGCACTTTACATTATTCTTCCATTTCTTCACATTTTCTATATGTTTATTGTGTTTTTTTTTTTTTTTTTGTGAAAATCCTTATTTAAAATTTTATATCCATGTTTAAATTATATACCATATGCTAAACCATATATTAATATAGAAGAAGAATATAAACACCAAGTGTTTCGTTTAAAAATTTCTTATACCCTTAAGTGTTATAAGAATAATATGGACATTGTTGAATAATTTAACATTTTAGTTTGTCAGTTTGAAAATTATTATTTTAATGTTTAATTATTATTTTAATGTTTCCGATCAAAAAGATTTTGATCGGAATTAATCGCCAAACTCAGTCGCAAGTTGAAAGATTTAGATTCCTTAATTATGTAATTAGAAAAAAATAAACCTAATATTGACACCTATAAGTATGCAATTTTTTTTTCTTTAATTAGCTTAAATTAATTAAAAATTTTATAGGTTGAAAACTTATAAGCGTCATCCTATGTAGTATATTGGTCCACTAGCACCATTCTTTATGTTACACTCTGTTATTATTGTAATGAAATTATTGTACTTTGAACATTATTAAAGCTTGTAAAACTTAATATAGTTGTACATTCTTACATTTAAAAGAAGGAGGAAAGAAAAATATAACACTTTTTTTTTTCTTTGTCAAGTTATAATAAAAATCAGCAAATGTGAGGTTTAAATAAAATATTTTTCTTTTTCTTTTGTGTTTTGTGAAATTTTTCAATTTAAAATAAATGTACATAAACATATATTTATGCATTTGTATAATCCAAAATGAAGAACACACACACAAACACATATTATATTTTATTCAATTATACAATTTTTCATGTTCAAGTATTTTACACCTAATATTGAATTAAATAAAGTAATAAGGATTCTTAAAAAAAATTTTTTTTTTAATCAGTAGGCTCTTGTCTGTTGATTATTGAAAAAAAATAGTTTTTTTTTAATATCACTTCCTTTTTATAGGATTTTGGTGCTTCAGCTGGAATACAAGTACATTAGGATTTTAAAATTTTAAAATTCTTGAATGTTATTAAAATTATAATTGCTGTTAATGTTATATGTTGTACATAGCTATTACACACAGAAAAAATATTATTGTAAATGAAAATATAATATTGTACACAAATATTTTGCTAGGAGCATACATTCAAAACTTTATTATCCAAAAATTTTTATTAAATAAATTCTACAATACTTTCCATGTTCTCTAAATTTTTTATAACAAATTAATAAACCAAAATATGATTAATGTGCGTTGTCTTCGTTTCGGTTGCAGTATTCTCTGACAAATTAACTTTTAATAATAAATGAATTTGAATGCATTAACATCTTTCTCACTATACCCTACATGATTATATTAAATTTTTGTTCATATTTGTTAAAATTTGTTCGCTAAGATTACTGGCGACGTCAAGACGTCTCTTCTTAACAAACGTCTTTTAAACCAACAAAAATCGTTGTTTATATTAAAGGTTTCTTTTTATTTTCTGTTTCGGAATTTCGGCTTCACAAGTTGATGATTTTGAAAAATTTCCCTGAATAAAGAAACCTTTTCAACGATACGCCATATTGCTGCATTTTTTGACTTTCAGTTTTAGGATGAAAAGGTTTAAAAAAGCTCTAAAGGTTTTTCCGTTTTCTTTTGAACATAGCAAGTTTGTTTTTAACTACTTTCAAATTTATTCTTTTTAAATAAATGAAATCCAGAATTTCTTATGTAACTTTTCTCATAAGAGACCACTCACAATTGAATATTGAAATATTTTAAACTTCCTTAATATAGAACAAAATTTTATAGAAGTTTACGAAAAGGTAACTGAAAAATAATATAACCATACAAAGTTATTGAATTTTCAACATAGTGGTTTTGAATTTTTCAATATTCAAAATTATTTTTCAATACAAAAATTGTGATTTTCAAAAAAGAGTTTACATGTATTCTTTACGAGTTCTTTATATGAACTTGCATTTCTTTAAATATTCTTAATTCATTTTGATACTCTAGAAAATATTTCTATATTACATATGTAAGCAGGTTTACTATTGATAAATATTAAAGTTTTTTTCTATTATTAAATTACTAAAAACTTTACTTTTTATAAGTATATTGAAACATTTGAAAATTTTATAATGAAAATTCTCTTTTGTAATGCATCCACGTATGATAACAATATTACAAGTGTATGTACGTATATATATGGTTTTTATTATTTTTTTGTGTAACAACATCATCATCTACAAAAATATCTTAAAATGAAAGTAAATAAATTATGTTATATGAAAAAATATTTGTACAAGGTGCTATACAAAAGTTCATTTAGAACTATTTTAATTCTATATAACAATATTAGTTAGTTGAAATCCATAGTGCCTAGAAAGCTGTAGGTCACTGGTTCCAATCAAGTTCCAGGTGAATATTTTTTTAATATTTCTGCCTTCACTCGTTCCTTTGATTACGTCATCCATTTGTCTTGTAGTTGTATAAAGATATTACCATTATATAGATATTCCTATAAAAATTAAACTTTTGTACATAAATTAATTTTTCTGAAAAAAGCCAATTTAAAGTTTATAGCCCCTGAAAGTTCTAATTATGCCTTTTTTGGCAATTTATTTTTTATAGAAACCATTAATATTTTTTGAAAGTACACGTAGAAAAAAAGGAAGTTGCTTCTTTTACTGCGAAAAAATATAAGCAACCCTTACAATAACAAAATAGCTTTATGAACGAGTCAAAGCATAAAAACTAAAAAAAAATTTCTCTCCGAACTGGACTCGAAGTATTGAGCTGTCCCTTTCTAGGCGGACGCTCTACAAATAGAGTTACAGAGGTATGAAGAAATTTTCGAGAAATCGTTCTTCACATTGCGTTTAACTGTGACCTAGTCGTAATTTAGTCGTCTAATCTACCTTGTAAAATAACGAAATGTAAATTTTCAGGAACTTTTTAGGAAGGCATACTGTATATAATAGTACACTTATATTAAGTAGATTTCGAGAAATTCATAATAATTAAAACTTGAGAAATAAATTTTAAAAAAGAACTAAAAGTTTAAAATAAAGGTTATTTTTTAAAATTATGAATGAAAATGAACTTGATTAGTAAAGTTTTAATGTATTTTTCAAAAAATACATACACACATACTCTATATATACGACTTGTATCTATTGAAATTGGTTCGTATAATTTTTTTCTTTTTATAAAGTATTTTACAATTATGTTGCTATACTTATATAGATACGTCCATTTGAAAATTTTCAAATAATATTTTAATTAAAAATTCACTTTCATTTTTGTATTACACTGTATATGTTGCTCAATTATTTTTATATTGAATCAAAATTCTTGTTTTCAAATATTCTAATGTCTAAAATATTGAATGAAATACATACTTCTATTATATATATATTTTTTTTAATTTTATAATAAATTTTAAATATTAAAACCACTCCAAAGAAAATTTTGAAACTCAGGTGTGTGATAACATAAATTTCTTTATGATTTCAATAAGACTACTTTTTCCATTCATATATATACATTATTTTTATTCTGTAAATATTGACACAATTACAAAATAATTCTAATAATCTAAACTAATGTAGTACTTTTATGTATAATAATATCTTTTTATTGTAATAATAATTAAAAAAAAATTTTAATTACAATTTTATAATAGAAAATAGTTATTATGCTATGAAGAAAGTTTTGAAAACATAAAAGAAATCTTTTATATAATATTACATATTTTCCCGATTAGTAGGTCACTTACTTAGCAAGCCAGAACAGTCTATAGCCAAACAGGCATTGGAATACAATTCTCAGGGTAGGCGAAACATCGTTAGATCTAAGTGTAATTAATGAAGAACCAAAGAAAAATAAATAACTACTTCAGGCAAGAATTGGGCGCAAATAAGGACAGGTGTTTGAAAGAAAAAAAATAGCATTTTGAAAATAAAATTGTGAGAGCCGGCCAGTAATCATATGATCAAAATTCAAGAATTTTTATTATAATATACTAAAACTGCTGGTTTAATCACATGGTTTAGATAGAATAAAATACGAAACGGGGCTTAAATATTATCGTGGTGAAAAAGTACTTTGATTCTTTTATTGTATATGTTTGTAAAAAACAATAACGGTTCAACTTATTTAGTCAAAAACTAAGTAGCTAAGGTAACGTAACTCTAAACTACATGAACTATTCGTGAGCTACTATTAATTCATAAATTAGCTAATCATTATAGAGAGCTGCTAATTAATTCATAACTTTCTCAGAGTCCTTAACAGAAAAGTCGTCAATTTTAAAATTGAAATACCAATCGTCTACATTTCTTTTTTACGTGAATATTTGATTGCATTATTAAAATATAAATTTATAGAAATACAAGATAGAAACCTTTATAAAAATTCACAAAAAAAAAATGCATTATAATTGATGAAATTCCTATTTGTCAATGCCTTAACTATAAAATTAACAATTAAATATTTTTTTTTTTCATAGAATTTATATTTTGTAATTAAAAGAATATTAATTTTTAACAATTCTTATCAATATATTTCATAACAAAAAAAAAAGTATTAAATTTCATTTATGAATCTCATAAATCTATTAAAGAATTGTTTAATTAAAAACAAAATAAAAATACTCATAATTTCAATCAACAAAAAAAAAACAAAAGAGTCAACACCGTTCATTCTCATTTAATTAAATGTGTAAATTAACATAAATAACTTAATTTTCAAAAAATAAATAAAAATACGCGAATTTTTTTTTTGCAAAATTAAAACATAATTTGTTGTCATTATTTATAAAATCAATAAATATTGTGATAAAGTTAATTACATGTTAATTAACTAATAAATACCAGGAAAAAAAAAACTAGATCAAAAAAAAACAAACCTTAATAAAATCTACTCATTAATTACCATTGGAAATTAAAAATTTTGAAAATTATTAAAGTTAAACAATGATTAAAATGATATTAAATTAATAACACTCAAGGGCTTTGAAGTTTTTATCATAATAATTTATTTGATAATTAATGAGTGAGTTAATAATAAATTAATAAAAAAAAAAAATAATAATCAAAATTTTTTTATACACAAAATATTTAATTAATTAATTGTAAATACTTTTTGCAAACTAAAATTAAATTAATATAATATTTATTTAATTTAATTAGTCCTCCTTATTAATTTCAAGAGTCAATTAACTAAATGTTTAACATATCCTTCTTGCACATATTAAAGACACGGATAAATAGCTAAAATTTTTGTATTTAATTAAATTGAGGTCAAAATTTTTAAAAGAGAAATGAAGTTTGAAAATTTTTTATCAAATCTATTTCCTTAAATTCTAAATATATTACTTGACAACTGAATATTAGGACACCTGCGCATCTCACTTCTACACAAAAAAATTTTTAATTTTAAATAAATCATGGTGACCGTAAAACGATTAGCTAGTTGTGAATCTTTTAAAGCTAACTTTGTGAATTTTAAAAAATCAAAAAACAAATAGCATATATATACTTTTTTTTTAAACTGTAATAAACAATTATTAACTCAAACTTTTAGAGCAAGAATTAAAAGAGCCGACACTTAACTATAAGTAAAAAATAGTTTTTTCATCGTGTCTTTCCTCAGTGAAAAATCAAGCTTCTGTTTGTATTTGTTGCATAAACTCAGTATACTAATGATAAGTTCATGTTTCCCATAATTGGTCCTATGACAAGGAACTATGAAAACATTAGGGAAACGAGACCTAAAGTGAAAATTTTAATGAAAATATCCGGGGATATTAAGTCAATTTTTATAAGCTGGAAAGTGATTAACACATTCACGACATCACATCTTATTCCCATAGTGTGGGTAAGTCATTAATTTGAGTCTATGTTCTTAAGGTGGAAGAATGATAGGGTCTTCAGAAGGAAATGTATATTGTAATATGATGACTATTACGAAGCACATTCAAAAAAACCCAATATTGAGCCAGTTTTATGAAACCCAATATTAAGCTTGATCTGCTAATGGTATAGTGGTTTATAAATGATAATCTTCTATCGAAGCAAACAAGTTGTTAATATATATGGCCGTCGCTTAACCAATTTTACTCTGTATGGTGGCTTGGTTCAAAAATTACACTCGCTAAAAATTCTCATTATGTACGAAAAGCATAGAGGTTTACAAAATGAGTTGAATACTGTCAATATATACAGGGTGATTCAGAAAGTTATACAACATATATGTATTATTGGTTGGAAGATTGAAAATGGGTAATGGTATTTTTGTATAACTTTCTGATTCACACTGTATATGAGATGTTCGTAAAAATAAAACGATCATATTGGTAAAAACTCTTGATTCTAGACTTACTCATTTCTAAAGAAAAGTGGAAAAGGAGCATATTTATCGAACGAGAATATTTTCAATGTCAACTTTAAAAAATAATATCAATTTATATTGAATAAAAGTCTCGAAAAATATTATTATTTTAGATAAAATTTAATTTAAATAATTTCTAATTTATGTATAGGATTACAAACTTTATTTTCCAATAAAAGTTCATAAAATTCTTTTTAAAAATATAGAAAATTTCTTTTACCTTGTGATATAATTAAAACAATATATACATATTATATATAAGTGTACGATTGGATGTTTATATATGTATATAGAATTAATTGTCCTGGTATTTAATTTCAGAAAATTCATCTTAGTTTTGTCTTAATTTTTAATTTAATTTTTCATATAAATTAAATGACATTGTGAATTTCGTCTATATTATTCTTTCTAAAATCTAATTAATTATTTGGTAATTTTCTTTGTTGGTACTTTTTTTTGTCTTTTCTATTTAATCTTTCCATTTTTTGTTTTTCTTTTTTCGTTTCTTAAATTTTTCAGAGGTTTTATTTTTCTTTGGATATTTTCAAAATTTCAAGGATAATTTTTACGTCTTTTAATTACTTGTCATTATCATTTCCTTGCTAATGGGTTTAAATTTTCAAAAAAAAAAAAAACAAAAATAAGAGAAAAAGAAACTTAACAAAGCAATCAAAGAAATGTACATTATAATAATGTTCCTAGTATATATACGTACATATATTTTAACATTTTAATTTAAAAAAAAAAAAAACAAAGAAAAATGAAAACTTCCATCTTCTTTTAACTATATTAAAAGTCTTTACCAAAAAAAAAAGAGTCAAAATAACAATAATTGCAAAATAGAAAAAAAAAAAAAAAAACAAAATATATTATAATTGTAGTATCCTTTCAGATGTACATAATATATCCTTTTTGAAAAGTGAAGTCAAGAAAAGCAATTAATTCTATTGCATATTCTATTTAGCCTTAAAAATGTACATTGAAAAATTTCTTCTCCTTATACTACACTATTATTTTTCATGTTCGTGATTATAATCGGAACTAAAGAAAATTACTATAGTGAGAATATAATAAAATCTATTAAAAACTTAAGGTAACTTAGCAGTTGTTATATAAATGGGATAAATGCACATTATTCAATAAAATTTATATAAAATTTATTGGAAAGTAGTATAATATAACACTTCAATTAGAATGCTTTATTTAATTTACTTAATTCTGTATATAGATATAAGGTGTTGGGAAATGTATTACTTATAAAAAATATTTAGAAATATTGCATTATTATAAATTGTGTTGGGTGTAGATAAACCCAGATAAGGGTTATAAATTGACCTAACTGGAACAAAGAGTCAGATATCTCTTAAATAATATTCTTAAAGAATAACAAACACAGGTGATTATAAATTTAATATTATTTTCCCTCAAAATATTCCAGAAATTGTACAGAAATTATCCATATCTATTTTGTCTCTCATTCATTTTAAATTTACGACCAATTTAGATCAAGATGGTATAGCCAAATATTAAAAAGGAAGGAATTTTTGGTATGCGCCGACAAAAAATTTCAAAATATAAAATATTCAGCATTTTAATATTCTGAAAACACTTGGAATTTTTCGTATTTCTTGTATTTGCCTAAACAATATATCTTAATCAATTTGAGAAAATTGCATACTTTCAAATTTTTACAAAATAACAGCAAATATTTGAACAAAATTGATACTTCAAAATTAACCAAATTAAAAAGTAGATACAAAAATTTTGGAAAAAACAAAAAAGAAGAAAAATTGAGGAAAAAAAACTAAAACATAAACAACTTTTGTGTAGCTATTAAAAATGAAAATTTTTGGTTTTTTCTTATTTTTTACTTTTTGAAATGATGTGAATAATTTAACTTAATTCTCCTTAGATTGCATACTTTGAAGATTTTTCTCTATTCCTGCACTTTATTTTATACTTTATTTATTTTTTATGTTTTTCTTTCCTTTTTTTTTCTTAAAGGAAAATTTCCTTTCTTGCATTTTCTTATTTCAAATATAGTTATAATACAAAAAAATTTTTACTCCTTTCTTCCTTTCTTTTTTTTTTGAGTATAATAGACCATTACCTCTTTAGAATCACAAAAAAAAAAAAAATAAATAATAATTTTGATGGTAGTGTAGTTTTGGATTTGAAGCAGCTTTTCTTGATATTTTTTTAAGATGCTTCCAGCTAAATTCTATATCTTTCTCCATATTACCATGGTATATCAAGAAATGTAATGCACATATACAGGCAAATAAATTCGATACATTATAATACACCCTTTCATCCTTAATATACAGCAATTTATTATAGTAAAGTTAAAAACTTACATGATAACTTCAATGTGTATTGTATACTCGTATATGTATTCAAATGTATTATGCATTATATAAGTATGTATAAAAAGAAAATTAACAAAAAAAAAAAAAAATTTAAAAAAACCACAATCTGAAAATTTCTAAGATCTTCATGCCATAAAAGTATTTCTTCACAAATTTTATCGTTTTAAAACATCATTAAATAGCCAAAAGGCTTAACGAAAAATAAAGGAAGGAAAAAAAAACAGAGTAGACCTTTCAATATCAGGCTATTAAAAAGAAATAAGGGTATTAAAAGAAGAATATTATTCAAGTAGAAAAATTTACGAATGAAATCTGAATAAAGCATATGTACACACATATATACAAACACTTAATACTCATAAACAGAGAGTTTCACAAAAATTGGAGTTTTTACTTCATTTTCAACATTATTTAACAAAGGCATGTAAAAATAATTGTTAATAAAAAATTTTTGTAAACGTACTTCAAAAACTTTAATTTTTTTTAAAGGCATGTTTAAAAATTATTAATGCACATTTTGGTATAATAATACGTATAATAAGATGCAATAATTAAGACAAGTGTGCAATTAAAATTTTGTTTTTAATAAAACTGAATAAAATTTACAATTATGATGCGTTTAGTGGTTTTTAATAATTTTATGTTTTGATTGCATCTTACAATACAAGTTTATTAAAGTTTATGAATACATTTAATGTCTGCTTAGACTTTTTTAACTCAATATAATCAGTGGATTTATTTAGCTTTTAATTTTTAAATCAAAATAGACCACAACTATAGTAAAATCATTTAATG
This sequence comes from Condylostylus longicornis, assembly GCF_029603195.1. Lineage (NCBI taxonomy): Eukaryota > Metazoa > Arthropoda > Insecta > Diptera > Dolichopodidae > Condylostylus > Condylostylus longicornis. Next base: position 855,662 of record NW_026577984.1, read on the forward strand.
GGTTAAATATGTTTTCTCTTTCCTGAAAAAATTCTTAATAAATATTAAAAGCTTAAATTTTATAAGAAGTGCGAAATATTTTAAAGAAAGGAATTTGTTGATGTTTAAAATACTTTTTATATGATAAAAATATTATAATCTAAGTGAAAATAATAAGTGTAATTTGAGTGGCTCAGAACCAAAAGGTGCCTAATCCTCACTCCCAAAATTTTTGCTTTTTTGTTGAAAGTTTATATAAATTACGTAAAAATAATATCTTCATAAAAATAAACGAAAGCTAAACCTTTTATTATTTTCTTTTCGAACAAATTACAAAGTGAAAGATTTTATGAGTATCTTAAGAAAACAAAATATTAAATTTCATTTATTTCGGTAAAAAATTAATGTGGCTTAGGCCGCTTTAATTCTGAGCCTCTTATTTAATATACAATTGTAAGAATTTTGCAACAATAGCCACATGTATTTTCTCAATAAGAGGCGCATAAGAGCCGAGCAAAATGTTCTTTTACATTTGTTTAACAAAATCTAATAACTTCTACTATTAATATTTCTGAAACACATAAAATTTAAAAAAATTAAAAAAATTTAAAAATTTGCATGCTTTTAGGTGAAAACGAATTTATCTTGCATAATACGGTACAAAAAATGTTTGTGTCAACGAAATACTCTTAAATTCAAAATTCGTAACTTAATAACTGCAAGACGATTAATGCTCTCTAATTTTGGAATTGCTGCTCCCTGTCTCTTAAAAATTTTGTTTACTTTCATTAACTTTTTAAATAATAATTTTCTTTACCTATAATATTTTAAATAAATGTGACAATTGATTAAGATAATTTTTGACTTTTTATTAATTTGTCATTTTAATTTTGAAATTTTGTTAATATATTATTTTTAAACACAAATTATATTTAATTATATAAAGTACAAACAGCGATATTTCATAATTTATTTGATTAATAATTTAAAACTCCATTCGAAATTACATAAAAAATAATAAATTTTTAAAACATTATTCGCGATTTTCATTGCAACTACTATCAAATTTAGTTTTCTCTCGAATGTTAATTTTTCTCTAGAGAATTTAGGAACGCAATATTCTTATAACAGGTATCTTAAAATATTTGTTGGAGGCATTAAACCGCGCGCATTGTACAACCTATGAAACTATCACTGTTTCATATGAAATAAAACAATGATCATCCTGAACAATATCGTCCAGAATTTCACCTACATATTTGCAATTTAATTATTAAATCAACTTCAAATGAACTCTTATGCACTTTCATTAAATTTAAAATCTTATTATATAATACGGATATGTGATTTTTGCATCCTTGAAATAAAATTTAATCCACTTCATATTGAATATTTCTTTTTTTTTTTTAATTTTTGATATTTGAGTATATATTTACATAATACATATATGCTATAATAGTTCTTAATAACCTTTAATAATACAAATTTCCAAAAAAAAAGCAACAAAAACACAAATATTTCAATTTTATTTATGTTATGGGGGATATAAATATTTCAAAACTAAATCTCTCTAAAAGTTCACAACTATTTACAAGTTAAAGAATCTCCTGAGAATTATATAATATTTTTTTTTTAAATATATTTATATACATTATTCTTATATAACATTTTATTCTTTAAATGGGCTAATATGTATATGACCCAAATGATTTTATGTGAAGAGTGTATAACAACAAAAAAAATCTGATGTGGTCAGCACATAACCGACCGCATTGTGTATTGTCTAGTTAAATGAAAGTGTTACAGAATATTATAAAAATGTCTGTTAAATACTTCTTTCCAATTTTTAGGACATTAGTAAGCTTATAGTTAACATACTTAGAAAAATGTAAATTTGGCTCTTAGTAGAGTTTCGCTTTGTGCTACCCGAATTCCCTGAAATGCTCGCCAGTTAGTTTCGGTAACAACCAGAACTCAAATATCAAATTTCAAGAAATTCCATCAATTTGTTCTATGGATATGGTGAAAAATGTAAAATCGGCCCGCAAATCAGTTTTCGAGCCCTGATTTTTCCAAAAAATTTATATGTTCATTGTTTTAATACGAGGAGTTCATATATTAAATTTCAATGAAATCGGTTGATTATTTCTCTTTATATACACAAAAATGTATATTTGGCCCGTAGTAAACGTCTAGTTGCCAATGCCTGATTTCTTCCAAAACATACGAATTTTTGCGGACGGTCGAGCTGAGCTTATATATAAAATTTCAAGTAAATCGGTTGAATATTTTCTTCAAAATGTTCAAAAATGTAAAACAGGCCCGCTAAAAAGTGCAGTTCCCGAGGCCTGATATATACCAAAAGTTGATCGATCCGTGCCATGGTGGAAACAAACTTACATATAAAATTTCATCAAAATCGGTTCAGCCGAACTTGAGATACACGCGTGCACACACAGACCGACAGACGGACAGACCGACAGACCGACAGACCGACAGACCGACAGACCGACAGACCGACAGACCGACAGACCGACAGACCGACAGACCGACAGGTTGCTAAAAATAGTTTATTTACACTTCCCTGCTATGGAGAAGTACGTTCCCACCGAAAACTCGATATGCAAAATTTGTTGCCATCACATAACCTACCTATTGTTTGCACAATACGGTCGGTAAAAACAACAGAGTAAAAACAAAAAATCAAACAAAATTGTCTGAAAATTTTGTAAATTTAGATAAAATTGCTTGTATCTTATTTCTTCATCCTTGTAACATTGCAAATTTTTTTTTTCCGTATACTTTATTTTTTTTTAATAATAGCTAATATCATTACATAGAGTAGAGTAGATTATATTACATTGATGTATGAATATAATAGTTATTCTATTTAATAAGTAGATATCCTTGTTAAGTTTTTGTATTTTTTATTTTTTTGGCTTTGTTGTTGTTTCGATTTTTCTATAAAAGTTGTCTGGATGTAATAGTTTATGGATGTTATTCACACTTTTTTTTTGTATTTTGTTTCTTGGTATAACTCTCTTTGTTCTCTTATTCTTTAATTTTTTTTTTGGTGCTTTATTTTTTTTTTGTTTTTTTTTTTCTATTTGTTTTTTTTTATTTTATCGTTCTTTTGTTTTATCTATTAGTTTGCTTTTTAAGACAGTTTAAGACAATAACAGTTAAGTTGGGTTGATCTTTATTTTGTTATTATTTTTCTTATTTTTTTTCTTACTTTATGCTCGTCTTTATTATACTTATTTTTCTATTTTATATATTCGTTATTTTTTTCTTTATCATCATTTCTAAATCGTTTATAACGATTGTTATATTCTTTTTTAAATGGTTTTTGATAGTTAAGCTAATGAACGCTATAAGAACTATATAGAACACATATCTTTATGATAATATAATGTTATATAATATGTATATTAGTAAGATATTGTATAGGTGCGCAAAGTGGAGTCTCCTTATAGTGAACGGCCAAAATCATTTTATTTTGTTCTTAAAATGGAAATTTTTTAATACAAGCTGCATTAGAACAAAGATTTTTTTTGCATGGATTACTCGTTGTATAACAGATTTCACTGTTAGCTCAACATTTTCTTAACGTTTTTTATAGTTAATTATTAGAAAAATTTGGTTTATGAATTAAAAATTGGAAAGAAAATGGAGCATACGTCAATTTTACATTAAATAGTTTGTTAAAATGATAAACGAGAACAAACGGAACGAGACAAAATTGTTACTACTTTGATCATTCTTTTTTCAAAAGAGTAATTATGTCTCAAGAATTTCTCATATTAATTTAAAAAAGATTATTTGGCTAATATATGAATATTTTAGAATAAATGGCGTTTTGAAACATAACTGAACGTAATATAATGTAACGTAATGTGAGGCAACGTAACAGAATGTATCGCATCGTAAGGTAGCGTAATGCAACGAGACGCTACATCGCATAACGTATTAATGTTGTAAACAATAATAATTTATACTGTTTATGAAAATAAAATTTTAGGAAAATATGGAGGCCCCTTGTATAAACGAAATTAGAAAAATTCAACCCTGTCTATTAGTACAAAAACCCTGTGTAAAATAATTAACATGTAAAAGAAATGAGATAAGAAAAATAGTAAAAAAGAAGTGATAGGTGACGTAAAGAATAAAGAAAAGTAAGAATAGTGCAATGTTAATAGAAAAAGAAAAGAAGTGAATAACAAAAATAAAAAAAAGGAAAAACAAAATAAAGTTCACTGTTTCAATAAGATGCTCTTCATCTTCTTCCTTCTTCGTCTCTGTTTTTTTTTTCCTTTTATTTTTCTTCTTTTTCTGTTCATTCATTTTAATTCTATGCAAATATTGACTTTTCTTATATTGTAAATTTGGTTCCTTTTTAATTTTTTCATAGCTTTTCAAATTTTAGTTGTGTTTTCTTTTTCTGCAGTTATTGTCATATTCCATACACAATATACATATACTTATATTGTACTTTGATGTCAATGCAAAATTCCGGACTATTATTATAGAAACGGAAATTTTCGGTTTTCGTCATTCTTTTGTTTTAATAGGGTGTAAAAAAGAGGAGATTAAAATATCAATTGAGGGACATTTTTAATAAAGAGAAAATGTCATTTCTATTGTTGATTTAAAGAATAATATTTTAAAATAATGATATTTCATCCTGTATTTTATTCTTTAAATCATTCTTTGCATATATTTAGGAACAATTAAAATGATAATGTATTTGATATAGATAAGAAAGGATAAATGAATTATCAAAGAGAAATTTAATGATTTATTGAATCAAATTAAACATCAAATTAAGGTTTCCCGATTAAGTTGCACCTATATATACACATAATATATATATTATGTTAAAATAATAGATTATTATTTGATGAAAAGTACAATTGAATATTATTTGAAGAAATTTTCTATTTATACATTAGATTTTAATTATCTTTAAAGTGTGATAAAGCTAATATTTTTTCACAATACGTGCATATAAGAGTTCATAGCAATAGATAAATGGTTGAGAAAGAACTTGGATTGAAAAGCAAAACTTCCCAAAGTCAAACGTCTGCCTTAAATGCTTTTAAGGCAAAAACAGAATCTAATTAAATTTTACAGGCAAACAAATAATTTATATATTATATAAAATAAAATTATAAATTACTTAAATTTCTTAAAATTTGTTTTCTTCTTTTCTCTTTACAGTACCAAGTCAACCACGTAACGTTACTATTTTAAATGTAACATCAGATACAATAAAACTATCATGGTATGAACCAGAAAATCAAAATGGTGCCATTGTTGGTTATCATATTTTTTATGTACATGACAATCAAACCGAAGTAGCTATTGTTAAAAATTTCGGTAATTCAGCTGGTCCACTTCTAAACTGTGTTTTAGATAAATTAAGTAAGTTTAAATTTTATATATTTTTTTTTATTTTATTTAATAATAATAATGCAACGATTTTTCTTTTTTTTTATTAAATTAACATAAATCAAAAAAAAAAATATAAGAGAAAATCGTCTTTAGCCTTAAAAAAATTATATTAAACGAGAATAGGTAGAGTTGACCGTGTCAACTCTGTGATACCCACACAAAGAAATTATTTTAAGTGCTTAGTGTTAATTACCACGCTCTTCTATACGTGCTCCGGTTTTAATTCGTTTATGAAAAATTTCAGCTCTGCAATTTCAATAGTTTCCATAATATACGAACAAACGATTTTTGAAGTTATATGGCAGCACCACTACCAGTCAAGAAGTTTTTATTAGTTTTATTAAATATACGAACCCTAATGAAATATTTGCTTGTGCGAAGCGAAATTTCAATACTTTCGGTTCATTAATTTCTGAGATATAGTTCAAAAATTCTTGAATTTGTAGGGCAGCTACACAAAACACTGTCTCGATATCACATCCAATTTAAATAAGTTTTCGGTATTTACTGTTATAAATCATTTGTGAAAATTCGATGAGCATAGCTCAATTAGTTTTTGGGTTATCGTTTTAATGGACAAACAAACGGACAGACGTCATTAAATCGAATCAGAATTCGACGCTGATCAAAAACATGCTTTTATATCTATGTCTCAGACCATTATTATTTCTTCATGCAATAGAAATGATAACACAAATTTATTATACGCTTCCAACATACGTTCGCACAGACATAAAGAGTAATAATTTTCTTCTTAACAAGCCACTAAAATATTATTGGAATATTTTAGGAAGTTGCTGATGAAATCATCCGGAACAAATTATTGAATAATTTTAATTTTGCAAAAACAAAAAATTTCAAACATTATTCTATTTATCTTAATGTTTATGAGTTTTTTTTAGTTCAAAACAAAACTAATGTTCTTATACGATCTAATGTTTGTTAACAATGCAATAACAAATCCTTAGAGATTTCGTATAGATATTAATTATACAGGAAATACATTAGGAAATTACTACGTATATTAACGATGTGTTTGTATGTAATATCAAAATACTTTCCATGCGTATCTATAAACGTATATACACACTTAAAATATAAGTGTGTGTAATTATAATAGACATTTTTAAAATTATGTGATAATATTCTAATTATTATATTAAAGTTTAATAATGTAATTATAATATAACCCATAGGATTTCTATTTTAAAATTTTTTTATCCTTTTTTCAAAATTTTAGTTATTTTTTTTTAATTTTTTGTTTTTTCTTAAAAATATTCCTACATAATAATAATTATACACGTACCTCTTAATAAAACAATCCTTTTTTTATTATTCATTTATTATAATATATTTATTCCCAATTTTATTAATTATATAAAAGTTTGTACCCTTATCTTAATAATCCCTCTCATTTAATACAAGATACATACATGTATACGAATACGTTGTATGCCTCATATTGTTATATATACTTCTATGATTATTATAATAATATTTTCATATTAAAATATATTTTTCTTATACATAATTATTTTAAAATAAGATATGCAACAAGATAAAATTATAACAATTATATAGTAAAGTAAATATTTCATAAAATATATAGAATCTCTTATAATATACTCTATTAATATGTATATATTTTATGTGAAAACCTATATAACAATAATTATTATTGAAATGAAATTTTAACAAAATTGAAAGAAATAATTTCTTTTATTTTATATAATTTTACATTACTAGCCGATATTATAAGAAAACTGGTATAAAATTATACAAAATAAAATTTATATAATAAATGTGCATAAAAATTTAACTGTGCGTAATTTCTAAGAATAAATTACTTTTCCAATTTTATAATTTGAAAATAAAAAAAAAAACATCTTTAATAACTATTCACATAAATTATTATAACATTTAAAGGGATTATAATATATGTGCACATGTATGTAATTATAATTTATTTTTGCTTGAGTAAATTAAGTAAATATTTAAAAAGTTAAAGGGCAAATTAAAATGTTACCAAAACATTATAATAAAATGAATTCATATTAATATTTTAGAGTTATTCCGCCTCTTCTCGAAAGTAACAAATATTCAAATTAAAAATTTCAAAGTTCAATAATAATATAGAGTTCAACAATTGAATTTTTTATTTCACAAAATTTAATTATTATTTATAAGCATACTATTCGAAATTAGAAAAATATTCGAAAATTAAACGTTCCGTCTTAAGATATTTTATGAATAATTTCAGCTAAAGCTTCGACTAATACATCGTATGTTATTCATTCCAGCATAAAAGTTACTGATTTAAATTTAAAATAATTTTTTGTTTCACATTAATATATTTTTATTTTATTGAACATGTTTCACTGTTGTTCTACTTTGGAAATGTACTGTCAAATCAATATGCATATAATATACTTACTTGAACTATTGCTTGTTCCAATATAATTTTTGAAAATAATTTAAAAAATATTCATATACGTATATAATATATTTTCTATTTTTTCATATTTTCTACATTTTATACATATATACTCAAGCTTTTAAGGAAGAAATTTTGAAAATAATTTTTCAGAATTATTATTGAAACGTTAAAATATCAAGGGACATAATTTATAGAGTTTTATGTGTGTATATATATATTAAGTATATATATATATATATATATAAAAAAATTTGGTATACTTACTTACTATAAGAATAAAATCCACAGAGACAGAATATTTCCTTATCGTTAGAAAATGATTTCCATCAATGAAAACTAAAAGAATTTTTATATAAAAAGGTGAATTATCAATAAATTACTTTACGTGTCTTAAAAAATTGAAAACAAAAAGCTTTTTAGATTCCCTTTAATGGAAAAGTAGTACATATATAGAACATTTCTTATCATAATATAAAATTATGAATATGGATTTTAAAAACGTGAGTTTGTCTTTTTTTTAAGGGAATTGATATATGATGGCAAAATAATTTTATAACCAGAAATAAGTAAGTAATAATTACATAAAATAATTATTTAGAAATGGTAATATTATTTAGAGCACGAAAATTTTGAAAATTTTTAAAAATTTTAAGATATTTTCGTAAATTTTCTATATATTTTCAAATTAATATCAATTTATGAAATTCCACAATGCAATTAATTAACTATCAAAACTTTTAAAACAAATACAAAATTAGTTATCACAGATAATTGTAGATTCAATATAACAATTTTTTCAAATCTTAAACGATAACTTCACATTTCTTAATGGGACTTTTGTTAAAATAAGTTAGTCGTTTTTTAAATAACATATACTTAAATGGAAAGCATTAATTTTCGTTTTCTTTTGAAATTCTCTTTGAATTCTTGAACGCACATTATAGAAATTAATAATAATTTCTACTGCCAAAATTATTATTAATTACATAGAACTCAACATGTACGTGTAATACAATTAAATATAACAATAAAAATATTGATTCAAAAGTAAAATTCTCATTAAAAGCAAGGGCTTTAACCGAAAATATTTTTAATTCATCATTTTAATACAATTTAATAACCTGGATTTCCGGAAAGTTTGTAAAAATCTCGAAAGACACAAGTACACAAAAAAATAATAGTGTCCAGTCAAGTTTTCCAATAATTCCAGTCAATAGTTCCATCAATAATTCCATCCAATAAGTCCAGTCAATAATTCCATCCAGTCAAGTTTTTGGTTGTTTAATCACCAAATTTAATTCATAAAGCAAGTCGAAAACAATTAACTTTACTCAATAGTTCTTCTAGTTTAGTACAACTGCCGTAAGTCAATTTTATGTCTCTGAAAAATATTTTTTTTTTAGCCAATGTTAATATGACGTGATAATTGGTTTTTATAATTAATTGCTGACTATATTGCAAGATTATTGTATTAAACATCAATAAGTAATTTTAAATTGTGATGGTCAAAATCAATCATTGTCAAAGCTCGAAAAAATTCGAAAATTTATCAACTTTGACTATTCTTTGCATACTTTTCCATAGAAATTAATCAGAGATCTATCATTTCATTACAAATCTAAAGTTTATTTAATTTCCATTCTTTAACTTGCCTAATTTGAACTTTGAACAAGTGAACCTAATTTTAAGATCTCATAACACAAAATATATTAAAAAATTCGAAATTCATCAATATTTTTGAATTTGTCATTCATACTTGTCACATCTAATTTATTTTTATTTAACAAAAATTATTTAAATTTATAGTAAAATATTAAAACAACACGGTTATATACATATATTAATTGTAAACTGTATGTTAATTAAATTTCCCTGTAAAATAAACATAAATTAATTACAACAAAAAAAAAAATTAAATATGGTACATAAAATATAATTACATGGGCGAATTTATTAATGCATAAAGTGTGTCTTTAAATATTATTGATGAAAATTAATAAATTTTAATTTTTGATTTATATTCTGTCATAAAGCATATTTTGAAATTCATATAAATTTACATATTAATATATATATATATATATATATAAGTATATAGAAAATATTTTAAATAATAGTTTTTTTTATGTTTTTGGTTTTTGTATAACAACCATAATTGTCTTAATAATAATTTTACATACAAAAATTTAAATAAATAAACACATTAATTCATTCATGTTATACAACACAAAAATTTCCACAAAATTTTAATGTAATATATTGATATTTTGCTTAATAAGATTTTATTGGCTATTTTCATCAATTATTACTATTTTATTCGAGATTAATTGAATTCTGAAATACGCATATATACGACATGAAAAACTTCCTCATTATATATTTTTATATTGAAATTAAAACATTTTAATTTTTATAATTATTTATTAAAAAAGGTTAATGCATTTAAATTAATTTAGTAATACTTACACATATTCATGAAATATTACGAGTTAACTGCTAGCTTATGTTGGCTTAACTTGAAATTTGGTTATGGCAACAGTCCTTTAACTGAAGGGTCTCGGATTCAAACCCTGATCAGGTCACTATAATAATTATAGTACTTTACATTATGTAGCCTAAAATACAATATTATAAAATAAAGTATTAATGTAAAATTTATTACCCATATATCAATAGAATTCGATATTTCATACTAACAAAAATAAACGATAAATATCAATAACCTTCAATATTTAATATAAGGAAAAAATTGCGGCAAACTGGTTCCCTAGTTAACCAGAAAAACTGATAATGGCTGTTAATCAAGTGGAAGGTCCTAAGATAATTAATAATAAGAAAATAAAAGAAATTAAAAAATATAAAAATTATTAAGCACGTTCAAGATAATTCAAAGATTTTATTATAAAAAAATGCAACATAATTCTATAAGAGCAAATCAAAGAAATTAAAGCTAAATTCAAATTACTGATTTTTTAGTCTTAATTCTCATGATTAGACTGGGAACGTGTTAATACACTAATATCACATAATGTTACTGTTGTTTTTATACACTTTTATTTAAGTATATAAGACTGCAAAAATAATCTGTGATGATAAGCAAACGGAAGCCACGTGGATATTCAATTATTACTGAAAGTACCAGAATTTCAAAATCAAAGTCATTCAAATAATACCCAAAACTAATTTAAAGAAAAAACAAACAACAAACTTAAAACCATAACTCCAAAAATTTTTGTTTACAAAAACACAAATTTTTTTATTAAATCCTATCTTATAATCTTCATTCCAAATTCGAAAAATATTTTTTTTTCCACATTCTATCATTATCCTGTGGCCAAAATTAAAGAAAATCATTTCAACTTGTTTTGCTTTTTCGTATCTATTTAATCAGCTCTATGGTTTATTTTATTTAATTAAATTGAAATAACGAAATCATAAAAAAAAAAAATTTAATTTAATCTTAAAGGAAAAATATTTTTTACACCATTATATAACATAAATTAATTAGCTAATGGCAGGTGAACGAGAAAAAAAAGATGAATGATTTAACCAATAAAACCTACCTTCATGTTTTCTTTTTATTATTTTTACAAACCAAATTACCATATTAGATTTAAATAAGGGGAGAGAAAGCAAAAAAAAAACACACAAATAATTTCGAAAAGCAAATTTATTTAAAGAGATTTAAGGACCACAGTTAATTTTATTGGAAATTTACAATTTGAAATGTAATTGAAAGAAAAATAAATAATTAATTATAAAATTTTTATTCAAAAACAAAAAAACAGGCAATAAGAAATCAGAAAGATAAAAAAAAATCTGAATATATTTCAAATATTTAAATGAACAAAAAAAAAAAATTGATGTCACCCACGTCAGACAAACAAGCGTTCATTACCTACTTCTTTTTTCTCATTGGAATGTAATTATTTTAAATATATTATAGTTATTTTTAAATTTATTTATACGGGCCAGCTTGATGTAGATGATATACATAAAAAAGAAAAAAGTGGAAAATTGAAAAAAAAAAAAAAAAATTCTATAAAAAAAAAAAGTAAAAGCAACGGACTTTGTACATTTTTAAAAATGGTAAGGAAGCATTCTTAAATAATGGCACTCAAAATAATTAAAAGGTTTTCCATAAAAATTACCTTTAATTTAACTGTGTATATCTTCGCTATATCGAAATGTTTAACTGTAACATTATCAATTATTATTTGTCCAGGAAACGGGGGGTTTACTATATAATTCAAGTTTTGTAAAACGATTTTCGTATTTGAATAAAGTTGGGTCAAACCAATGGTTTGTATTGTAGCACTTTTCCCTTCAACAAGTGAAAATTCTGCTTTTAAATACAGTCTATGTATAGCTATCACACTATTAAAATTATTTTCATTCATATACAAAACTATTTCTAGGATTGCATATATTTAGGATGACGCATATATGCAGTCTTTGAAATAAAGCAAAAATTAATATAAAAAGGGGTTAACATAATGCTCGATTTTAAGGGTTAATTGTGTGAGTTAAGAAAAATAATTATATTTTTTAATTTCACGGAATTTACCGTTAGCTTTTTGCGTTTATAAAAATTTGGAAAAGCTTGCGGTTTCGGAAATATAAGGTGTCAAAAATTCAAATTTTACGAATTTCAAGAGGTGATAACTTGAGAGGGGGTGGAGATGGAAAAAAATTTTCTTCTAACAAAATGAACAATTTATTAATATCTAAAAGCTCCTAAAATTTCAAGCTTCTACAGTCTGGGGTCTAGAAGAAAAACGACATCAAAAATTTGGAAAAAAAGAACTTTAAATAACGGTAAATTTGAGCAGCCATTTTGTTTTTCTTAAGTTCAACTATAGTATACCGCGCAAGGGGAAGCAAGCCACTGTCTTTCTGCGTTTGCAAAATTTCAAAAATGCTTATGGTTTCATTGCAACAAATATTTAAAAAAGGCCATTTTTAGGGTTTTGGGGGGGTATAACTTCTAGAGGGGGGGAGATAGGTAAAAATTTTGTTCTACGGAAATAAGTTTCTAGTGAAGATCTATGTACGTATTAAATTTCAGCTTTCTATCTTCAAAGGTGTAGAAGTTTTGTAAACAGACACACGGACAGACGGACGGACGGACGGACGGACAGAGTGAAACTAATAAGCACTTTTTTCAAAAAATTTTTTGGAAAAGTGCTAAAAAATAGTAACGTAGTATGCCAATCAATATGTATACTAGCAGCTTTTCATTTCTGCAAATACGAAAATCGAATTACATAGTAAGGTCCTTGATGTTTGAAGAGTAACTAAAACTAGAGCGCTATTCACAGAGAGAAAATTTTTCTTTAACTTATTTTCTTAGATATTCTTAATAACTATACATTTTTAGTCTTTTCTGTGTGTTGCCATTTTAATATCAAATTTATGTCAAAAATATAAAAAATACGACTTACTCTGAGTTAGAAGTTTTTTAAGATTGTTGAAGATTACAAGTCGCTAATATCGACCTATTCTTTCATTTTGTCTCAAAAATACCAACAATTCTGAAAGAAATTCTACTAGTTATAAAATAACTTTAAAATTATTTAAATTTTGTTATTAAAATGTTTAAATTAATTAAGCTTTCGAATAAATCGCATTTCAGGAAGATCCTACAGAATTATAATTCAATAGTGCCCTCTTGTATTTGAAAATATTAATGAAAATTGTTTTGAAATTTAAGTTTTTAAGGATTAAAAAAAACGTACTTCATTTAATATTTTTATATAATTTAAATACTTAATAAATTTGCTTTTTTAATTATCAAAAATAATAATTACTCCGATATTGTTTAACAATTAAATGAACTTAAAATTATTTTAATATAAAAATATAAAGCCAGAAATTGAAAAAATTCGGCTGCAGAAATTTGATATATGCAAATATAAGTTTTTTCTTTTCTCTATATTAAAAAGCACTTTTTATATATTAAGTGGAAATTATTACAATTATTGCAATTCCGAATTACGTATAACCTATGTACTTATGTTTGGAAAATTCTTTTTTAAAATTGAATTTATTCTTAATAATAATTGATAATTGTACACGAAAAAAGAAGAACAAAAAAAAAAATTAAAAAACCAAATATTGTCATTTCGAGAACAATATATACATACACACGTATAACATATACATGTGCAAATGACATACATAAATTCAATATTTAATTTATTATATTTCAATTAATATTAAAAAATAATTTAAGTTTTTTTAAAATTTTTATAATGAGATTTTTCAATAATGATTCTTCAATATGAATTGGGTTAAATTGAAACTTATTAAAAACAGGAAAAAAAAAATCTTATACAAATTGAAATTAATTTTTTTTTGTGTTTTTTTTTTTAATTATTATATTTACTTTTTTTTTTGGAGATAAAATGCCATACAAATTTAAACAATTATAAAATTATTGTTACCTATCAGAGACCCTCAGTTCAAGAATATATACATATATATTTATATATATAAATATTTATATGTGAAAAACATTTTTGAAAAATTAATTGCTTCAAACATAAATTTTCAATATATTTTTGTTTGTAACATTAACATGTCCTTTAATTAAAGAAATATTTATTAAAATTTTAATAACCAGTGTAAATATTTCAACGTTTGTGAATTCCTTTGAAAGTTGAATGGGCAGGAATTGAATAATCCTAATTTAAGAAAGCATTACCTTACATAATTGCATTTGAAATTTTATTTTGAGAACGAACTAAATGTCGTCTTAAATTGTATTAGTTTAAGCTTCTTTTCAAAAAACCTCGTTAACGAGACCTCTTTTCAAAAAAACTCGCTTGATGCAGTATATTTGAAAATTTTCATATGTACATATGAAAAGATTTTTATGTGTTTTTGAAAATATTTGGAACATGCTGTTACTATAGCCGACAACCACATATTGAATAAATTAAATTCAATATGAATATTTAAATTTTGAAATGAAATTTCAAATTCATTTCATATATTAAGCTTTTTCTTTTTTTTTAAATACCTTATCTTTTTATATAGCACATTTATTGTTTATGCTTGTTAATTTTTTATTTTTACAGAACCATATACCGAATATCGAATAACAGTTAAAGCATTTACAACAAAAAATGAAGGAGAAGGATCAACACCTATTTATCAAAGAACTGATATAAGCGGCCCATCACCACCAATAATATTAAATTTAACATGCCATTCACAGGATGCATTAAGAATACGTTGGAAAAGACCAAATGATTATTATAATACAATCGATTTATATGTAATTAGTTTTCGTCCTGTTGGTACAACTGAATATGAAAATCGTAAAGAGAATGCATCAACTGAACATTTAGAAACAATGGTGAGTAATTAAAAAAAACTTTGCTACAATAAAAAAACTTTAATAATTTTTTGTTATCCTAAAAGTATGCAATTTTTACAAATTCATAAAAACTTATTTATTAGTGCAATTGAAAAATTTTCATTCATAAGATCCATTTTGTATTATTTAGTTACATAATTATTGCTCGTTTTAATTAAATAAATTAAAAATTTAATGAAAAATAAATAGGTAATAAAGAATATTGTGTATTTTTTTAATACAATAATTAAAAGTAAATTTAATTTTCAACGACATAGCAGTAAAGTACTTAAAACTATTTAATTAATTTATTAAAATTCAGTCCACAACTTTGACTTTAAATGAATTCTAAAATATAAAAATGATTGCTTATTTACGAGTTTTGAAAAATCTAATTAAAAAACAATTTAATTTGGAATAGTTTGGAAGGTAGTTCTGTGACTCTAAAAAATTATTCCTTATATAAAAATTATTAACGAATTTCTTTCCAACTAACCTTTTCAACTTCACACAAACTGATTATATCGCATATAATACTCAAAAATATCTAGTAGAGTGTACTTAAAAATAATTTCAACTACACTTTTTGTGCAATCAAATAAATTTAAAACTTTAAAATATTTTACAAAGTTAAAAATACCATAAATATAATTAACAAAAGTTTTTAAATTCTACACTATTAATTTTATTAAAAATTTTATACTTAATAAAATTTTATGCTAATTACCCAACTTTTTCCCATATTTCCTTAGAATTTTTTTTTTTTTTGCAAAAACAAAATTATTATTATAATTATATTACATTTATATATAATTATTAATTAAAGTGAAAAATTATGTTTTCAATTCAATAAAAAAAAAAATTTATTTTTTTATATTAACAAATAAATATTTGTTTTTAACTAACATTAAAAAAAAAGAGAGAGAAAAATAAAAACTAACAATAAAACTGCTTTTTAACCATACGCATATAAATTTTTGAAATCTACAGTTATATATGAATTATTTATGTTTGTTTACTTTTAATAAAATTAAAATCTCATATCGCATATGAGTGTACTCCCACAACATATTTTAACAATTTCTAAGAATTAATGAAGCGAAAAATTGCATTCGCATTTAAAATAAAAAAAAAAGTTTGTTTTTTTAAAAATATAGGAAAAAAACAACTACATAGCTATTTTGCTTCTCTCTACGGTCTTAATATGCGTATGAATTGTGTATATAACTATAATACACATAAAAATATTATGCAACGCTTTGTATTAGAAATTTAAAAAGGAATTTTTCATTTTATATTAGAGTTTGGCTTCCATCTAACATGAAAACAGAAAATCATAATCATATAGGGTATAGTGTGCGTTTATTAGAAAAAAAAATATATTGAATCTATTTATATGAATTTATTATTAGGATTTATGAAATTTTATAAAAATTCTTATAAAATATTGAAGACCAATAAAAATTAATAAAAAAAATAATCAACGAAGTTTCTTTGTATAAATCCTTCGTTTCATTTTCTAAGCATCCAGCAATATTTCCGGAAGAAATGTTTTTCTTAAATAATTAAAATTGTAATTTTTATTTGATTGCTTTTAATTCAAATTCTGTTTGTAAAAAATTAGCTAGTGCTGTTTAATTTGGCTATGTAAATATTTAAATTGTTAAACCAAAAACTTAAACAAATGAGCAATAAGATATTGGTACATTTATTTTTTAAGGTAAAATGGAACCACTTATTTTATTTCGTTTAGAGTACAATCGGTAAAAATTAGGTTCCTTGTCAAAGTTTCTGAAATCACCTAAGATTATCCCATATTCTCATTTATATATACATTATCATTTAATATTTACGTTCATTTATGTTACGAGGGTATAAAAGGTTTGTTACGGCTTGAAAGTGTGTTTCCAAATAATTTTGCCATTGCATTTCCACCATACTTCTTATAGTGAATAAAAGAATCTAAATTTCTAAAAAATCACACTTCTAAATTATGTCCAAGTCCAGTTCATTTGCTGCTCTTAATTTTATTCAAAATTGCTTTACTCATATAACAGTTCCGTCAAGATCAATGTCCCAACTAGACTAACTTAATAACAACGTTGTAGGAATAAACTTTATGAAAACAACTTCAATTTTCTCTTAAAATTTAATCCAAATTTTCAAATTAAATTTACCTACTTAGATTTAAATTACTAAGAAAAAAAAATGTTATACAAAAAATTTTGTTCAAAATTATTTAATATAATAATAAAGTTGATTCTGTTATAAAAATTCGCAATATATGTATATACAAAATTATACACCATAGTATATTAATCTATTCATTTTTATAAATTGACAACAAACGAATTGATGCTCCCATAGGACATAATATTATTTTAATATTACAAAAATGAAAATGGTGTATATAAAAATGTTTTAAATATTGAAAAGCGAACTTGATAGGGAAAATTATATTCCAATCAATTCAAAAGATTTCTCATTTTATATTTTGAATCACACGAATTGTCTTGAAAAATGTGGTAAAATTGGTTTAAAAAACGACATACAAACTTCAGAAAATATGAAAAATCATGTAAAAAATTAAATAATTTAAATTTAATATTGATATAAGATTTCCACAAGATTTTATTTTATTGGAATAACTACTGGAGGGCATCAAAATTTTCTATATTATATAATATAAGTAGTTTAAATAAAAATATAATTAGAAGAAAAAATGCGAATCCATTAAAATAATTAAATAAAAATGCATATGACCAATTTCATATTATGGTAGCTGTAGAATTATATAATTTTTATACACAATCGTACAATAAAATTGCAACTATTTATAGATATACATAATAGATTCATAATTTATATTTGATTTAAACTTTAGCCAACAACTTGCTGTACAGTTTAATTCAAATCTTTTGCATTTATACCATAAAAACTTCAATTATTGTACTTTTACAAGGCATGATTCTTTTACAAAACAAAAAGGCGCCAAAATATTATAATTTAAAAGGACATAAAGGACTTGAATCTTACCTGATTTATTATACTATTTTACATTACATAATTTTTTTTTGTGCAAATACCGTGGTATTATTTGTTCTTTTATATAAAAGCATATTGCATTTTATTATTTAAAAATGCAAAAATATTTTCCTATCCCATAATACCTATACCTACTTTGCAATTTATTTTAATACATATACATATAATGGGGCTCTGGTTTTTAAGGCTTTTATTGTTGTATTCACTATACGAACATTTTTTTTAAAAAATATTTTATTTTATTTTTAAACATTTTCATATAAAATATTCATATTATAATTTCATAATATTTCAGATGATTCTAGAAAATTTAACAACAAATTCCATATATGAAGTAAAAGTATGCGCTGCATCCCGTAGTGTTATGAATCCACGTAAATTGGTTTTTGGCAAATATTCAGAACCAAGAAAGGTAAGCTGTTTATAAATAAAGTGATATCATATATCATGACATTATTTATTATTATTTCTATATTATATACATATATATGTATAAATGTATTTATAATTATACAAAGTAATCCATAAAATTTATTGTATAACAAAAATATTCATAATTAAATTATGGAATATACATGTATTCTCTATTTATAAACTGTAATGTAGGTCTATCGGTATATCATGTTGAAGAACATTTCTGCTAGAAATTATATTCGGTATTAGTGAATGTTAATTTTCACTTATAAAGGAATTATAAATGCGATCTTATTAATATTTTAAATGAAAAAAAAACTTTTCTTAAATTCGAGAAAGAATTTTTTAATTACTTATTAAAGCTGACTTACTTCCCATAATTTCAATTATTTTCATTCACTAATAATGAACAATCCGAGTCAGACTGGTAAAAATAATCTTAATCAATTATATACGGACAGGAACATAAACTGATAAATAATGTATTTTATTGTTTTTCAATACCTTAACAATCTGAGCAGAAAAACTTATTTTTAACATATTTAGCATTAGCTTTTATAGTTATATGGCAATTACTCGAAACTGTCAAGCCATTTCACACAAACTTCAAGGATATGTGTAACCCATAATTGGACACATGACTGCTAAGTCTCATAAACGTAACTCTATTATTTTTTCGAATATTCAAATTTGGCTTTTGGAATTATATAGCAGGTACGCGAAGCATTCCATTAAAATTTTGAAAATATATTTAAAGTTTAATTAGACAAACGTTTACAAAATTTCATATTAATATCTTTATTGATTTTTGAAATATTTAAAATAATGGGTTTTAGTCGTATAGCAGCTTGAATATGTTGATTCGGTTGAATTATAATAGGATCCGCCCCTGGCAGAAAAGAAACAGTATGTGAAATTTTTGTGAAATTTTCTTTATTGTTTTTTGAGTTATCGTGCAATCGGACGGATGTGCGGAAATGTCTAAATCGACATAGAATTTTACTCTGAACAAAAATATATACATATGTCCATATCGCAGACAACTCTTTCAAGAGGTTATAAACTCCGTAGTAAAGTTAAAATATCCTTCACGAAGGTTCTTATATTCTGTACTTCATTAAAAGATTTAAAAGATTATTTTTCAATTAATTAATTGATCTAATAAGAAAACTTTACCGAAATACAGTCTGCCAAATACGAACTATGTATATGCTACTAAACTGGAAAGGATATTATTATATAATAAATCAAATTAAAATATAATAAAATCATTTTCCACCCACATATACATATGCAATATTTTTAGATATAAAAGGATCAAAAATATTTTGAATAAATTTTTTTCTTCACTAAAACTACATACAAAATAACATAAAAATTGAAAGAATATTTGTACATACACATTGTATATAAAATTTGTATTTAAAATTAAAAATAAAAAAAAAAAACAAATTAGTTGAAATGAAATTGAAAATAAGATTTTCCTCTATTTATTTAAATTTATTATCTAATTTGAATGAAATGGTTTTAATATACTATATTGTACCACGTATATTTTAGATTTTCTAAAGTTTAATAAACAAAATTATTATAATTTGAAATTTACCCAAAAAAAAAAGAGCAATAACACCTGACTGAAATTTTAATCTTTAAAATAACGAAAAATTCAATTAAATTTTATTTCAAAATTCATTTTAAATTTTAATAAAAATAAAATTAGAACTTCAACTGTTATTATTTTCATTATGTTAAAAAAATGAATATAGAAATTATATTTTTATATTTCTTTCTTTGTTCTTTAACAAAGGAAAACTAAGCAAAAATCATAAGAATAAAATATCAAGCCTCACATATCTAAGAAACCGCATTCAATATTGTCAGATAAAAGAAAATTTATAAAAAAAAAATTTAATTTATTTTATTTGAAAAATTTATTCGATTAAAAAATTCAAATACAATTTAAAATTTTAATTTTCAAATTTAATAATAATGAAGTGCACTTGCTTACCCTCTCCATTTGAATAAATAGAAATCAGCACATCCAATTAAAGGTGATCCAATTAAAGTGAACAAAAGTTGACGCAAACATAATAAATTTTCGTTCAAACAACAAAATTTTTCTTTGCATTAAATAAAATTTGGCTCAAATTATTATAACAAGCGCGAAATTTTTAGTTGAGCAAGCAAATATTTTAATATTTAATTCAGAACCTTATATTATACTTGCAATCTTAAGAAATTTGAAAAGTTCTAGGTTTTAAATAGTAAATTAATTATAAGTTACTCTGACCGATATTGTTGGTCTTATAAATTGTAATTGATAGTTATATTAACAATTACATTATGTCACATGAAATGCAAATATTTTTCTAGCCAGAGACTTTTCATAAATATTGATTTTCTGAAATATTTCTACAATTTGAAATAAAAAACATTTAATTAAAAATTAAACAAACCCCTTTCGGTCTATTAATAAACAAATACATACTTCTTTATCGTAGTAAAAGAAACTTTAAATTTGTAATTTAACAATTATTTCACATTTTTAAAGCAGATCAAGTTAAACATTCGGAATTCAACGTCTATCAGCTTAAACAAAAAAAAAATTGTTTTTACCTAATTAATAATTTAGGATCAAAAAATTTAATCCATTTTATCGGTTTTTTTTTCGGAACTACACGCACAAGCTTAGTGAATAGCTTACCAAGAACATTTCGTTCAAAAAGTATTAAAGCTGTAGAATTAAAACATATTTTCCACATACTAACAGGCTCGGTTCTGCCTTATTTAGCGCCTTACATATTTTTTAAAAAGTGTATTTCCTCCTCCATCCATTGTGAATTGGGCATGATAAATTACTTTCATGTAACTTTACCATGCTGAATGCCTAATTAAAACCTGGAATTAAAACGTTAAGCTTTTAGTTTTGAAATTTTTGCATATAAGTACATGTTATAAAATTAATTTCGCTGTAAATTACAAACACAAAATAGATTTCATATAAATAATTTTTAGAAAATGCATAATAGAAAAAATTGAAAAACTCTCTTTTTTTGAAATTCAGTTGTTTTTTTTGTGTTTTTAAATGCGCCCCGGTTTTCCAGCGCCCATTGCAAATGCTCACTTTGCATATATGGTAGATCCCGCACTGCATACTAACAATCTCAATAATAATAATATTCTAAAATGAAATATGAAAACTCTTTTCATAATTCTTGATAACTATATTGCAATTCTTTTAATAATAATCATCATTTTGTTCTATATATAAGTGGTATTGCTCCTGTACACATTATATACAAAAGCTATAAGAATTTTATATATAAAGATTCCACAAATGTTATATGCATGAATTCAATTTTATTTTATCTAAAATATAAAATTTAAAAAATAAAATATAATTAATTTTTATGGGAAAAAAATTAATAAAAAACACAAGAACGAAGTTTTCTTGCTCTTCCTCTTTTTTATGTTTTATATATAAAGTTTTTGTTTTCTCATTTTGCATCTAAAATGATACTGACACAATTTAATTTACATATTTTGTTTTTCTGTTTTTCTTTTTCTTAATATTCCCATTTGTTTATTCATTTTCACAATTGTCAGCAATGAAAATCGATTATTTTTTTAAGAAAAAATTATTTTTTTTTTTCATTTATTTAAAGAGAAAAAAAAATAATATGCAATATTATTCAGAAACAGATGTAGGACTCCAAACATATGGTTTACTATGCATGGGAATGTTAACAAAATTATTTTTTATTGCAATTTCCAATTTTATTATTTTTTACCTTTGTGATAAAACTTTTCTTGTGCTGTTTTTTGTTTTTTGTTTTGGTTTAAATTGATATTGGCTTCAATATTATATCCAATTAAAATTAATAGAGCATTTTATATTATCTTAAACGTTCATGTTTTTGATATTTATTTATTTCAATAGTTTGTCCACTACATATTGATTCCCTATAGATATTTTTATATAGCATTAAATAAGTATATAATAAAATATTTATATATAGCAGTATATTAGTGAATTATATTAAATTAATAATTTTAATATAAAACGAATAATAATGACAAACAAATTAAATATAGCTTCAAGTAGACATTTTATATAGACATTCATTTTAATTGATTTTAATTCATCACAATAAGACGAATGTCCCAAATTACAGAACTGAGATTTTAACATTATTTTTCATTATTAAAGTGAAAAATAGATTAATAAAAGCAAAAACATCTTGTTCCCAATCTAAGAATTTAAAACGAGATGTGATTTATAAAAATCCTAATAGAACTAGAAACCAGTTCGATTAGAGTTTCAAGCAAATATTCTTGTTCCTGTTGCGAGCCAATTTTTATAACTTAACATTAAAATTTGAAGTATTTTAAATAATATCCTTTCTATTGTAGTAAAATCAGCAAACCTTGTAAAATTAAATGACAATAATTTTTAAGCAATAGTTAAGTGGAGATGCAAAACATAACGAAGAGACTTTTTGACCTGGTCTTTTTGATGCACCCTTACTCATAATGCTTAAAGTAACTTAAAAGGTGTTAACAGGAAAAAACTCGAATGCTAATTTTGTTTTAAAAGTGGATATTGAATTGAAAATAATCACAGTACGTGCGCATAAAAAATACCATACCCCTTCTTCTGCAATAATTTGTTTTTAGACTTTCCTTAAATATCATACATAAAACACATAGCACGAGTTATACATAGCAATTTTAATAATTAAATTTATGACATAAAACATTCAATAAGCTTTTAATTGACATAAACATTAAACATTCTTAAAATATTATGGTTTGGTTAAAATTAAATTTGAAATTCAATTTAATCAAAAAATATTTGTAAGTTCTAAATTTGACCATAAAAAATATTTTAACATCAAAATGATTCTTAAACATTTTTTTAAATTTTCCACTAGAATTTTGTTAACTAAATTAAAATTCGTAAACTCTGCCGAACAATACCTTTAAAAGAGAAACAAAGAAATAAACAAAAAAAAAATTTTTTTATGAATGAAATAGCAAAAAAAAAAAGGCAAAAATTAGAAGAAAGCAACGTAAAAAACTAATTTTGCATATTCTTTTTGGACCTTTCCTAAATGATATGCATGTAAGGTAGTATATACAACTAAAATTGTATAAGTGCAGAATACCAAAACTAAATTGGAATATGAATTTGAAGAAATCAACATTCTATAGAGAATTTTCATTAAAAAAAAAATTTTATTCTTTTTCATATATATATGTGTACATAATACTCGTATATATGTATGCATAAATAATTTGAAATTTTATATGACATGGGAATATCCTTTTTCATTTATTATATTCGCTTTTCGTATATTATGTATGTACATAATATTTTTTTTTTTTAAACTGATATTTCCACTCAAATTTGTACTTGAAAAAATAACAAAGCGCTTAAACATACAAAACAAACAAAAAAACAAATAATAAAACAAACAAAGAACAAACCTAACTCCCAATTGAGATTATCTCATTTAGAAAAACAAAAAAAAAGCAAAACGGGGAAAAAAATTATATAATTTCATATATGAAACGATTATATAATTTCTGATATATAATGTATATATGTACATAAATATACATATATATGTAAATAATGTATTATGTCCTTAATGTATAAATATATATGAAAATGCAGATATATAACATAAATATCCTTTTATATACATCATATTATATTATAATATTAACCTATTTGTATTTATTTTTTATATATATTTTAATATTTTTTTTCCTCGCTTATATATAAATACTATATATATAATGTATGCACATACTTCTATATAACATGTACATATACAATATGTCTAATTTTTTCGGTTATTTTTTTTTTTTTTCTTTTCATTTTTTTAGATCCTTTTGCATCCAAATTGTGAAAAAATTCAACCCTTGTTACGGCAATCACATAGTGATTACAATTTAGCTGTATTAGTTGGTATTGTATTCAGTTGTTTTGGGATCGTTCTGATTGTGATGGCATTTTTCTTATGGAGGTAAGTTTTTATTTCATATAACAAATATAATTTTAATATTGTATGTATATATGTACATATAATATATTTATATATTAATAATGCAAACATTTATATCCTTTTACAAATACATAATATATATGTGAAAAATAATCATAATAATAATAATAATAACAATGATAATAATAAAAAATAATAGCATTGTCATGGAAATTATTCTGGATTTTCTTTTTTTTTTCTTTTTTTTTTCTTCTTTTTTTTTATTATTGTACACCCTATCTTGTGTTTACTATAATAATATTTATTTGTTTATTGTTTTCGTACTTTTTTTTTTCTTGTTTTTATATATTTATTTTTTTTTTCTCGCAATTTTTTTCATATTATTATTCAAGGATTTAATTCCGAATTAAATTGTAGGATAATACAACTGTGAAAATGTTTAGGGAATTTCTTGAATTCTATGTTATAATAATTTTGTTTTATTTTTTTTTTCTATATTTTTATTTTACATCAAAAGATCTACAATAATTATATATATGTATATTTACATAAGTAGGTATTATTGAGAATATTTTGGGGTTATTAAAGATAGGCGTGCATTTGTTTTCTGAAATTTTGTTTGAACTCATTTTTTTTTCTACTCTGTTTTTATTTCCTAATAATATTTAGATTTGTAAAATTAAGAAGAATAAAAAGAAAAAATATAATATCTATAAAGAAATATGTATTCATATTGTATGTGTAGGTAAATATTTTTCTAAGCAAGCACACATATACATAAAATTAATTGATAATACAATTAAAGAAAATCTAAGAAAGATTAAAATAATTTGGGATTTAATGATATTTTTTTTTTGGTACAATTAAAAGAATATTACCAAAAGATATTAATTTCAATTTAAAAAAAAGCAAGCAAAAAAATTATAATAATAAAAGGAAGAATAAAATAAATTTATTTTAATTGAAAAATCTTAAGAATTACAGAAAAAATAATAATAATTAAATTAGCTTTATAGATATGATAACTATTATACAACAATAATAACAAAATAATGTGGGAGTGTAATATTCAATTAAAATTATTTTATACTTATAGTTAAGAGCAATTCTGTAATTGTACAAACAGAAATAGAAAAATATAGAAAATTAATATTGCTACATTTAAATTTTTGTTTTAGAATATAATTTATATGATATTATAAAAATAATTTTCTTTATTTCAAAAATTAGAACTGTTGATTTGAAAATATTTGATTTTATTCTAAAAAACAAAACAGTATAATTAAATTTACTTTAAATTGTCTTAATTAATTATTAAATTTTTTAAAGAAGAATATAAATTTTCTTTTTAAAATTTAATTTAAGCGAAAATCTAAAAGAGGCAAGAATTTAGGAGTATATTTAAGTAAAAAAAACCAATTTATTATTTAAGATTAATTAATTTAAATTTAAAATGCATATTTAAATCTTTTTAAAATGGTTTTCTGCAAGATATTTTTCAATAACATTGAATAAAATCATGAATTCAATAAAAAAAAATTCACCAATTAACTATGTATTTTCATAGTATCTAATCTTAATTTATTCCTAAATATAGAATATCTAAAAAATTAATTAGTTTAGAAAATAACAACAAAAAAAATAATTGAATTTTAAAGTATGTATTTTTTTTTTATAAATAAAAATTCACAAAATAAAATTTAAATTTTTATTATTAAATTTTAATATTATTTTATCGATAATTGAAGTGTTTTGTTGGCCATTTTGAATAAATATAAATGTTATAATATCACACACTTCTATAAATGCACAAAAAAAAAATTACAATAATAACAAAATTTAAATAAAATTTCCATATCATTAT
Organism: Condylostylus longicornis; assembly: GCF_029603195.1. Classification (NCBI taxonomy): domain Eukaryota; kingdom Metazoa; phylum Arthropoda; class Insecta; order Diptera; family Dolichopodidae; genus Condylostylus; species Condylostylus longicornis. The sequence continues at coordinate 882,232 of NW_026577984.1, forward strand.
ATACAATGTAGGTCATCATGCTAAACAAATTTAATTTTAATTTTAAAATATTTTGCAAGGTTATTTTATTAATGTTATTATATTGAAAGTAAATAATTTAATTTATAGCCCAGTAAAAATTATTCTTACGATATGCGTACAAATATATCTGTTTATCATTGTTGTATAAAGGATAATAGTCTTTTTATATTAAAATTTAAAATTCAATTTCAGAATATTGTGGATAATTATTATGATAATAGTAAATATAATATTATTATCATGACCATATATGAATATACTCGTAATATTAAAAATTCTATTTGTATAAAATTCTTTTAATAACAAAAAATATTCAATAAAATTTATATAATATAATTTTATTCACTTAGCTCTATTAATTAGGTAAATCTATGACATTACGAAAATATCGAAATTCGTTTAAATTATGTATAAAATTTAAAATTTGATGATTCGCATCCATTTATGAAGCTGAAACTTTTCATATACTGATTTAATATATTAATTTTTCATCAGTTGAGTAATTTTGAAAAATAGGTGCATGATTCACTGACTTAAAATGCATTTTGTAATAAATTGATAATCTTAAAAAACTGAGTGGACAAAACAGGCAATTAATCTGCTAGTAAACAGCCAAAATAGGGTATATATTATCTTATCTTTAAGAATTCACAAATTTATTTTAATTAAATGTAATCATTTACACGAATATTATACACAAATATGATAATATTTTAAAGACAACTGGAGGAATTTAGGCTTTTCTAAATCCCTAATTACGAAATTGTAATTCTAAAAATTTTAATTGATCTAATTTTTCTCAATCAAAATGTAGTAACGATTTATGTATTTCCAAGTTGTATAAACTACGAAAAATAAAACTGGTCGGTTTTATGTTTAATGAACAAATTCTTTATTACAACTGACTTATGTTTTCAATTAATAATTACTAATTCAAAATTATCGTATGATAAATTTTAGTATGTATAAATATGTGTGCACATACGTACATGTTGTGTATGTATGTACAAGTAATTTAAATTTGGTTTAATAATTGTTGTACTTATTTATAAAAAAAAAACATTTTCAATAACAAATTGTTAGAAGCTACCTAGCGGTAAAACAAAATTTTATGATGCTGTACTTTAACAAAATAAAAATTTTAAGTTCTTGTAAATTTTAGTACAGGAGCTATATTCAAAAATCGATATTTAAGTTTTAAAGTTTAAATTCAAAATTCAACTACAGAATAAGGTAAAAAATTTTAAAGTACGAATTTTATAAATTGGAGTTAAGTTGTAATTATCAAAATTCGAAATGACAATGAGAATTTTACCATAACGCCACCCCAAAAAAAGGTTAATATATATGTTGAACTTAGAATGATGTTTATGACTGATTATCGAGTTCAAATTTTTCTGGTAATGGACAAACCCTAGTGATAGCGCGATTAAAAATGCCGTTTTTGGTTTTAACAGCGATAGCTCGAATGCAACCATCCTTGCCTGGGAAAACTTCGATTACTCTTCCTAAACACCAGCTTTTTGGAGGTAAATTTTCTTCGATAAGTAAAACCATGCTGTTTATTTTAATATTGGCATGTTGTTTTCTCCATTTTGAGCGTTGTTGTAATAAATGTAAGTATTCTAAATGCCACCGGGACCAAAGGTTTTGATAAATTTTAGTTATACGTTGCCACCTAGTGAGTAAATTTTCATGTTTGAAAAATTCTTGATTGTCGTTTAAAAAAAGTGGTTCTGAAATGTTTACAGTGGTCCACCAATCAAAAAATGAGAAGGAGTTAGCACGTTTAGATCATTTGGATCGTCTGAAAGTGCGGTTAAAGGCCTCGAATTTACTAAGCTTTCGATTTGAATTAATAAAGTTTCTAGCTCCTCATATGTTAGTGGTTTAGTTCCAATGACTTTATTTAATTTGTCCTTTACCATTTTCACTGAACTTTCCCACATACCGCCAAAATGTGGGGATCGGGCCGGTATAAATTTCCATTTAATAGATTCTGTTGAACAATATTTGTTAATTTCATCTTTAGTTTTTTGTAATTCGAATAAATTTTTCAACTCTTTAAGTTTGTTATTAGATCCAATAAAGTTTGTTGCATTATCCGATAAAATTGTTGCAGGTTTACCTCTTCGTGATATAAAACGTTTTAGACACGCCAAAAATGCTTCTGTTGACAAGTTGGAGACAACTTCTAAATGAATCGCTTTGGTTGAAAAACATACAAACAAACAACCATATGCTTTTACAGGGGCTCGGCCTCTTACAAGTTGTGTTATCCAAAAAGGACCAAAAAAGTCTACGCCTGTATGGAGAAATGCTCGAAAAAGATGAACTCGTTCGCTGGGAAGATCACCCATAAGTTGTTCTATAGTGCGAGGTCGATAACGAAAACATTTGACGCAGCTGAATACGATGTTCTTCGCCAAACTCTTTCCCCCAAGTGGCCAAAATCTTGTGCGGATGATTGAGAGAAGAGTTTGTGCTCCAACATGGAAATTTTTGATATGCTGGTACTCAAGTAATGCTTTTGTGATTTGATTTTTAGGAAGAATCATTTGATGTTTTTGATCAAAATTAAGTGATGAATTTTTTAAGCGTCCACCTACACGAATTATTCCACTTTTATCGATAAATGGTGATAAGCTTTTTAACTGACTGTTAACTGGAAGTTGTGAACCCTTTTTTAGTAAATCATATTCTATAAGGAAATTTTGTTGCGAAAGTTTAACAATAAGGAGTAAGGCGTCTTCAAGTTCTTCCGCTGAAGGTGACTTTGCTTTTTCAAGTTGTATATACTTATTAGAAGTCTTTGGTTTCGTAATTCTACTTTTCATTATTCTTACAAATCTCAGTACATATACGAAGGCATGTTGTAATCTACGAAAGGAATTTAAAAATATAAGATTAGTAAAAATATTCGTAACGGATTTTGACGTTAGAAAAACTTCAACAGCTTGTTCTGGTAAGTCTTCGAAATTTGTTGGGATGTACTTATTTTCCACTGATGGTTTGTACAAAAATGAGGGTCCGTTAAACCAAATTTCAGATTTTAACAACTTCGATGTAGTTGAACCTCTAGAAACCAAATCTGCAGGGTTTTCAGAGCTAGGCACATAGTTCCATAAATATCCAGTAGAAAGTTCTTTAATTTTTGCTGTACGGTTTGAAATGTAGCGATTAAAGTTTGTAGATTTTGCATTCAACCACCCCAAAACAGTGGTGGAGTCTATCCAACAAACTATTTTCGCAAATTTGAAGTTTAGAATCGTAGTGATGCGATTAACTAATTCGGCCATTATTAGTGCTCCATTTAGTTCAATTCGATTGATGGTGAGTTTTTTAATAGGGACAACTCGTAATTTTGCCGTGAGCAAATTTACAGAAATTTCATTTGAATCATTTACATTTTTAATATAAATGCAACAACCGTATGCAGATGCGCTACCGTCCGAAAATGCATGAAGCTCTAATATTTTTGTTTGACATATAATAAAGCGTGGAATTGAAATTTTATTAATATTTTTTAAATCTTGGAAGAAATGATTCCATTCGTGGACTAGGTTTTGTGGTAAAGATTCATCCCAATCGACCTTTAATTGCCACAAGGTTTGCATAAATATTTTAGCTTTCACTATTATGGGGTTTAGGAGCCCAAGTGGATCAAATAGTTTTGCGATGGATGATAAAATTGTTCTCTTCGTTGTTTTTAGTGATTTTAAATTGTTTGAAAATGAAAAGTGAAACATGTCTTCATCTGGTTGCCAAATAAGTCCCAAAGTTTTTACAACATCTTTGTCATCAATATTTAGAAATTTTTCTTTTTTTTCTTGAGGTATTGTGTTTAATATTTCGTTATTGTTTGCGCACCATTTATGTAGTGAAAAACCACCACTTGACAATATTTCTTCGACTTCATATCTAATTTTAATTGCTTCTTCTAAATTCTCACTACCACAAATTAAATCATCATAATAAAAATTTTCTTTAACTACACCTGATCCTAAAGGGAATTTACTTGTTTCTTCATCGGCTATTTGATATAAAGCTCGACAGGCCAAAAATGAAGCAGGTGTTGTGCCGTAAGTTACTGTTCTTAGGCGAAAAATTTTTAAATCGTGTTTTGGACTTTCCCTCCATACAATGTGTTGGAAATTAGTATCACTTTCTTTAACTTCAACTTGGCGGTACATTTTCATAATATCTGATGTTATGGCATATTTGTAAGACCTAAAACGAACTAATTGAGTAAATAAATCATTTTGAATAACAGGACCATTTGCTAAAATTTCATTTAATGAACGATAATTTTTAGTTTTTGCAGAGCCATTAAAAACAACTCTTAATTTTGTGGTGCTACTTGTCGGTCGTAAAACACAGTGATGGGGAAGAAAGTAATTGTGTTTGCTTAATTTATCATGAGGTATATATTCCATGTGATTTAAATCAATATATTCGCGCATGAAATCGATATATTTAGATTTGATTTCTGGAAATTTTTGCAGCCTGGTTTCTAATTTAAAAAATTGCCATTTTGCATTTTCGTAGGAGTCTGAGAGTGTACATGGATTTTCTAGAAAAGGCAAACGAACAGCAATTTTCCCATTTGGTAATCTTGTAAAATTTTCCATAAAATGTTTTTCACAGTCGAAATTTACGTCGCTGTCAAAATCCACCTTTTCAAAAGATTCCATTTCGAAGAAACGTTTTAAAAGTTTTTCCAAATTACTCTCTTCAGAAATAACTTTGTTTATTTCTGTGTGTGAACATATATTTAAAGACAAATTGCGAAATACTGGTTCATTTGAATAATTACCAGCAACAATCCAACCAAGCTGTGTTTTATGCATTGTTGGCAAGTTATTTCCCAATTGAATTTGACCAATAGAAAGCAGATTAAAAAATAAAGATGCACCAATTAAAATGTCTATTCTCTGAGGGATATTAAACTGAGGATCAGCAAGTTTGATATTTTTTGGTATATTCCAATTCGATATGTTTATAAATTTTTCTGGTTGAGCAACGGTTATATTGTTCAGTACAAATGTTTCGATTTGCTCTTCAAACTCATTTACACAAGATTTAAGCGAGACCTTTACTTTTGATTTTATTTGTCGACTAATTGAAGAGATACCATTCACTGTAATGGATGTCGCTTGTTTTTTTAAACCCAAAAACGTTGCTATATGATTCGAAATAAAATGAATTTGAGACCCAGAATCAAGTAGTGCTCGAAAAATATGAAAAATGTTATTTTTATCCTTGATTTTTACGAGTGAGGTGGCTAAAAGAACTTGAGTAGTTAACGTTGAATTATTGGTTGGTAAATTAACATTTGGCTTGCGTATAGAATTAGAAACATCATTCTTTTCTAAGTTTAGTGGAATTATAGAAGACTGTAAACTTGATGAATTGAGTAATTTCGCTGGATTTTCGCAATGAGTATTTTTTAAATACGAATATGCATTTTGATTTTCAATTGTTGAAAATAATGTTGTTAAATTTTTTAATTCGTGATTATTTGTATTTGCGTTTTTATTATCGGAACTTTGTTGAATTTGAGATGTATTTGAATTGGCTAAAGAAACATGTGAATTTTCGACATCGGGTCTGTTAATATGTAACAATGAATGGTGTTTAGAGTAGCATTGACGACATCGCCCAGCGTTACAATCACTAACTTTATGATTGGACTTTAAACAGTTAATACAAAGACTTAATCGCTTTGCCTCGTTAAATCGCTGAGTAGCACTTAATTTCAGAAAATTTGGACAAGTTTGTATGAAATGTTCTACACTAGAACAAAGACGACATGCTTTGCTAGATGTAATAAAATTAGGTGTATCTTTTATGTTTGCGATGTTTTGTTTGTTGGTTGCAGTCAAAATTGTTTTGTTCAAATTACTAGCAGTTCTTTTAAAATTGAATGACGTACCTGCAATCTTTGAAAAGTTTTTAGAAGACACTGATTCAGAAGCTTTTTCGATTTCTGCGACATTTTCAATTAGTTGACACCTCCTTTCTAAAAATAAACACATATCTTCCCAAGAGGGTAATTTATTAGGAGATAGAGATTCTTCCCATTTAGCAACAGTTGTAGAGTCGACCTTTGTAAGTAAATGATACATTAAAATTCCATTTGCTATGTCTTCCTTGGTACCAAGAGCCTTTAATGTCTCTATGTGGGAATTGAAGATATCCAACAATTCACGAAGTGTTACTGATTGTGAATGTTGTCCTGCTCCAACACTACTTACTTTAAATATTTGTCGAATATGATCCTGAAAGAGCAAACGTTTGTTATCAAATCTTTCTTTCAATTTTTTGAGAGCAATATAATAATTTTCTTCGTTAAAATCAAGACCATCTATAACCTTCGCTGCTTTTTCGATTACACAATTTTTGAGATGTTGGTATTTTTCAATTACGCTTAAGTCGGCATCATCATCTACAAGAGTTTTAAACATTGCAAAAAATTTAGGCCAGTCGGAATATTTTCCAGTAAACTTAGTTAATTCCAGTCTTGGTAACTTTGAATTTTTACCAATTCTAGATGTGTTGAGAAAGGTGTTCTCAGGCGGAACGATGCTAATATCAGGTTCATTAGACTTTTTTATTCTTTTAATTAATTTCAAAATTTCAGATTTTAAACTTAAATGATTTTCCGTAAAAACTTCTCTGACATCGTCTTCAGTTTCGTCCAAGCCTTCTATATCAGTTTGAAGCGAGTCGAACTTTAAAAATAGGCCTTCCAAAAAATGTAATCTGGGTTCCAGATCTTCTACAGTAGCAGTAGACATATCAATTTTTTCAATCAATTTTTTGCAAGAGTTTTGTGTTCTAATTAAAGCACCTCTTTTGTATCTTAAGGATTTTAGTTCTTCAGCCATAATTTGTTTATAATGAATTTTGTATATAAAAATTCAAAATATTTTACCTTAGTATTGTAGTTATTTACCAACCAATATTTTGATATAAATTCTAAAATGATAAATTAAAATTGTAATTAATTTGAATTTTAAAGTTCTCTAATTGTAGGTGTGAAATAGCACGTGTTTCGTGATCCCAAAATGGGAGTCCAAATTGAAATTTCCGGTTGAAATTTTCTACATTAAAGCTAAAACTTTAAATGATTTAATTCTTGTAAATCAAGTAGGAGTACTAGAGTAATGATGTATTAATGTTCTAAGGTTCTGTAGCAACTTTCCAAATTCGCATGTAATAATGTAGTTGCTTCTTTGTATTGAACGTGTTCCTGCCACGGGCGCCAATTTTTTTATGGAGGAATTTAGGCTTTTCTAAATCCCTAATTACGAAATTGTAATTCTAAAAATTTTAATTGATCTAATTTTTCTCAATCAAAATGTAGTAACGATTTATGTATTTCCAAGTTGTATAAACTACGAAAAATAAAACTGGTCGGTTTTATGTTTAATGAACAAATGCTTTATTACAACTGACTTATGTTTTCAATTAATAATTACTAATTCAAAATTATCGTATGATAAATTTTAGTATGTATAAATATGTGTGCACATACGTACATGTTGTGTATGTATGTACAAGTAATTTAAATTTGGTTTAATAATTGTTGTACTTATTTATAAAAAAAAAACATTTTCAATAACAAATTGTTAGAAGCTACCTAGCGGTAAAACAAAATTTTATGATGCTGTACTTTAACAAAATAAAAATTTTAAGTTCTTGTAAATTTTAGTACAGGAGCTATATTCAAAAATCGATATTTAAGTTTTAAAGTTTAAATTCAAAATTCAACTACAGAATAAGGTAAAAAATTTTAAAGTACGAATTTTATAAATTGGAGTTAAGTTGTAATTATCAAAATTCGAAATGACAATGAGAATTTTACCAACAACAATATGTACGTACATAATATGTGTATACATACACAAAGTGTATCAGTTATGTATAGAACTAAAAATTAATAAAAAGTGGAAGATGCAACAATTGAGTTAGCTTGCACTTCTTATTAAAGCGTTTTTAAATCTCAAATTTGAGAAATGTCAATTTGAATTTTGGGAAATATAGAATATATTTAGAATATTTTAAATTGTGATAGGTTCTTCCATAAACTGTTTTTTTAACTTTTAATCTATCTTTTTCAGAACGCAAACGAGAAGAAAAAAAATTGCGCAAGTAGAAATTTCGTGAAAATTTCTTAAAATCTCAGTTTCTCGTAAACCGTTGAAATTTTGCACCTACTTGCAAAAAAAAAACTTTTACCCATTTTTCATGCCCTAAAAGATGATATTATGTTAAAGTTCAGATAGCTGAATCGACTTATATTTTGTGTTTATATTTTACTTTGTCTCTTATTTACAAATTAAAAGGCAAAATAAACAAAAAGGGCAAAAATCACTCAGCGAAAATTTTAAAAATTCAAAAACCTTTGCAGAAACAATAATATTTTTTATTGATATTAAAATGATCAAAATGGTAACAATGTAATGATAATAATTACAAAACACTTATTTTTTAAGATAAGATTATTATAACTGTTCATGTTACTGGTGTACCTTAATAAGTAAATTATGAAAACGACATAACATAATTAATGTGACAACCATGTACAATAATATTAACCTTTAATTTTTTTTTATTAATTTACACGTACATAGTAATGTCTATTGTATTTATAACTTGTACCTTACGTATTGAAATCATCAGCACTATAAATGAAAAATTATCAATAGGAAGCAATCAAAGGCATACATTTTCCATATGTACATAAATATATAAATTATCTATAAGATAAAATTATCTTGTTTTAACAGTCTTCATAATTATTGGCAAATAATGAAGCAATTTTAAATAAGCAAACATATAAATGCATTCATAAATGATAATTGGGGAACGTTCATTATGATTTAAAGAACTCTTCGAATAGAAACCAAATATTGCAGAGGATTTTAAATTTAAAAAACTTGAATATGACATTAAAAATAAGAATTACATATATATTAAGCGTTTTTAATAGAATGATGAAAAATAGAATTTTTTGTCTAATGAAAAGAATGAAGAAAAATATCAATTTTTTATTATTGTTTGTATTTATCTTCAATTTAGAATTTCATAGCTATAAAAATTTATTTTTAAATATAACAAAAACAATAAATAAGAGTCAATTATCACCTCTAGACAACAAAACTATTGATTTTCAATTTTACTTTTATATACAAACAATTTTTAAACAGTTTTATTATTAAAATTTATTTCGAACAATAGCTCTCCACAAACTACTGTTTATATAATTAGTATGTTAGATCATATTTTGCTGTCTTCAAATATTTATTGTACGTGTGCAGCAATATTTAAATTATTTTATCATAAACTTTCTTTAAAAACGTTAAACAAAACTCTACAACAAATATTGCTTATCACTAATTTAAATAAAAAAAATAATAATTTGCAAAAAATTTTTAGTTTTATTTTATATATGCATGTATACTCGTACTGCTATTAAAACTTTATCATATGGATTATTAAATAAATTTTCATTTGTTTCTTCACTTCTATTTATCAAACTATATACGAGTATACACATATTTATATGTATATAGTTCAACAAATACTTGTATAATCATAGAGTAAAAACAACTATAAAAGATTTACTATAATAAAACTATAATACTAAATATACATTTGTATAACAAAAGTAACTAATTATAACAGTTTTCCAATAAAAAATAAAAAAATTAATCACACATTATATAGAGTAACACTGCCATATACTAGGGATATTTTACGCTGTTAGAAAATCACATTTTTGGGAAAATTACCAAGCTTATTATTAGGGAAAAAATATAAAAGGTGTGGCATATAACACACTATATGAAAACTCACCACACATGAAATTAAATTTTAGTGGACTACTCTCGAATCGAAACGTATAAGTTAGTCGGCATAGCAGAGTTTATGATTAAACATTTTGCGATAAATATCGAATAAACGAATAAACCTGTATTATTTTCAGAAACATTTTTTTATTAAAATAGTAAGATGAAGAATAGCAAAAATCATTTACATTAATTAAATTCAAAAATAAGTGAAAAAGTCATAATACAGGCTTAAAAGAAAAAGAAAGAAAATGTCGCTAATTTTTACGTATCATTAAGGTAAGGGAACATGACACTCTCTAAACGTATTACACTATTTATACCCAGAATAGCTGAAGAAAGCAATTACGCACATTTATTGTAATACATGTAGATGCTGTTACAACTTGAACGTAATTTATAACATAATTGATGGATAGCCTTCCATTTTTTTAACAAACCTATGAACAAAAACCATGAAGATTAAAACTTTGTCTTAAAAACGACTATCTCAATTTTTAACGTTTTTCATTTTTCAATGAAAAACGTCATCTCAATGTTGCTATGACGGAAAAACATGGAATTTTTCTCGTTGTAATTTTATAGGTATGGTATTTATATAATAACTACTATAATTAATTATAACAGTTTCGCTATTATTCAGAATTATTGGTACAAAAATACATATCCATAATTATCCTAAAGTATATTAGGTACTGTAATATTATAATAGTCTACATATATACATTATGTATGTATGTATATGCATATGAACATTCAAGCAGAAAAATAAACATTGACGACAGAAACAGTTGTTGGTGCTTATAAAAAAAAATTTACGAGATCTATTTTCTTTGGTTTTTTATACAAAATCTAAAAATATATTTACATACATATATACATACATAAATATTATCATAAATAACATTAAAGGCATTAAAACCTATTTGAAATTGATATTTAAATGTTTATAAACTTATTTATGTTTCTAATATCATCACAAATGAGTGTAAACAATAACAGTTAAAACAAATAAAATTTTTAAGATAAAAATTATTTTAAAGGAAATTAATTTTTTTAGAAACATGTATATTTGATGAATAATTAAATTTTTTGGTCCGATTGTCTGTCAATTTGCGGGAGAAAATATATGTATATTAAAAGTGTATTTGAAAAGCTGAAGAACAGAGCTAAGCATTTAAAATTCTCCGCTGTTTCCATTTATAATATCCATTTATAATTGCATGCATATCATTGCAAACCCTCCTCTCTTAGTGCATCAAACACAGCTTTATATTACCATCTTTGTTTTATTATTGTTGTAAAATTGTTATACTATTGTGAAGAAAGATTTTATTTTTAAAAAAGATTTTTGCTTCACATAAACATATACATATGTATATAGGTACATAGATATTTTTTTATTAAAGAAAATAAAACGCAATTTGATTTGCGTTTATATTTTTTTTTCCATATATTTTTCGTGGAAAATAATTTTTGTTATTTATTTGCGCACATATACACAAATAAATAAAAATTTAGAATGAAATAATTAGTTTTCGATTTTGATGTCAATCCCGTCTTATAACATTATTATTTTAATATAATAAATATATTTTGGCCTAATTATAAAAAAAAATACAATGCTTTTCTGTATAACACCTATATAACATAAATATTACGTTTTAAAACAGCCATTTTTATAATTTTTAGCGAAAAAATATTTCAAACATTAACAAAACATTTCTACTTAATTAAAATAAATTCAAAAATCATAATAAATACTTTAATATTTGTAGAACAATTTCAAAAAAATTAATTGAATAGTCCATGCAAACTAAATTTAAGTGATTTATTGAATACAATTCTTGAAATATAATGAATCGAACAATATAAATTTTTTTAAAATAATATAGAATGAAGAATTTCAAGCTAAATTCAAAACAATAATTGGCGCATTAGAAATTAGGTAACAATTAGGTAACCGATATTATGACAATTTAAAAATTCAATATGAATTTATGTTACATAACATAATTTCTATATACACATGTATACATGTACGGTAAAATAATACAGAGAATATTTCTATATTACACAAATATGTTAACGTTGTCATTAAAATATTGACTTAATAAAATGCATATTGCATTTGTAATTCCAGCTAAAATGTGTTTTAAACATATTGATTCAATATCAATTATTTCAATTAAAAAAAAAAAGAGAAAAAATAAGTACAATTTAATTCACTTTAAAAACAATTTAAGAAAAGACACTGCATCTCATTAATTTATAAAGCAATCACATAATTTGAAAAATTTAATCTTTTCATTGGAATACTAAAAAATATTAAAAATCAAATTAACGTAGGGGAATTTCCATAACACAAATAAAGTTGTATATATGCACAGTCACACTATTAGTTTGATTAGTATTCGATCTTTAAACATGACGTTAACACTGTAAATAAATTAAAAGCTTTCATATATTTGTATTGTATATCTAAAGCTTACAAATTAACACTTTGTCTGCTGAAATTTTTGTTACAAATTAGCAAAATTTTAATAATAAAAAAAAATTTTCAAGAAAAATTAATTGTAAATCACTTGTAAGCGTAAGTGCATAAGCATAAGTGTTATTTGTTTGTATGATTATTTTTTATACAAATTATCCTTAAGCGTCATGAATGACAAATACAGAAAATAAAATTCAAATATTATAAAAGAAAGAATGTCAGAATAAATGACATTTTATTACAAAGTAACAATACAAATTAATTTATTTCAAAAATTTTCATGAATTTATAATTATTAAAAAATTATTATAAAAATTAATTTGAAAAATTATTTTGAAGTGCAAAAGCAAAAATAAATGTCAAATTTTATTTATAAATTTTTTTTTTTAATTAATGAGCAGACATTTAACACAAAGTGTTAAAAACAAACATATATGTACTTGTATATTTCAAAAATAAAATAAAATTGTTGTAGCATTATAGTACATTATGAATTTAATTAAACAAACCGGTATAAATTTTGCGAATTCATAATAAACAATGACCACAAAAATGTGATTTTGAAAAATATTAATAAATTAAAAATATTGAGAGTGCAAAACTAATTTCAAAATTACTTTTATGCAACATTTAAACGTGAAATTGAACACAATATAATTACAGTAATAAGCTTATCGTTGTGTAAGCAACTGATATAATTTTTGACATATCGTAGCTAGTTCAAATGTTCTACAAACTTCTCTAATCTTATATAAAATTTTATTTCATTTTATATATGAAAAAAAAAAAATATTTTAACAAATCCAAAAAATTTCTATTCAACTAGTATACTAATTAATGACATAATTTTTAAGTGAAACTATTCTATTCCAATATTATACTTAAAATTCTTTATATTATAATCTATAACTTATTGCCCTATATTAAGTAAGTATTTATACTATAAATATTAAATATATGTGTTTATATTTATCTAAATTTCATTGAATATACACACACATACGAGTGTGTAAAGTTATTATTTTTATTATTAATATTTTGAAATGATATTTTAGCATTATATTCAATTATAGATAAGATAAAAAAAAAATCACAAAATACATATATGTATGTACATTTATACTATATAGAATGTAAAATACAGCTAAATCCATTTTAAAAGAAAACTCAATTTTGTCTCCAGTTTTGTTTTATATAAAATGATGGCCTTTCATTTTTTAAGACAATTCCGCCACTTAAAAGATATTAAATTTATTATGATTCATTAAAATCTAAACAAACTTATAGACTTAAAAGTAATTAAGCAACATATAGACATAAAAATATTATTTTAATGGAATATTGAACCATGGTAAATGTTTGCAAAACCCACCATAAGTATACACAAGATATATAGTGTATTTGATTATAACAAACGGATATCTTTTTTTTTCATTGAAATTGGTTTGAATCTTGGAAAATATAATAAATTTTTTTAGCTCGTCAAGAATATTGAGACCTTATTAATGTGTTTTTTGTCAAAAATTACGGGTTTTAAAGAGAGTTATTCTTAAAAAAAAAATAACTAACATTTTAACTTTATCCACCCTATCCTATATGTTAAGTATTTTCCACATTTGCTTTATTAAAGTTTCTTTTAAGAGAGTTTCACTGTAGCCACAATAATATAAAAGAAACAAAACGAAAAAAAGAGAAAAATAATAGAATTGTTGTTTATTAGTAACTTATTTTCTACCTTATTTCACTATCATATTATCACCTTCTCAGTTCTATTTACAATACGTTACCTAGCTAGCGTGTATATTCGGTTTATTGTTAGCGCGAGTAAAAAAAACGAGAAGAAAACAATCAAAACTTCTATAATATTTAAAAAAAAAAAATTTTTTTTTTATTTGTTCTTAATTAAATCTTAAAATAATTTCTGTTTTTCTTTTTAATTCATTACTGTAATTAAACAACAATTTTCTTATTTTTATGGAGAACTTTTTAAAGTTGATTTAATTACATGCAATAATATTTATTTTACAAAGAGTGCGAGAGGGAGAGAGAAAGAGAGAAAATATGAATAAATATAAAAAATAAAATTTTATTTTAATTTTGTTATTTTAAGGTGATAAAATTGAAAATAAGAAAAAAAAAAATAAAAAAAAATTAGATAAAAAGAAAATTTTCTTTTTCTTTTTGTTTTTGATACCATTAAAATTTAAAGAATTCCAATAATTTTAAGTGAAACAAAAAAAAAAAATAAAGATAAAAATATAATTACTAAAAAGAAAAAAAAAAGTGAAAGATACTTAAATAAAAAAAAAATTTAATAATTTATTACGCAATTTAATTAGAATTTTAATTCCTTTTGCAAAAGAATCTTTTTTTTTTATTTTTAATTTAAAAAAAAAAGATTTTTTGGCCCTTGTGTTCTTCTTCTTTTCACCACGATTCAACACGCTTACAAGGGATTTTATTTTATTTTTTGTTTTTAAAGAAGGTAGCAAATAATAAAAAAAAACCAAAACGGAAAACAGGTACTTTTATCCTTAAATTTTCCTAAGAAAAACATAAAAAGAAAAAAAAAACAAGGAATAAAGCAGAAATGGAACTTAAAAAGAAAAATAAATCAAGGGGAAATTGGTTCACGTAAGTTCAGGAAAAAAATGTTTTTCCCAATTTTTATTTGTGACTTTTACGTTCCGTGTAAGTTTAAATTATATTTTCTTTTCTCCTTTTTTCCTGCGTTTTAAATCTTTTTGCCTTAATTCTTTTAAACTGTAAAGATAAAAAAAAAGTCTTAGATTATGTAATTAATAAAAATAAATATTTGAGTTTACCTTATGTATATACATACTTACATACATATATGAAGATAATTGATTAAAATACGGAAACTGTTTTTTCTTTAGAAATTAGGAAAAATTTTTCACCACAATTAAATTGACACAAATGTACTAAAATAGTTAGGCGAAGCTGCTCGCCAAGAATTATATTTATAACTTCTTTAATAATAAATTTATTGAAATGAACGTATTTGCATCAAACAGATGCGGCTCTTCTATAGAATAAATATTCACGTATGTAACGTTGTTTTCGACCGCATATCTCTTATTAAATGGACAATTAAAACAAATCAGTAAATTCGTATCCCACGAGTGATTTTTTCTTGTAACATTTTCAAATTAATTTAAATTTTGTTTTTCTTGAGTTATAACTTAATATCGAATATAATTTATTTTTCGATATAGATAGTTAATTATATGTCAAACTATAATTGATCACAAATTATCACATTTTTAATTTATAAATGAATACAAAATAAAAATTATTTAAAGTTATAATTGTAATACTAGTGTTATAATTTTCTCGATTTGTTAGTTTGCACTTATCAATATTTTCAGTAATTTTGCGGTGGTTACAACAATATTTAAGAAATCTTAAAGTCGAAGCTTTTTGTGTTTTTTGGCAACATATCTTTGTTTTAGAAAACATTATGTATGAAAATTTTCACATTTTATTCTTATGACTCAAAAAATATATTCTTAGCCGCCAATACAAAACGTAAATCGTACTCAGAAAATAAACTATTAAAATTGATAAGGTTCTGCTCACCTTATTTCCTTTTTTTTTTGTCTCATTTTTATTGTTTGAATAGAAATCTGAACCGCAAACATGCCCTTCATATTTTACTATAATGAAATTATTGTGTGTAACAATTATTCCGACATTTGCTTAAAATGACTAATATACGTTGTCTACGTAAACTTTTGTCGCTTGCAGAGCATTGGAAAGCACTAAATTATTAAATTTTTAATTTTATTATGAAAATTTTCGTCACATCGATATTAATACAATATCTACGTATAGATGTTTTGGTACATATGTATACAAATTTATGCGCATGTATTGACGAAAAATGTACTTTTTTATTATCTTTATACAATTTTATATTATCTAATTGCTTGGGTATTTTTTTAGGGTTGCGTAGGAGTAAGAATAAAAAATGATAAAGTGATATTGTTACATGGTAACAATAAAAAAAAGCATTGGAGGGAACTTTTAATTACTTTAATATTAATTAAATTAAAATGGAAAATATGGAAAAAATTATTTTTGTAAATTTTAAACCGTCTTTTCTTACGTTATATTTTTTAAGTCTTTTATTCTTGTATTTTTTATAAATTTCTTAAGATTTTGTTGACAATAAACAATGTTTAATAAAATTTTAATTCTTAATTTTGAAACATTCTGTTTTAATCGAATATTATGTATGTAAATTGAAACAAACAAGGAATCTGTTTTACTTCAATGTTTTTCACAAGAACAAACCATAGATCCTAAACAAAAGCTAAATTATTAGTTCATGTGAAATCCCGCTAGCTTTCTAAACTATTTTCATGAACACCACTGAAAAATACAAATCAATAAAACTTAAAATTATAATTAAATCCCATTAAGTTTTTTTGAAAGTAAGTGCTATTAAACTTTAAATTTAAATTATTTGAATTTAACATTAACCTTATCCCGATAATTTATCACATTTGTATACTATCAATTCATTCATACAAAACATTTAATTAGATTAACTATTGATAAGATAAAAGTTATTATTTATCTACATCCACCCATAATACTCACGCATACTGTTAATTAAATTATAAAAAATTTGCATACTTATTAAGGCACTTTCTTTTAAGTTTCCCTATGTAGGTAACCTTTATATTATACTATAAAATTCAAAAATATAGCATAATATTTTCTCAATTCTCTCAATAGCCTTCTTATTTATTGGGAAAGATATACAAAACAAAAAATTGTTTTAAATCAAAAATAATTGGAAATTAAATCTTATTTTTTTCGTGCTTCTCAATTCATAATAAAAAACAAATCAAAAGTTAATATAAATCTTAAAATTTCAATATTTCATATAGGGAAAGAGAAAAGTAATGAAAATTCGTTTATTATTGCGCAAATTAATTCTTAATAAATCAGATAAAATATTATACAGAGCCTGTATACGATGAGATTATAAAAAAATATTCAGAAATTTTAATGTTTTAAGAAATTCAATAAATTATTTTTTATCAGTGAAAATTGAATTTTTCTTTCTTAGAATGCCACAATATTTTAATTAAATAAAATTTTTTTTTAAGACTAAATCGTAATAAAAAATTTTTATTAAAAAGCAAATAAAAATTTTAACATACCTACTATAATTTCAAAATAATAATTTTATGAAATGTAATTTTTATTAATAAAATTTTTTATGATATTAAAATTAAGCCAATTAATTTTAAATAGAAATGAAAACTTTTTAACCGTCGCATTATTGAATTCTGCGTCTAGTCTTCGTTAACTAATTTATTGCACTTTTATTATACATATACAAGTTTTTCAAATATTTCTGAAGCTATTTATCGAATTTATATAGTCTTTAGAATATTTCTCATGCTATTAATTTAAAGCAATAAATTTTTACAAGCAATATTTCTATTCGAATTATTTGTTATATAAAAATCTATTATAAAAATCACAAATTTTTTTTTATTATTTTGAAAATGAAATTTTAATTTTCAATTTTCTTTATTAAAATTCTTTAGTAAATTCTATGCCAAACTTCAAACCAATAAAACTAAAAAAGCTAAAATTTATTTGTACTTCAAGTTTTTTATTATGACCGAAAAAATGCTAGTCATTATAAATACAATTGCTGTTTTTTCTCAATGTTTCTTTTAATTGTATTTTAATGTTTTATTGAATCTTACCGACCGTATTGTATACAATAAGAGAAGTTATATGGAAGCATCAAATTTTGCAAAACAAGTTGTCGACTGAAAAGTTCTTCTCCATGGTAAAGAAACGCAAATGAACTATTTTTAGGGAGATGCCGGTCTGCATGTGAACGCTTGTATTTCGAATTCGGCAGAACCAATTTTGATGAAATTCGAGTTTATTTTCACTTTTTCACAAATAATAACTTTTAAAATATACCAGATAGCGGGAAATGGGCATTTTTCGGGACATAAGGAGAAATAATCAACCAATTTTCTGGAAATTTTGGTTTTTAAAACAATGATCCTATAAATTTTTTGAATAGATCTGTGTTCCGAAACCGAACTGGTCGATGGTCGATTTTACATTTTGAGCCATATTATCAAGGAAGTTATTGATGGAATTTCTTAAAATTTTATATTTGAGTTTGTGTTTGTTACCGAAACTAGCTGGCGAACATTTCAAATAATTCACAAGGCAACAAACGGAACTCTACTAAGAGCCAAATTTACATTTTTCTAGGTATGTTAACTATAAGCTTACTAATGTCCTAAAAATTGGAAAGAAATATTTAACAGACATTTTTAACTTCTGTATTTAACAGACATTTTTATATTCTGTAACACTTTCACTGAACTAGACAATACACATTGCGGTCGGTTATGTGCTAATCACATCCAATTTTTTTTATTACAGTTAAAATACAGAAATATTGCTTTTACTACATACATGTGTATATACATATTTATATATAAACTTTTAAATATTTTCAATACGAATTTTATATTTGTTTCAATGGTAATCAAAAAATATTACTATTTTAAAACACTTAAAGGCTTTAAATGTTAATACTTTATCACATTTTATCTTTTGATATGGTGAAAAATAAAACATTCCCTTAAAAAGAAATAAAGAGAATTAAATAAAAAAAAATTAAGATATTTATACAATTTCATTTGTACATAAATGCAATTATGTATATACATATATGAATGTTATTTAATATTGCATTGGAAGAATAACAGTTTTTCCAAAAAAAATGTAAAATCAAATATTAAATCCAAGATTTATAAATCAGCACATTTCCCTTTTAATAAAAAATTTTGTTTCTCAATAAAATCCATTGCCATCCTATACATTTCAAATTATAATTGTAACGCAGAGGAAAGAACAGTATAACCTTAAAGGTATCTGGCAGTGTTTGGCAGGCGAAAAGCGTTTTTTTTTTTCAATTTTTTTTTTTACATAAACTTTAAATAAGAGAAAATAAGTAAAAATCATTTAATTTGCATAAATATCTATAAGTAAATTGTTGTTTCAGGCAATATAATAAAATATATTATTAAAATAATATCATTTTATATATATGTACACACACATATTATAAATATTGTGGTACTCATTACTGAATAATCAAATTATTTTAATTATTAATATTGTTAAAAAAAAAAAAACAAATGAAAAGAAACTTACTGGAAAGTTAAAAAAATTGGTAATTTTTTTTTATTTAATATTAATATAACGTGTGTGTGTGTGTGTGTATATATAAAATTACGTGCCTTTCATCCTTATTTTCACTCATAATTGTTTATTTTTTATTCAATATAAATTATTTAAAAATATTATGCTTAAATTAAAAATTCTTTCATTTAAAAATTCGAATATTTTTTTTTCTTGTTGTTTTTTAAAATTAAATTTAACACAATTTAAAAAATCTACTCGATTAAATTTTTATTGAATTCTTATGATGAAAAAACCATTACATAATTATCAATTAGTTGGTATTTTTTTCTTGCATATTAATAAAATTTGTATATATATGTATGTATACAGGTATAAGGAACATAATTATTGATATATTTTTATTAAATAATTAAATAAAATTTTTAATTTACAGTATTTTTTACTGTAAATTTGTTATCTATATATTCGTGGTAAAAAAAAATGTAAAATTAATTAATTAAATTATGAAAAAATTTTATTTAATATTTCGATAATTTTACAATAGGTAAATAAAAAATAATAGCTAGCCTGATTGATTTATTTTAGTATATATAATTAAAATGTATAGAGATTTTCTTAATCATAATAAGCTACTTCACACAAATACAGATATATTCAATTTGACAGCCATATTACTAAAACATTTCAAACACACTTTTTAACCTAATATCAAACATATTCAATTTTCAATTTGAAGTATATATAGTGATCATATAGTGTTTATAAATAACCTGCAATTGTACTTTTTTGCGTACATTTTATATTTCGAAAGTACAAAAGAAAGTTGAAGTACAAAAAAATACAAATAATCCGCTTCACACGGCAAGTCATAAATATTTGACGTTTTAGTTAGATTTTTGGCATAACATTGATTTAATACAAAGTGAACTATAGGTGAACATCAAATATTTTCAAAATAGTAAAAAGAAGTTTAAATCTCCTCTCCCCTGCAAACGTTGAAAGAATATTTTCAATTCCAAAATTATACCTTTGCCTTCTTCCTATTAAATATAATATTATAATTTGGTTTTTGATAATAAATGTAGGTAGCAAGCAATACTTGTTTGCACAATCTGTAAAGTAGTCATACGTATAGATTTGCTATCAAACAATTAAAAGAAATGAACTTATTCAAATACAAATTTTTTTATATTATATTAACCTTAGGTAATAAAGGGTTTTTTTTTTTAATTTTTGGAAAGAAAATATATAATCCCAGTAACAAAGTACAAATAGTACAGTTCAGCATCTTATTCTAATAGTACAATTATTTTAATTCAATATCAACACTGATAGTGATAGACAACAAAATAAAAATAAAAGCAATTACTTAAGCAAAATTAAATTTACAAAAAAAATTAAAATTTTTCTGTACTTTCTTTCTTATATTTCATTTTTATCATGCAATACCCGATTAAGTCCTTAGTTTGGTTTTTAGATTAGATTATTAATTATTGTCATGAAACTATTTTATCCTGTACGAATGTACTTTAACTGATTATCATTTTACAAAAAAAATACATATTATTTTATATATTAAAAAAATTAAATTCATAATTAACTTTTGAAATTTTTTATTAATCTTCCTACTTTATTCTTTGATTTTATACGCAATTGAAAAAATAATCCTTAAATAAAATATTAAATTTTATATTAATTCAATTATATAATATAAATTACAAAAATTCAGGATAAGAATTTTTACAAACTCGAACAACATTCACACACGTACACATGCATATGTACTCGTATTCATAGTTAATTAATAAAAAATAAATTGTAACTCATGAGAATAATTGACAATATGAAAAAAAATGTTATATAAATGACAAATATGAAAAATTCATGCAATTATTAATTTTACTTACACAAATAAATAAATTAATGAATTGAATAAAAATTAATTTTGGATTGTATATAAATATTACATTTAGGGATACGCGATAAAATTTTTCATTTTAATTTTTGGATTATTGAAAAATAAGTTGTACACACACCATTTTATCAAAATGAATAAAATTTGTAAATAATTTATAGTTAATCAATTTGTTATAATTGTATTTCAGAATAACTTACAAATATCTTAGTCACTTATAAATATTCATTTACTTTAATGAAAATAATTAATTTAATATCGAAGTCGACCCATATTAAAAGTTTCTCTAAATGAATTGTATAGACATTTTTCAGACCATTAATTGTGAATTTTAAAAATTATCCGCCACCTATTTTCATTGTATAAAATGTATAATGTCATATGGAATGAGTGGTTAAAGTGCTTATTGAAATAATTTACTTCCCTCATTATATATGGAAAAGAAAAAATTTGAAAAATCTACAATTCGGGGGTGATTTTTTGGAAGTCAGCGCTATGGAAAGATTTTGTTAACATATTTCAGAGAATCTTATAACATGTATATGCCTGTGTTAATCAGCAGGCTTACTTCTTTTTAAAAGTGACTATAAAGTGGCTTTTTTTTTGGTGGCCTGTCAACTTGTTACATTAAAGTGGTTTAAAAGGACTTAATCACTAAATTACGCCAACAGTTTATGCTTTCTATATTATTATCTAAGTTAAAGAGATGATGGTGTATCCTTTTCGAAAGTCTGCTGTTAGTTGTGACTCGTAGTTCTCCAGTTCTGCGATAGATCTATAATAGTTTTATGGGCACACTATATTATTATACCTTTTATATAGAAATGATTGGGTTTGCTTGCTGATCCCAACCTCTCCTAAACTAATCTATTTCATATCAATTAAATACAAAATTTTAAATACTGAAATAAAATTAAAATATTAAAATTAAATTTAAAATTATCCAAACACTATATTGGCGTCATACAGACAAAAAAAAATTTTAAATATTTAAAACCATAAAGAGTTTTCGTTGAATACAAATTAGTTAGTTTTAAAATTATGAATTTATACTTTTTATTTAAACATACGAGTACATACATATGTAAAAAGCAATAACCCAGAAGACAATTTTTCAAAAAACGTAGTTAATAGTTTGTTTTTTGGAAAATCGTTTATGAGAATTATAAGAATCATTTTTATTTTTTTTTTTTGTATAATGCCAGTAAATAATTATAAATAATTCTATATTAAATTAATTCATATTTATTCACAACATTCCTGCATTCACCTTCCCAGCTTTGTTAGATTCAAATGCAGTGTAGAATTCATTTAATATTTTATTTTTATAGGAAAAAAAAATAAAATCAAAACATACTCCTTTATTGATTAAATTATTGAATTAAACATATTGGTATTTCACTTTTTGAATAGAAAAAATTTTATAACCTTAATTTGATGATTTTTTTAAAAAAACGAAATTGCATTACTATTTCTAGAATTCAATATTCTAAACAAAAAATATTTTGATTTTAAGAATAATTGCGAACTGATTTTAAAAAACTTTTTTAATAAAGTAAATTTTAGTTCTATAAAATGGAAGGGACATAGTCTAAGGCTAAGAATGTTAGTCGGTAATTTAATATCAATTTAATTTCTTAAATTATTAATATTGAAATTTTCAAGAGTTTCCAATCATTAATCGGTTCATTTAAAAATCTATATCCAAAAATAATAAGGGTGTTAATTGCACAATATAGTGTAATGTCAATATTATCTTACTAGCTTTTTTTTTTATTTTCTCAACAAAATCCTTGAAAACTTGCAAGCAATACATGAAAAAATGGTGAAAATTTTAGCATACTACAATACATTTGGTGTTGTAGTATGCTAAATGAAATTTTCTACAATCTAAAGTGTTCTCAAATTCACAAAAAAATTTCTGTTTAAAATTTAAGTTGCTCGCTAATAAATTGTTGTTATGTAAATTTTTCAAATAAACTTGCAGATTGAATAAAACAACATTTTAGATTTACTGACAAGCATTCTATATGTACATTTTCAGGGAAAAGAAATTTTTACAAGGCTTTATTATTAAATGAAATGGCTTAGTCCATATATTATATATACATATACAGGGAAATTATCTTTGTTTGAAGCCTTTATCTCTTTCGGAAGGGAAATTGTAAAATTAAAACTACTTAAGCAAGTAGAAATTTCGTGAAAATTCGTTAAACTCCCTCCACCTCGGAAACCGTTTGAATTTTGGTTCCCTAAGCACTGGTTATGTTACTAATTACTGATCACCCTGTTATAATACCTTCATTGATTATAAGCATTACTAGAATTCTTTTTACTAATCTATACTGAAAAATTGGTAAAAGCAATTTTTTATTTTATTTTTTTTATAATTTAAGCAACATAAAAATTTTATTACTAAAATTCTTTACAAAAAACAGCAAAAATTAAAAATTTCTCATGTACATTTTTCTTTTGGAAACAAAAAATGCTTTTTCTTCCAAAAATATCTCAAAGAAAGATCGAACTAAATTTTTAGATTTTCTATTTATTTGCTTTTATTTTTCTAATAAAATTAAAAAAAATTTAACTTTTATGAACAAATTTTTTATTTTTTTTTTAAATAAATTTTTTTCTCTTTTCAATTTATTTCATGTTAAAATTTAGAATATTATTTAAAAAAAAAATCATTTGTATAATATTCATTTTCCTTTAATTTATTATTTATCACTTTGATATTGAATAATCTATAAGACAAAAACTAAAATTTATTTATTGATAAAAATTATATTGGACTTGTACATATACATATTGGACATATATAGCAAATACTTCCTCATATACAAATCCTTTTTCCTATCATGCATGTACATATAATTGAAAAATGTAGGAGTATGTATATATAGGAAGCACGTACTTACAACTTTTGTTATACAATATTTATTATGAATAAATCATAACATTTATGTATGTATACAAAATATTTTTTGAAATTTAAGAAATTATAAGTATATACATAAATATAGTTAATATTAGTTTTAAGAAAATTGCTTCCTTTCATATTCACAAAGTATAAACCACTAGCTTCAGGTCATACAATGTAGTCATTTTTTGTTTAAATTTTTTTTTGTTATACATATGTTTGCTAAAAATGTTGAATATATAAAAACCGCAATCATAATTTTAATATTAAACTAAAAAAAGAAAATAAAAAAGAAAAATATCATATTTTTCGTCCTTTTTCCTTAATTTGGTTTGTATGTACAGCATATATATGTATATATACATGTGAATTTAGAAATAAAACATGTACATATATATACGGAAATATAATGTGTCCTTGCAATATAAATATTTATTATGTATAAACGTTAAAATCTTATACATGTATATACATTATATACATGTATGTACATTATGTTGTGCTCCAAAAATAATATTGTCATATTCTAAGAATTCAAATTTTTAAATTTTCAAACTTAAAGCCATTAAAACTTTTGATATAAATATAGAAATTAGATGCTTCTATACATAAATTTTTGGATGCAATCAGTTTATTATCCCATTAATAATTCAATTAAAATGATATTTTAATGCGGCAACTATGTCAGAAATAAACGTAAAAAATTATTTAAAAATTAAAACTGGGAACAAATAAAAATCAATTTTATTGAAATTTTACCAACAAAGTACACATACTAAGAAAGACCCCACCTTCTTATTGAACATTCTTATGAATTTTTATAAAATTAATGGCCTACTTATTAAAAGTATTCGTCAAGGATTCACGATCTTAAAAAATATTAAAACTTAATATTGTACCACTATTAAGCGTATAATGAAAATGTTCTTATATACAATGCAGGTTATTATTTTCTTATTATTTCAACCTATATAATTTTATAGCTTCACTTCTGAACTGAACATAAACGACGTATAAATTTATCACTTTAGTTTTATATACGAGCATTTTTTTTTAAACAGTTGTTAACTCTTAATGATATTTCAATTTTATCAAAATGTTATTAAATTATTTTTGTATGTGCGAGCTTTAGATGCCAATATCTATAAATTATTTCATTCATCTACTCAAAAAAAAAAAAAAATAAAAATTTTGTCCTGTTTCGAGTTAATAAAATTTCCTGTTTTTCTTTTTTTATTGACAAAAATATATATAGAGAAAAAAAGGAAACGAAAAATAATAAAAAAAAAAATATTTATTTTCTTTAATAATTTTTTATTTTCTCAAAATGGAAATAAAATCTACTACGTGATATTTAGTTTAGAAACTACAAAAATATAAAAATAAACTAAATGCAATCGAATTTCTTATACATAATACATGCATGACCATATGTATACAAGGATTATACATGCATACATACATAGCATATTATATTGTGTGTATAAACTCTATTTATGTTCAAAAATTCTTTTTGGCATTTCTTTCTCTCTTATTTTTTTTTTATCAATATTAATAACTAAAATAATAATATGGAAATTGGAAAGAAACTAAAATATTCATTTTTATATAATAAATATTTTTATAATAAAAATTTATGAAAAAGAAAAAAAATTCATCTTTCTCAATTTTTTTTTTTTTTGTTCCTTTTATAAAACGTAATTAGGATTATAATAAATTCATCGAATATACAAGAATGTATAAGAGCACACATATAAAAGAAAATAATATGAAAAATTTAAAGAAATTTAGAGAAATTTAGATTATATAGGAAAAAATGAAAAGAAGAAGGAATAAATGATAAATTCATTAAAAGTCAAAAGAGTTGTTATTTTTATATTAGAATATTTTTTTAGTAAATAGAAAAATAGAAAAAAAAATTATCCAAATCTTTTACAATCTTTCTATAGTACATTTTCAATTTCAAATTTCAAAAAAAATATAGGTAGCTACTTGTTCCACTCGTTTGCGTCTTTCATTAAAAATTTTTATATATTTTGAGACAGAAAATTTGAAATTTTGTTGCACTAACAATGTACGTGTTGGACTTATATTAACCATTGCTCTGGTATAAAGCCAATGCATAGAAAGAGCAACTCTCATTTTGCTTATGATTTTTAAAAAAATGTATAGAGTTTATACAAAAATTATAACCGTCTTTAGCATGTCTAAAGCTATAAGGCATTGCCAAATATTTCATGTTTGAAAAAAAAATTATGGCATGAAAATAATAATTTATTGTATTATCCCTTTAATTGCTGCTTTCTCTAATAATGCACAAAAATAAAAATACAAAGCACCTATTTCTTCAATAGTTATTTCTAAACTAAAAAACAATTTCAATAAAAAATTAATTGAGAAAAAACATACGAATTATACCGAAGTTGATCCGATTAAAGCAGTCGGAAAAAAATTTTAATTCGATCGGTTCTTAATTTCTTATATGCTAAAAGCAGGATCGGAACAATAAGCATTCTTTTTCTAAATTTGGTTAATTCCAAAAATTTCGGAAAATAATTTCGAATTAATCACAATTCCTAAACTATTTGTTAAAAATCAATGGGTTATTCAAAATTTTAATAAAAAAAATTAAATATTGATAATTAATGATTAATTTTCTCTTCTATGCATTGTATCTAATTACTTATACATTAAAGCATCGCAAATATATACAATGTGTATTTATAGATGTATATATACATATATAAAATTTAAAAAGTTTAATTTTTCATTTCAGCGAACAAAATTCAAAAAAGCATAAATCAAATAATTAAATTCATATGTCAGATTATACAAAACTATTTAAAATGAAAATAAATTAAATAAATAAGCATTTAAAAAAATTTAAAAAAGTAAAAAAAGACAAAAACAATTAAAATTAAAAAAAAGAATAAAAATTAAATCAAACACAATTTTCACGCCAACCAAATGTCAATATACACACAGAAACAATTTAACAAACAAAAATAAAGACCACAATAAACAGAAGTGCAACATTTTAACCACATACTTTAACTCAAGCAAAATGCACAATATTAAAAAACAAAGCAATTCCTCTATTTATGCAGAAATTCAAAAATATAATATAAAAAATATTTATTAATTGACCAGATCAACTTTAGGATAACATGTATAAAAAGAAACAACGTCTGGAACAATAATTCTGTCGCAACAAACTTTAAAAATAATAAAAATCTTCCTAACCTACATAATTCTAATTCTCTTATTCACTCATAAGCCCATATATATAAAACAATTCTCAAGCATTGCTTTTAGTGCGTCAATCGCTACCTGTCAAAGAAAACCACTTGCTATATTTTACTACATAGGGTATCGATATTTTGTATGGCTTTTACATAACACAGTTCCCTTAAAATTTACAAATCTACGCTAGCCTATGCATACTATATTAAGTTTACGTATATTGATTTTGTCAGTTTAAAATAAACTTATATGAGAGTGTGTATACAAATGAATTTAAATATAATATATGGTCTTCATAGTTATATCGCGTACAAACATACATAATACCATACTTTATATAGAAACCAATTCATATTAAGCTCATTGAATAATTAAAACAATGTTGAATTTTACTGACAATACTGAAAAACACAATTATAAATTGGCAATAAAATCAAAAGATATGGAAAAAAAAAAATTCTCTTTTTTTTTTACGTAAATTATAAAATTAACTTAATAGTTGGTATACGCAAAAACAATTATCTGAATTTATTCAATTTTAAAGGATATTCTACGATAATATTCAATATAATTTCCAATACAATTAAAAGAAAAATTTAAATAAAAAAAAAATCCTTTTTGTAACATATTTGTTTTTTTTTTTTACTTTTTACAATCCTCTTTTCTTCTTTTATTCGGAAATGTCAATAATAGCAACAGTTAATAAATGCAGCTGTGTAAAATGGACAAATTTTTTTTTGTATAATATTTGGACTTTTAACAATTTTTATAATAATTAAATACATGCTTAGTTTATAGTTCGAATATAGTATTCGGAATGGCTATTGGTAGAACTATAATTGATATATGAATTCATGACTGAAGGTAATCATGGCTAATTTAAATTAAATATGCGGTAAAATATAAAATACACCATTACCTAAACCAACTGGAAGAGTTGATTACATTTTAAATTAAATAATTTAATGTATATGACTATAATTTTAATAATTCACTTAGGAATGTAAAATTTTTAAATTTTTTAATATTTTTAACAATTTAAAAAAAATTTTTCCAACATAAATTTCCAAATAAAACTTTTTTTATTTAAATAAATCGTATTTTTCAGCTCTATATCTACTTTATATATTTTATTGTGTTAATTTGAACTATTTTCACTCACTTCAACTTATAAATTCAGACAATAAACTTCAACAAAATAATAATAAAAAATTTTAAAAAAGAATAATAATAATTTTTGTTTTGTTGACTCTTGATTACTATAAGGTATATAATTGTTATATGAATATTTTATTGGTAATAAATTTATTAAGTTATTATGAAACTACAAGAGAAATACGGTTGGTGAATATAATATCAAAGATGGTCGAGCCCCAGTTTCGTTAGTCATGCCGCAATTTTTTAATACTAAACATTTAAGATTATTAATATTATTTTATATTTCTGGCAGTCAATATACGAGTAGTAATTAGTTTTATACTAATTTTTTATCTCATAGCATATTAAGCTATATTCTAATCTTGAATATTATATTAATGCAGACCTGACCCGAGATCTCTCGGTTTTCATACATAATATTTCTTAAGTTTTTTATTTTTCTAATAAAATATCAGAGGTAAATTAAATGTAGAGTCAGCCTTAATTAAATTTACACCCGAACGTATGCTTAAACGTATAAGAATGTTGAACTTCATATTGTAAATGATCTTCAAAATTAAAAAAAAAGAAAACTTTAACAAACAATGCTAGTCACATTCAACAAATATATTTTCCTTTTTGGTATTACAAACGTAAAAATAAAATTAATACCATCTTCTAATAATAAGTTTGAAGGCAAAGTGTTTTTTAACAAGTTATGTAAAATTTTATAAGTTTTTAATAAAGAGAATAATTTACATTGAAAATAAAAGAGCGGAAAATTAAAAAAAAAAAAATTAAAAACATAAAAAAAAAACAAAACATACTTTTAAAATACTTTGGAAAAGATTCAAAAAAAAAAAAAGGAATAACTGGATCGAAAAACGACAAAGAAATAAAAGAAAAACTCAAATTAAATAAAAACCAACCAAAAATGCGGTGTAAATAAATGAAAATGCAAATAATTATTTTTCTTTTTTTTTTCCTCCAGTTAATTTCGGAACATTTCCTATATATATATATATATACTCGTATATATATATTTCGCCGTATATTTTTTAAACACTATAATGAAAGTGCAGTGTTCTCCATCTGGTGTATTTCTCGATTTAATTTTTTTATTTTCCTTCTTTTTTTAGTGGAATTTATTATAAGTTTTTTAAATGTAATTTTATGCATTCAATTCTTATTTAATTTTTATTCTTTCTTAAATAAAAAAAAATTTTATTCACGCTTCTCTTAAAAAATTGTCAGCTTTCATTGTTTATCCTTTTTCTTCTATTTTTATTTTCTTTATTTTTGTTTTTTAATAAAAAGTTTTGTTCGTTTTCTTTATTTATATTTTTTTATTGAATTAAAGATAAGAAATTTGTTGCATCCTCAATTATGTTTGAGAAACAAACAAAAAAAAAAAAAAAACAAAAAATCGCTTTAACAAACCCTAAAGATATGCAAATTTGTAAACAAAAATATTTTATAAAAATTTTAAACTTTTAATATTTTTTTTTTTCTAAAAAAAATCATTAAGAATATGAAAAAAAAAAGAAGCAAAAATTGATCAAGAAACAAGGTTATTAGCACATGCATACAAACAAATAAAATATGAAAATGGCTATGCAAAAAAAAACAAAAAAACAAACAATTTTTCAATCAAAATATTTTAAATTTGTTTTTGAAAAAATCATAAAAGAATTTGGAAAGAAATACTTTTATTTTTAAAAATAAATTTTTATTTATTTTTTTGTTACGAATGCATAAATTTGGAAAAGAAAATAAATATTCTCTCTTTTATATTTCAAAAATAACTATAAATTATTGAAATTATTGAAAAGTTTTCAAATTCATTAATAAATTTTATAATATTTTTTAATAATAGCATTTTTATGATCAAAATTTACAAAGTAATCAAATATTGGCAGCTACGTCAATATTTTTCAGACTTCAATTAGCAATAATATTCGAAAAATCGAATTCGTTTTAGTAAAGTATTTATTAATTTTAAATTATTTGAAAAATTTGAAAAATTTTTCAGAAAATTAATTTTTTGGAAAATTGAAAAAAAAAAAACGCACTTAAATTTTTAAATGACTAATAAAAATTAATTATCAAACCTATGGTAGTCATGATTTTTCCAGCACTCATGAAATTTGTTGAATATAGTTCATAATACAAAACAAAAATTAATTTTCTGCAATACTATTTAAAACATTATTTTATACTGCAAATTCTACATACATGTTCAAATTGATGTTGGTGAAATGTCATAAATTAACGATTCTCTTTATATTACTGATTTACTAAATAAAGTTTTCGAGATATAAAAAAATCTTAGTAATTTTAGCCATGTCTGCTTCGTTTATTCATATAAATTCATATTATAACTCAAAAACTAATTTCAATCGGGATACTCTGAAAATCGGGATACTATTGGTTCGGGTAGTACCAATAAATAAGGATACGCATATTGAGATTTCGCACGGTTACAAGAAAATTTATGTGATACGATCTTTATTTTTGTTAAAAATAGTTAAAATTGTATAAATGTAATATATACGTAATATACTCGTATATCACAAGGAATTCATACTTTAATAAAATAATTTTATTACACAACAAATTATACATTAGACGCACTTACATAACAAATCTTAGTCTTGGTTTACACATTCATTCATACTATTACATACTACTATAGTTCAATCACCCTGTTATTATAATATTAATAGTTCGAATATTTACCACTTAGAGGCTACTCTAATTTTTTATTTTACATTTTATTAAAATATTTGTAAAATCAAATGATTTTCAAAAAAAAAAAAAATTTATTATAGTTATTTTTTTAAAACCCCTTAAAAGTATATTCATATATAACATTTAAAAAAGAAAAATAAAAATTGAAAAAATTAATAAATTTTGAATGATATGTTAAGAGCGGGTCTAATAATAAATCAATTTGTTCTTCAAAACATAAAACAATTAATATTGATTTTTATCCTATTTTATATAATAATTTCAATATACGCGAATATATGTATGTGTTTGGGTATTTTAATTTTTGAAAAATCATAGATACAATGAGAACTTTTTTTTTTTAAATTAATATACGCAATCATTTATGCATATGTGTATGCAGATATGTATAAGCATGTATTTATAATTTTAAAATTGCTGAAAGTTGTTAAGTCATCAATTATATTAATATTTTTTTTTTGTTTAATATGAAATATTGAAAATATCATGATGCATTTGCATATTATACTCCCTATATACATTTTATGTATATGTATGTATAAATATATGCATATATTAAGCTAATCAAATTTGTTTCTAGATTATTTTTATTACAAAATTCTGTTTATTTTTAATTAAAAGTTCTAAATGTTCTCAGAATACACAAAAAAAAAAATCCATAAATGTAGATCGAGTATTCATATATGAATTTTTTTTTAATTAATAGTTTAAAAGATATTGATATTCATACACATATAAATGTATGTACATATATTGAAAAAAAAAAATGTATGTATGTAAAAGAATAAAAATATTATTAAAAAAGTTTGGACTTTTATTTTATTTTCTGGGAGGTTATGTTTTATTTTACATGAAAAATTTTATTGAATTTTTAATTCAAAATAAATTAAAATGCCTATATACATACACACACATATATGTATATGTATGGGCATAATAAAACTGATAAAATCATCGCTTCTCTATTGTCTATATAATATTTTGAATATTTTGCATATATTTTTTTTTTTGATTTTAAAGACAGATTTTTCATTAAAAAAAAAAAAATCAAATTAATAAAAATCGTAAAGTCATGAAGAAGAAATGGTAATGAATTTTATATTATTGAAGTTTTTAATTAAAAAAGTTATATAAAATTTTCTATATTAAATAAATCTATATACATGCACATATTATATATGTATGTATGTGTTGGTACACACATGTAGTCATAGTGAAAAATAATGACTGATATATGATTTTTTTTTTTAATTAAAATATATCGCATGCAATATTTTTTAGTGAAGAACTTTTTAATAAAAAAAAATTAAATAGTTTTCAATATTAATTCATGCATTCAATGAAAATATAATAAAACATAAATTTGTATAACATGTAGGTATGTATAACAAAAAAAAAAATGATATTTGTGGGATATTATAGGACATTTATAATAATAATCAAAAGAAATTTTTAAAACTTTTTACAAATACAAAGTATGTATACAGTAAGACTTTTATTACATTTTATTATTAACTCCCTCTTTTAACTTTATCCCTGTTTCAACTCCAACTCTTTCAAATTTAAAATCTTTGAGAACCAATGTTAATTACTGTATTTTGATTAGGTACTCTATCGAAAATTTTATTATTAACAAGATGATCAAAATAGTAGTTTATATTATAATATTTTTGCATTGTGATTTTCGTCCCAATTCCCAGACCCTTAAAAAATCGCAATATTGCATCTATAATTTGAGCTGCGAGAATTTTTTAAAAGAAAATTAAATTTTCACCGAAACATCTCAATCGATATCAATTGGTGACCTTACTGAATGAACTATAAATATTGAATAGTAGCTATATTTTATTATATAATATGTTTGCACATAACTTAAAAATTTTGAAAATATTATGGAATTTAATCTCATTTTTTTCAGTTACCTCAACATACGATTATAATTTTTATTTATCTAAATATTCCAGTTTTAATTAATTTTATTCGCCTCTTTTCGGTATTGTTAATTCATATTCCCGTGAGAAAAAATTATATTTTAATTTCAGTGAAAATCTTTAAAAGAATTTTATTGCAAATTGCAATGTATAGGAATTTCTATGGAAACTGTAACTATACATACATATTTTAGCAAATAATTATTTATTCATAATTAATATAAACATATGTTTGTACTTGAAAAGTAAAATATTTTATTTTAATTTGATTTTCGCATATTTACTAGTAAAAAATAATTCTAATAAACTATATTTTTTACGAAAAAAACATCATAATTTAATTTTTAAGTAAAAAAAAAAAATTTGAAATTTTTCTATTGAAATTTTATCTGATCCTGACATTAAAAACAAATGAATTATATTATTCCATATAAAATAAATACATAGAATAAAAAAGGATAATAATATTTTGGCACCATTCATTAACTCAAGTTCACTCTTAATCTAAATTATTTATTCATTTTAGAATAATAATTTATTTTTTTTCAAATAATATTTTAGTTATAGTGATATTCACTTATAAATGTGAGTTCTTTATAACACTATATACTTATTCAGTTATAAAATTTTAACCCCTTACGATGAATATGTAAATATCATAAACAAAAATTATTATATGTGCTTGAATGTCTTAATTTTACTAATTTCCATCGTTGATATATGTATGTAGGTTTATATAGTAGTTTTTTTTTTGACTATAATTAATATACAATATAAAAAACTTTGAAAACTAGAACCATGACCTTCTAATATGATTACATACAAAAGAAAACTACTAAAACTTCATGTTTCATCTTTCAGGCCAATGGAATTCATGAGGTTAATGAAAACTTATATAGCACATTAACACTAATTATAATATTATATTTAACGAGCCTTAAAGAAATTTATTTATTAATAATTTTCATAACAAAATTTTAATAGGCTTAATGACAAACACATAACATCGCGAGTATTTAAAAATATTAAATAATTAATAAGAAAATTCCATAAAAGTATCATAGGGCAAGGAAATTTTTTATTGGACAAATCTGAAAATTAAGCTCAAATTTTCGGTATTTCTCGAATTTTTCGAGAAGTGAAAAATGGCCAATTAAGAAAACATTATTTTCGTCACTGTTTCAAAAGTATGTTTCCAACTCTTCAAACGAAACAGCAAAAGAATTTATTGAACTAAAATTTATATTTTTGTCTTATTGAAATAATTTTATAAGCAACAGAATATTATACATAATTCATAAGCAATAATAAAATTTTATATTTTTGGAACATCTAGCAAAAACGGGACTCTAGTTTGCAACCAATTCAGTTTATAATTAAATTTGGCACTCCACATTCCTCTCATATTAAATATAAAATAACTCTTTCAATATTCAAATTAGAATAGGAAAAATAAAATTTTCAAAAATTGTCGATTTAAGTCCCAATACTATTCCGAATCCTAGATATTCCCATGCTAAATGTTAATATTCAAGGAAGCATTTTATTTTCTGCTAAAGGGTTAAAATTATAATCAAATCTAATATTTTGTAATCAATTCAATTATTATATGTATAAATTTTAAATTAAAAATTTGAAATTATTGAAAAAACAAAAATATGAATATAAAAAGAGTAAACAAATTATACATTGCATAATTTATATTATCTATATATATATATGCATGTGTAGTTGTATAATTAAAATTCATTTATTATTAAATACAAGTATTTTAATTAATTTATGCAAATAAACTCAAAATAATTAATTGAAATAAAGTTTTCTAAATTTTCTAAAATTTAAATTGGTATACCTATATATATATAGTGCTATTTTTTTTTCAATTTATTGCACATATATATATATATACATATTTTGAACAAAAACAAATATACCTATACATATAAACAACTATTTTATATAAAAATCTAATTATATGTATAAAATTATAAAATTGAAATAAAATTAAGTTTTTATTATACAAAAATAATCATAAAAAAATCTATTTCAAAACATAATTACGTATATTATTATACAATAATAATAATAATAATAACAAAAATTAAATAATATATAGAAGGAGACCTAATTAGCATAATCGCGACTCTTTGAAATAATTATACAGACATATATGAATATACCATAGATATATAAAAAATAATATATAAGTGATTTATTAGTGATTATTTCTGGTAAATTTAATTACTAATAAATTGAAAAATGAACACTTATAGGACATAAAATAAGTATATACACGTATATATGTTTAAATCACGTAATTAAAAATTCTTTCACTATATTAATTTGTTATACATATTATTATATTGTAAGTCAAGAGTTTTTAAATAACGAAAAGTGCATTAGCAAGTAGTACTTAAGTTTTGATTTATTTTACATAATTTATTTCATTCAATTAATTTTTTATTCTATTAATTATCCTAGATATTTATAACGCCAAATACACTCTACAAATTTAATACTTTAAAATAGATGTTAAGAATTGTTATTGGATTTCATAGTGTCATAACTGCACAATATTACAATTTTTCATGATGAATGAAACAATTGATAGATATAAATTTGAAAAAATTGCATACTTTTAGGTTGCATATTGAGATAATGTGTAAATTTATGGGATAAATTATGTTAAGTGTTGTGAATAAGAATTTTTTGTTATAATATTTAAATTTTCATATAAATGTTCAATGGTTGTTGAGGGTCCTAAGAGCCTATGAGTAAGAAACCTATAAAAAATATATTTTTAAATTAAGTTGTCAGAATTTTTTTTAAAAAGAATGTTAATTTCTGTCTGCTTATTTAGCTGGTTATTCAACAGCACTGTGTAAATCAAATAAACTTGATCCAATCTGAGGGGATTTAATTATGAAAAAAATTTTAACTAACGGATAAGATTTAAGTTAAAATTACACTACTAATTTGAATAATTTAATTTATTGTTGAAAAATTATTAACCAATTGTGATTCAGTACAGGCGTTTCTTAAGTTATAAATTATAACACACACGTACTTAAAAAAAACCAAATTTAACTCTTATGAAGCACATGTAGTTTTATAGAAAAAAAATTCAGAATAATTCCAATCTTATCTTTTATTTTTTTATAAAACACATACAAATTTAAAATTTATTTAATTCAAGTTCATTTCAATAAAATGATTTTATATTTTTCTTTTTCTTTTCTATTTTATTTTTAATTTCAAACCAAAAGCAGGAAATGTTTTCATGCTGCTTACTATTATTTGGATGATCCACCAAATCATCCAACAATACCTCAAGTTGATTGGGAAGTTGCAATTGAAGTTGGCGGTGAAATACGTGCTGCTGTACCAGTTAATGAATTTACAAAACATGTTGCATCTTTACATGCTGATGGTGATATTGGATTTAGTCGAGAATATGAAGCAATACAAAATGAATCAATTGTTGAAGATTTACCCTGTGAACATTCACAACATCCAGAAAATAAAAGAAAAAATCGTTACCTCAATATAATTGCATGTAAGTATATAAAAAAATTTATTTTAAAAAATTTTTTTAAATTCAGTTTTGTGCTTAAATTGAAGTTAGATTTCTCATTATTCGAGATTTCATATCATAAATCATAAACCATAATATTATAATAAAATCATATTAATAAAATGAATTCAAAATTAAAATTAATTAATATTAATTCTAAATTTGAGGAAAGGTGAGAATGATTAATCGAACATTTACACAATGAATGAGAAAATTTCTCAACAATGCTAAAAATTTTTACCAAATAGTTCTTAAATTATAAATAATTCACATATTCTGTTATACTCTTTAAAATCATATATAGTAAAATTGAGTAAACATCTTCTTTTATCCCTTAATACATAAACATCTCTTAATATCTTTTCTTTTGGTCTTCTTATAACTTCTTGAGCGTGAAATATCCATGAATTACTAAAAACTTCGAATCATACTGTTAACAATTCTTAATAATTTCGATGCAGAAGCAAGGACTCTGACGCATATAATATATCCGTACACATTACCTTTTAAATCTCATTATTATCTTACTAACACTAATCTAGTTAAACCTCAATGAATTAATAAACACTAATGAATTATAATAGTCCAAATATCATAAAAAAAAACAAAAACGAAATTATAGATTCTCAAACAAAAAAAATTTAAAATCCGTTTCGGTTTCGTGATATAAAATCATTTTTTCCAAATATATCTCCGAATCTATGTGAACCGGCTATGGTAGGAAATAATATTACAAAATCCCATTTAAAATTTTATGCAATTTTTTGCAAAAAATTAAGTTACCACAATTGAATAAACGACAAAAATTCTGCCTATTTTTCTTTTTTTTTCATTTGAAAAGCTATTGGCGATGAATTTTTCATTTATTTTTCTTTTTAACCAATTCTCGCAAACAATTCAAAGGATATTTTACTTTTTATTTTATATACATATACATGTATACATATGTAGATTCCGTTTTTTCCTAAATTTTCAAAGTACCCAATATTTAATGTATGTATATATAGCTATATATTCCATGAATATAAAAATAAATATCGGAACTTTTAAAAGAGAAACAAAACAAGAATATAGGAAAGAATTGTTTATAATTTTAAAATGAATGGAAAAATGATAGTTATTACCACAAAGCAATTTTCACAAATTTCTATTATACCCATTATATACATAAACATATACACTCATATATACTCATATTAGCATATACGGTATATATTCATATAAATTCACAATCTGAACGCGAGTGGTTTAAATTTGGTTTAAAAAAAAAAGAAAAATTTTTTTTCTTTTAAAATTGAAATAGAATTTTTCCTTGCAATTTTATTATACGCAAATATTTCAATATATATGTATGTGTATATTTACTGCTTCAATGATCTTAACTTTGGTTTCTTTCTTATCATTATATAGCAAAAAATATTTCATACCGCAAGAACAGAAGAATTTTCCATTATAGTATGAGTGTTATACATAATAGAAGGATGCAAAAATTTCTAAAATATTATTTAAAAAAATAAAAGAAAAATCGCATGCTATAGGCGTATAAATAAAAGAAAAGGCGAAAATGAGGATAAAATTATATTGCATTGTTATTATAGAACTTTCATTGTATAAATATATATATATTCATACATACATTTATAGTGATATAACTTTATTTTTATGATTGTTATTAATGGTTCAAATCCAATAGAGTGTAAATTTCTCTTCTCTAACCACCATTCCCTTCAAAAACATAATTTTTCTTTTAAATTTTAATTCAATTCTCTATATCTTTTATGGAATATAAAAAGCAATTCATTCATTTAATTTGGTTGGGTATTATAAATTAAAATTTTTGATCTTATATACGAAATTTCTTTTATTTTAATTTACATAATATAATTAACTTAGCTATAATAAGCACTGTTTCGATTGGGTAATTATAAAGGAGATCAAAATGGAAGCCCAATTTAAAATTCACATAATTATTTTAAAACATAGTTTAATAAATTTTGTACCTCATTTCATTTTAAGAAATTTACGATATTAACCTTACCAGGAGAATATCTGTGCATGTATTTTTGAAATTTCAATATAAGATAATGACTATTTGTATAAAATATAGAAAAATTGCCGAAAATTAATGAGAAATATTAAACACGAAGGGATTAACACAATAATATGAAACATTTTGAATTTTAAACTAGTTGTATATATCGATGAAATTAAATTTGCAGTTAAACTTCATCCCAGCTAAAATAATTACGAAGAAAATTAAATTACTAAAATATTTCATATTATATAAGAATATGCGAAATTAGTTTCGAAAAAATCAAAACATTTAAGTGTAAGTTTCTTTCAATAATATTATCAACAATGACATTCAAACAAAATTGCCTAAATCTGCGTCGAGTAATGTAAATGTATAGTATCGAATAAAACATTAATCTTAATTAAATTCGATATAAGACCCCAAAATTTTTAATACGTCAATTCTGTTTTTTATAAATTCTTTTATGAAAATTAGATATAAAGTTCGATTTAAGTCATTTTGCTTATAGTCATAAATTTTCGGTCCCGAAAACCACTTTAATCGAGAAATATCTGTAAGTATTTTAATAATTTTACTTTTAACTTGCCTTAAAACTTCTGGTATCAGCTATTATTACTTTTTTAAACTTGCAATTTGAGTACGGAGAGTTTAAACATTGTAAAACATGCTTAGCATTAAGCAAATTAAGATAGCTTAATTATTGCCTTATTGCAGCAATTATAAACGTAAGTATAGGCATATGAAAAATGCTCTCTAAAGAATAAGAACTATAAACATAATGGGAAATTTGATATCTTTTAACATAAGATTACTTATATCTTATGGTTGTGCTGAATAATTAAAAAAATTATATTTATTTTTATTCTCTTTCCATTTTTCTTCTTCAATTTTTTATTTATTTTCCCATTCACAATGGATTGTTTATAAGTACTCGTAAATTGTAAATCCATTTTTATTGTTAAATGATTCGATTTTGAATTGAAAAATGGTTTTAATTTATGCATAAATGCAAATACAACTACATTATACGAAATACATTCATGCATTCTTATACTTTTATATATATATATGAATTTTTATATATGCCGAGCGCGTCCACTTATAAATTGAGGTCAAAGTTTTTTTTTTCCTGTTTTTACTTGCAAAAAAAAAAAACAAGAATACACAGACTGAGGTTGGAAATATTTACATAGGCAAATAAAATTTTCATATTTTTATACACCCAATAAAAATGAATTGAGAAAATTCTTTTGTTCCGCGACTATATATTCAACTAATATTGCATATAAGAAATTTCCTTTTCAATTGTTTTTCTGTATATACATACATATATATATATGTATGAATATTATATATATATATATATATATATATATATATATATTAAGTATATTTGAAATCCTGGAATTGCTTCGTTTTCTTTCAATCAAATAATAAATATTTAATCGATACGCGCGTACACATATTTTTAATTTTTATATGAATATTATTCGTATATGTAGATACATGTAGATACACACATAAAGAATATATAAAATTGAATACAAAAGCCAATGTTATTTTTAAGAACAAAAGGACTTTAATAAATCAAAAATTTAAAATAGACTTATAAAGGAAAAGAAAAAAAAAAAACGGAAAAGTTATTAGAGGTAGAGTAAAATAAATATTGAAAATTTATACCTATAAGCGTCTATGAAGAATCATGTGATACTGCACCTTTTGGTGTTATAGTTCTTTTTTCAATAGTAAAACAAGGTATCAAGATCCAAAGATTAAGTTGAAATTTAAAGTTTCCCTTTGGGGAAAAATTAAAGGATATTAAATTTATGTTCTCGTGACATGTTATAAAAAATACTTACCTATAGATATGTAATGAAATTGTATGAA
Organism: Condylostylus longicornis; assembly: GCF_029603195.1. Lineage (NCBI taxonomy): Eukaryota > Metazoa > Arthropoda > Insecta > Diptera > Dolichopodidae > Condylostylus > Condylostylus longicornis. Next base: position 923,221 of record NW_026577984.1, read on the forward strand.
TAAACCAGCATCTTAGGTATATGTTGAGCCCAATTCAATGTTAGCAATTACTGGGTAGTATCCAGTAAAGAAACTCGCAATAAATTCTTACATAGTCTTAAGAAGAACTACATGATTTCTAAGATTTTTAAACATACTTGAAGATAAGCCACATTAATTTTCTCTATATTCAATTCATTGTTAAAGTATTTTAAGAATGATTACCGATCTTGTATTTAAGATTTAATTGTATAAAAATTTTATAAAAATTTATACAATTATTAATGGAAAAATATTTTTACTCCCAAAATTTTTTTTTAATTTCATAAATAGAGTGTGAATTCGAAAACGGCTTAAGAAAATTTTCAAATTACAATTATAAAACCAAATTAAAATTTTTATTTAAAAAAAAAAAGAGAAATGCTTTTCTAAAGCAAAATTATGAATTAAAACTGAAATAAAATTTTTTTTTTCTGTAACAGCAAATGTAAATTCAATGAAATGGAAAATAAATTCAAAATGAATATAAAGAAATGTCAAATACAGTTAAATACGCCTACAAGTATGCTATAAACATTTTTCACTAAAGGGTAAAGAAAAATTATTTTTAGCAGTTTAATTCTGTTATACATTCACAATATTATGTATTAAAATTCTCTCATACTTTTTTATAAAGCATTTTACAAAATAATTTTAAAAAACAAGAATTGACAATTTTCCGGGTATTTTCCTAATATAATTTTCAAAAAGAAAACAAAACTTTTTATTTTAACAAATATATATTTGGTGCGCAACATACACGCTTCCCATAAAAAAGCGTGTTTCTTTTATACATCCTACATATGAAGTTCAACAGGTTTCGAGATATGAGAAACTTGGTTGGCTAGTTAAACACCTCTGTAACAGAAGAGAGGCATCATTGTTGTAAAACATTTTCAGTATTTTATTTCCTTACCAAACCATTACAAGCAAAAAAGATGATAGTAAATTAAAGGTTATATATTTCCCAGGAATGCGAGTTGTGCTAAAATTAGAGAAAGCTGCTATGAAAAATAAATTTTTTTTTTCGATTTTAAATAAATTTTCAAAATATTAAAATTGTAATCAAAATACCATTTTTAACTTTGTGAATATTCAATATTTAATATTTAATATTTAATTATTTATTATTAATATACATATAATATTAATTGAAATTCTTAAAATATTAATTATATAAAAAATTAGTCGCATTTATAAAAGAACAACAATATGTATGTATATTTACTTTTATGTATTATTTGAAAAGAATTTAATAAATCCAACCTAATAATAATTTTATAAACATGTTTTCAAACAAACAGCAAAAACCTTCTATTATAGTAAGATATAAGATCACAAATACCTAGTTATGTTATCATTTATATTCTGATGAAAATCACAACAAGAGCATTCCATGCCTTTTTCCATGATAAACATATCAGATGAAAAATTTTTTCCTATTTAACTTCCAAATACCTATGTACATATATTGCTTTTTTTTTATTGCAAATTTAAATTTTTTTAAATTGGTATATATACATATATATATATATATATATATGTATAATGTAAGAATTTTCAAAATACTGGATTTGTTTTTATAATACACATTTTCTATTTTAATAATGACACAAAAAATAATGTAAAATGGGGAAAAAACAAAAAAAAAACATGAAATATAAATTCACAATGAAGGAACATCATATTCTCAATATATATATATACTTTAATAATTATGTGTACACTAAATAAAAGCACTTTATAATAACAATAACATAGAATGAGAATGAAAAACACCTTCCATTACAGAATGAGATTTTTAAATCCATTAAATTGATGTCCTTCACATTATATTTACATGTAAAATTAATATATAAGTATACAGGTATAATATAACATTAAAAAATTTTCACATAAACACGATCTACATTAAAAATAAAAAACAAACACGAAAAAAAAAACATAAAAATTGAATATCTTTTTTCGTAAAATTTTTTTTTAAATAGAACTTACGATACCTACCATTTTAATCGAAAATAGGTTAAAAATATTTGTATTGATTTTATCATTCATTCAGAAAGAAACGATACTGTGTAATATATTTGAATATATATACATTGTAACAGTGTAGAAAGACTTCATACGCAGAAAACACTAGATATTTATGATCGTTTTTTAGTAATACCCAATACAATATATAGATACTAAAAGTGTTTTCGTGGATTGTTCAAAAATTTCAAAAAGAAAAAAAACTTTCACCAAACAAAATTCTATATAATATAGATTATTCAGGATTCAGGAACATTTAATATTTTCAATTAAATTTTTATGAAATAATTGACCAAGATTCATTGACAATTCTATCACAAAAAAAAAATACACACTTTGTAATATCATGCAAAATTCTACTCTTAACAAAATAATTTCAATGTAACTCAATATTTTTTTTTTTTTTGTTATTTCTTTAAAGATGATCATAGCCGTGTTCATTTACATCCGATGCCAGGACAAAAGAAAAATTTAGATTATATTAATGCAAATTTTATTGATGGCTATCAAAAATCTAGAGCATTTGTTGGTACACAGGGTCCATTACCAGATACATTTGATTGCTTTTGGCGTATGATATGGGAACAACGTGTCGCAATTATTGTTATGATTACAAATTTAGTTGAAAGAGGACGTCGTAAATGTGATATGTATTGGCCAAAAGATGGTACTGAAACTTATGGTGTTATACAAGTAAAATTAGTTGAAGAAGAAGTTATGGCTACTTATACTGTAAGAACATTACAAATTAAGCATTTAAAGGTAAAATCATTTGAATTATGTACTTATTTAAAATTTTTTTTTTTTTATAAATGAATTCGATAATTCGATTTTTTGAAAATTTCTGATAATAATAAAAATATTCCTTTTTTTTTTTAATTTTTTTTTTCCTATTCATATAGTTAAAGAAAAAGAAGCAAATAAATAGTGAAAAAATTGTTTATCAATATCATTATACAAATTGGCCTGACCATGGAACACCGGATCATCCTTTACCAGTATTAAATTTTGTTAAAAAATCATCAAGTGCTAATCCACCAGATGCTGGACCAATTGTTGTTCATTGCAGGTAACTGTAAATCATTATCAACTTTTTTTAATTTTATATTGTTAACGTTTAATTAATTTAAGCCATTCTGGTAGAATTTTATAACTGATTAATGTTTTCTTATACATAACTTTGCAATTGATTGAATTCCAAGAGTCCCACTAAGAGCCTCCTATAGTTTAGAAGATTCTTGAACAATTTGGATTATATAATACAACTGATTTCATTAATATATAAAATATATAAGTTTCCAGACTTAATTTCCTTCTTTTTTTAAAAAAAGTGATCGGCATAAAACATAGCACCGCTCCATTTCCAAATTTAAGTAATTACATTGAAAATGGGGTCTTGATTCATAATAAATATTGTAATATTACTTAGAATGCATATAAAATCAAATGCAAATTTAATCCTTTTACTCATATTGAAAATGTCTTTTTTTTTTTAAAAAAATCGAGTTGGATGTTCGATACATTTAAATATATAAAAACATCTATTTGATATTTAAATATTTCGCATATCTACTATAATAATTGATGTATTAACATTTCGAATTTTGAAAAATAATTTATTATCTCAATAACTTTTAAGAGATTAAAATAATGTAGCGTAGAAAATTTAAGAGATAACAGTAATCATTCTACATCAGCACACAAAATTGAAAACTTCTTGATTTTCCGTAATTTAAAAAATATATTATATTTTGTGAAAAATTATCTTAAATTTTCTTATTGTTGATTTTCAGTATATGTTTCAAATAAAGTAGTTGGATTTAGCTGGTTTAATAGTTGTGAAAACCCTAAATTGTGTAAATATTTTTCAAATTCCTGATTGTGAATCGGTAATTAACTAAACGATTATTGAATTATTGGAATTCCATTGACAATATAGGCATCCGAAGACTTATTTCTTTTTGGAATTTAATAAATTTACTGAAATTCATATTTAAAATTCAAGAATTAATTCGAAGTAGATATTTTAAATTTTGAGCAAAATGTTGCTTCTAAAGCATACGCATAACTGTGTATAAAATCCTTAATATCAATTAATTAAGTTTTCAATATAAAATTAAAATTTAAGAAAAGTTATTTTTGGAGTAAAATGTTATATTTTTGTAGGTCATTTTGACTTTTAAAGTTTATTTCAAAAAATTTATACATTCTCTCGAGAAAATTTCATTAACTAAAGAAATATTTCTTCTGCTTTTCTTGAATTGAAGTAATTCAATTCCAGAATTTAATTTATAACTATTATTTTATTAGTGTCAGGAGTAAAATTTAAAAATTTGAAATCTTCATTTTGCGTACTCTAAAATATTTTCTATTATTTTCCATACTTCCATTGCCTTTTTACTTATATCTTTATGTACACACTACACATACAAATTTAAAGGAAGTATACACAGAATTTTAATTTATTTCCCTTTTTTTTTTCTCTTTCTTTCTTTTTGCTTTTAGTGCTGGTGTTGGTCGTACTGGCACATATATAGTATTAGATGCAATGTTAAAACAAATGGCTGCAAAAGGTGTTATTAATGTATTTGGTTTCTTACGTCATATAAGAAATCAAAGAAATTTCTTAGTTCAAACAGAAGAACAATATATATTTATACATGATGCATTAGTTGAAGCGATTGCAAGTCAAGAAACAAATTTGCGACGTGATCAAATTGATGAACTTAAAAATAATACAACATTCTTGGAAAATCAATATAAAAATATAATACAATTTCAAACAAAAGATATTCATATTGCATCAGCAATGAAACAAGTTAATTCAATTAAAAATCGTGGTGCTATATTCCCAATTGAAGGTAGTCGAGTACATTTAACCCCAAAACCAGGAGAAGATGGTAGCGATTATATAAATGCATCATGGTTACAAGGATTTAGACGTTTAAGAGATTTTATTGTAACACAACATCCAATGTCACATACTGTTAAAGATTTTTGGCAAATGGTATGGGATCATAATGCTCAAACAATTGTACTATTGTCATCACTAGATGAAATTGTAAGTAATTTTAATAAAATAAAATATGTGCTTTGCCTATTACATTGTTTACATTACATACTGTAATTCACTTAAATTATACAAACTAAATTATGTTTAATTTTTTTTAATTTAGACATTTGCACAATTTTGGCCTGATGAAACGCAACCCATTGAAAGCGATTATTATCGTGTTAAATTTTTAAGTAAAACAAATAAAAATGACTACGTTAGTCGTGATTTTGTTATACAATCAATACAGGATGATTATGAATTAAATGTTAAAATGTTACATTGTCCTAGTTGGCCAGATATGACGAATCCAAATAGTATTTATGATTTTATTGTTGATGTACATGATCGTACCAGTGATTATCGTAATGGACCAATTGTTGTTGTTGATAGGTAATATTTTACAGTCAAAATTAAATTATATTTATAACGTAAAATATTATAATTTTTTAATATCAATTATAAAAATTTAACAAAAAATATTTTATTTTATATAATTTTAGATATGGTGGAGCTCAGGCATGTACATTTTGTGCAATAACATCATTATCAATGGAAATGGAATATGATCGTACAGCAAATATATATACATATGCCAAATTATATCATAATAAACGTCCTGGTGTATGGACATCAAGTGAAGATATATGCCTTATATATAATATATTATCATATTTACCATCAAATTTACAATTATTAAAACGTACAGCAATTCGTACAGAATTTGAAGAAGTTACTACAGCAACACCGGATTTATACAGTAAAATCTGTAGTAATGGTAATATTAGTAGCACATTAAATTCAAATCAGTTAACTAATATTAATATAAATGCTACTATTAATAATTCTGTTGGTGCTGGTACTGATGCTAATGAACAAACAACAATATTAAACAATGGTTCAACAATAATTGGAACTGGTGATATTACAACAACCCCATCTGATGGCATCATAATGATACCACCAATACAAACTGTACCCTTGGATGTTGTTATATCGGCTGGTGGTGTTAATATTGGTAATTCAATTGGTTTACATCATAATCATCATAATCAACAACCACTTCAACATCCATTAAATCAAATTGATAATGATATAACATCTGTAGCTGTTACAGATGCTCAAAAATTAGATGTTGTAGGTTAAAATAAATAAATATATTATATATAAATTTAGGTGTATATGTAAAACGATGACATTAAAAGTATTTAATAATACAAAAAAACAACAAAAACACAAATTCATATATAGTACATATACCTATATATACACATAAAATATACACAAATGAAAAACCAGTAAAGTAATACAATATGAAATTATATTTAAAAATAGAAATTAAAGAATCCTTTTTTTACAATTAAATATTTTATAAGAATATTGTGTGAATAAGTTCAGAATTTTGTCTTGATTTTATATATAAGTATAGTTATATAATTTTCTATATTATAAAATAATTATTAGAAAAACGGCAATTTTTTTTTTTTTGCGTATACAATAATAGAATCCTTTATATTTCAATTTTGATATAAAAATATAAAAAAAAAACATCAGAAAATTACAAGGCTTTGTGAAAATTGTTTTTATTTTGATTTCCAATATAAGAATTCAATTGTGTTACAAAAACAAAATATAAATTTAATTATTTTCCAATTTAAGTTTATATTTTATTTTAATTTATTTAAAAATAAAAAGATTCCTTTAAATTTAATTATTATATAAATATAATTTTAAAATTTCTAGTCAAATTAGGTTTTAATAAAGATTTAAGCAAAGCTTTACGATATTGGCTTATCCAAGAATTAATTCTTCAAGTTAATTCAGAATTTGAATTTATTATTCATAACCTTAAATAATTTCAAATAGACAGGATGATTTGCGATATTCTATTTATTTATGAAATAATTTAAACTAAAATTTATTTGGTTTGTTATTAACAATTGCATTTTTCATATTCAAAAAATTCATAATTCTATGTTAAATTTAACAATATGATATATAAATGTTGAACATCAGTTTGAAATGTACTAAATGTTTACAATATAAATATTTTTGATTTTTATAGTTTATATTTTCAGCCATATATACAGTTTTTGACTTGTTACATCTTGTATTGAAGTGCAGTCTACTATATACAATCTTAAATTATTTAAAATTTTCTTATATTTTAGGTTTTCTATCAAATTCCTCTATAATATTTTAGGTTTAAAAGAATACACAATGTATTCATAAGTCAGGATTGAATTTAAATGAAGCTTATATTTTTGCTTAAAAATTTAATATTATATGAAAATGGGAATCTCATAATGGTATGTAAGTTTATATTGTGGAAAATTTTAGGGTGGTCCAGTCAAAAAATATACGCTTTTGTAGGAAAAAAGAGCAAAGTTACTAGAAAATAAAATTTTACAATATTATTTTAAATGAATATTATTGCTTTAATATGTTTAATTGTATAACATTGAAGTTGTATGCTTTTATGACAAATTACATCTCTTACAAAATATGATTTAATATTAAAAACAATTTTTAAAAACTTTTTATATTTTGTTTTTTAAATTTTTTACTATAATTTTTGTTATTATGTAAGTTCAATTTATAAATTCACTTTATTAATATTAATTATTCTCGAAATTACATACATACATAGTAATTAAAATTCTAATGATGTTTTTACAGTGAATTTTAGAATTTTCTTGTACAAATCGCTTTCAGAATTGTAAACCATTTATTAAATATTAAATTTATATTTAAATCGAATAGATTTTAAATGCATATTTTCGATATGCATCCAAATCTATATTTATAATATATATTTGAATGGTATAACTTTATTACATAAGCAATTTAATTTTAAATTCTTCATTTTCTTGAAATCGATATTTAAATTTGTTTTCTTTTTAAAAATTATGTGAATCAATATTTTCATATACTCATTGAGATATTTAAAAATTTTTACAATTAAGATTACCTTACGGATTAACTTATTGAATTAAGTAGATTACCTACTTTTTTTTTTTATAAAATTATACCAATTTATTAATTTTTGTACCTATATTTATAAAGTTGAAAAATATTCACTACGGCAATTTCACACAAAAGCTAAGAATTATATTTTCAATTCTAGAGGAGCTTTACGCTCATTTGAGAAATAAATATATGACATAAATAACAATTTCCTAAATTCTTAAAATTTACAATTTTTTTTTTATAAATTTATATAGAATTTTGTAACAATTATACAATAATCCATTAGTTCACAATTTTTTTAAAAACAAAAAACTACACAAATTTATCTAATTATAATTTGAAATATTTTATATTAATATCAATTTATATTTATATATTTACAGTTGATATACAATTCAAAAGTTTAATTTTAATTCACAATTAAATTAATTTAAAATTTTGATAATTTAATTTAAAACTCAAATTTAATAATAAAACAATTTTTTTTTATAATTTAAACTCAATCAAAAATCATCCTGATTCAAACAGAAAATATAATTATTATTCACAAACATCGCATCTAAATTGAAATATAAAAAATAAAAGTAAACAAAATATTAAGTAAGTTAATAATTACACTTTATAATTATATTTAAATTAATCTTTTATAAATTAATTTTAATTAATTATTATGATTATAATGTAATTAGAAAAAACAAATAAGAAAAAATAAATAAAATTTATAAAAATTATTTTATTTGTTTTTTTTTTTCAGTTTTAAAAAATTCCTATACGACGAAATCACAAAAAAAAATAATAAAATTTATTATTTAATTTATATTTAATTTTTATAATTAATTGTGTAAAAATTTTTATACTTATTTCTTAATTTATACATTCATATTATAAAACATTGTAAGAAAAAACAAAAAAACAAAACACAAAAAATACAAAATAATTAAAATGATATTTGCATAATTAAAATTTAATAAATATAAAAATGAATGATTGGTGCGTGACTGTTTAAAATAAAAATTAAATTAAACTGCCTGAATGAATGAAAAAATCTTTTTTTTTTGTTTTTTACAAAAATCTAAATTATAAGATATAAATAATATAGGCAAAACAAAAAAAACATTATATAATGTAAAAATATTTAAAATATCTAAAAATATAAACATAAATTATAATTATTAATTATATATACCTAATACTAAAAAAACAACAAAAAAAAAATGTTTTTATATTTTTAATATTGCGAAAATAATACAAAATGGAAAAAAAAAAACAAAATGAAAACACAAGAAAAAAAATTAGCTTTTATACAAAATTAATTTTATTTTTAATTATGTTAATTAAATTTTTTTCTTAAATTTACTTAAAATATTATTGTGCGTTCAACAAATTTAATATTATTTAAATATAAAAAAAAAAATTTGAAATATAATATTGTGTGGCAAAAAGGAATAAACGAGAGCAAAAATAAAAATTTGCATAAGATTTTTGTCCTCTTCAATATAATTTCTATGAATTTATTGCAAAAGTCTAAGAATCATTAGGGTTGGATTGTTGGAGTAATTTTTTACTTCTTTCTATTTTATACAACTAAAAGGGTTTTAGTCTTTATTCTAATTTTTTTATATTTATTTAAAAACTATTTATATATTTATTTAAAAACCACACATTGTAACTTTTTCCAAAACTTTGTTTCGAAAAATTTTAAGATAGCTACTAAAAGTTATTTAAAATTTTGCTCCACATTTCTATTCTTTAGCTATGTTAGACTTAAGCAATTTTTGTTTATTATTCCTTAATACACATTCTTTAAAGAAGAGTTTGAACTAAAATTTAATTTTAAAATAAACACTTAAAGCGAGTTTTGCTATTTTAGCAAAATATGTAAGCTCATTAATTCATTCTAAACTTTAACGATTAGAAAAATTTTTTAATAGCTTGGCCAAAATAAATGGTGCCCCAACATCTTTTTGAACACATACATTTAAACATGGAGAACATTTTAGCGCAGTCATCTAATTTTACGGTACAATGTCGACTTTAGCGATTATTCCTTTTTGCGATGGAACTATTATACGATATAAATTTATTGTTTTTCTATATAACAATTAAATTATTCTTTCTTTTATCTTTTTCATAATTAAAAACCTAATAACAAAAAAAAAATTTGTTATTTAACATAATATAAAATTTATAAAAATTATAAAACCTAAATTCTAATATTATAAAAAATATATATATATTTAAAATAAATTTAAAATGATATGTAAATATATATATAAAAATTAGTTATAATTAAATATAAAACACACATTCATATTTCTTTATTAGTGATATAAAAATTTTGTTATAATTTTCAGATTATATAACAATAATACAATATAAATATAACAAAAAATAAAATTTAAAATACTCTATATAAAAATATTAATTAAAAAAGGAAAATTGCGAAAATATAAATATTTGCATTAATATATAAATATATTGGAAAAATTAATATTAATAGTTCTGTTTTTCTTTCTTTTTTTCTGTTTTTTTATTAAAATATATACATATATATTAATATAAATTTATATATGTATATATTTATAAAAAATATTAAAACAAAAACAAATATAGGGTATATAGTAAAATTAATTTTTACCTTAATATATATATATATATATATATACATATAAAAAGTATAAATTAAATATATATATATATATATATATACATATGTATATTTAAAGACTGGTTTTGTACACTTTTTACATAAAGCTATATATGTAATTAGTATGAACAAAAATAAAAAAAATTAAAAAATATAAAAACATTAAAAAATGCATATATTTAAATAAATTTTATTTATTATTATAATTTTATTTGAATATGAAATTTATATTAATTATTTACGTTTGCTAAAAAAATTAAAACGATTATTAATAATTTAAAATTAATTTTTGAATATACAAATCTAAAACAATTTTGATAGTATAACAATAATATACATTGATCATGTTAGTATAACAGCACAATTATTTTTATTAAATACATTCACAAGTATGTGTATTTTTTTTTTTTGAAAATATTCACATAAGCCAAGAGTCCCTTGTTAATTTTATTACATTTATCTTGTGCATTATAGAAAAAATTAATATTCATTAAAATTTGTTATACAATATAATAATAAAATTTAATATAAATTTTTGTATTGTTATATAGAAAAATATTATTCAACAAAAATATTAGTTTTGATTCACAATAAACATTATTAATTGGCAACTATTAATTGCCCCCCCACCCCACATATTCCATATAAACCTATATAAAATCCTAATTTTTTAACAAAATTTATATGTAAAGCAGAGAAGTACACCCACCCTCTTAACTAGCAAATAACTGCAATAAAATAAGTTAAATAAATAATTTCGTAAATACCATTATTTAATTTTTGTTTTGAAAAATATTACTTCCTTATTCTTCTTTTAATTCTCAAAATTTTATTTTTGAATTTTCCTATAATATTATATAATAATTTATTCCGTATATTAAACATAATACATACATATATAAATTGTTTTTTAAAATATTTATAATTTAAATTATTTTTAATTTATATCACGTACACGCATATAAAAGAAAAACATTAATTATTATTATATTATATATTCTACCTACATACATACATATATATAAAATTGAAATGTGATTTTTAAACCTATAATAATATGTAAAATATTTTATTTAATAATAATCAAAGTAAAAACAGAAGAAGAAAAAATACAAAAAAAAAATTATTCAAATATAAAAATTAATATTTAAATTATTAATTTAATTACTATAAATATAAAATAAATATAAATAAGATTCTTTAAAAAGCGAACGTTAAGAAATTGGCATTCAATTTATATATATATACATATATATATATACATATATATATACATTTATATATATATATATACATATATATATATATAAATTTAAAATTTGTAAATAGATAATGCAAACAAAATTAGTTTTTTAAATTTGAAAATAGAAATTTATATATATATAAATATATATAGTAAATAATTTTGAAGAGATTTAAGATGTTAAATTAAGTACATATATATATATATATATATATATATATATATATATATATATATATATATATATATATGTATGTATATATATATATATATATATATATATATATATATATAAATATATAAATAAATAAATAGTAAAATAAAGTGCAGAAAATTGCAGCATGAATAAATAGGTAATTAGTAATATAAAAAAACAAAAAAAAATATACCGAATTAAATTTTTAACGTATACCATTTTATTACTGTTATATGTATATTATAACTGAACTGTCAATAAATGATGATTATTATTAATTTTTTAATTTTATATTATTTAACAAATGTATTCATACTGACATATTGTGTTTATATTCAATTTTTTTTTTTATTTTCCTTTTGTAAAATTGATGTTATTCTGTAATCTTCCTTTTTTTATTTAAAAAAGAAAACAATATACATACATATAATATACATTATTATGTATAATTACATAATAATAGTTATCAATCTTTCTAAAAAAAAAAAAAAAAATAAAAATAATGAACTGAAAAATAAATATAGCCACCTTAATATTAAAAAAAAAATTAACAATCAAATTTAAAATACACAAAAGAATCTCAAATTTAATAATTTTTTTAACAAAATAATTCATTAAATAATTTATTTTATTAGTTTTTTTTTTGTTTTAATAAATGAGTTAACAATATATTTGGATTCTAGACAATATAAATAATATAATAAAAAAAAAATTAAAGACAATTAATTTAATCACAAACAAATAATGTGTTCTTTTAAGGAAAAAACCAACTTTCTTATTAATATTAATGGCCACAAAAAATTTTTATTATAATATTTAGCTATTCTTATTCATAAAATGTTATCAATTAAAAGTAAAATATATTTAAAATAATTTTTATATTATTATAATAATTGTCTCAATAATTTTCATATTACTTATATAACAATATTATTTCATTTGCAATGACCTAGCTACTTATATACTTTTACAAATCAGGCAATACATAATTTTACATTTTCACGAACGCGATACACAGGGAAAATGGCATTATATATTTTGTGTTCATAAACAAAATCTTGTTCACCTAAATTTATTCATAAATATAGCTAATTTTTTGCAATGACTTAACTTAGGTAACTTATATACTAATATAATTCTGACTGGCACCGAATTTTTTACTACGCAGTTATATTTCTACGTACTTTTTTTTCAGTAATTATTTTTAAAATTTTTCAGAATGTTATTCTATATTAACTTGCCTTGAAAAGTGAATCAAATATTTAAATTATTTGCTTTAATCTACTAAGAAATTTCAGTTTCTAAAATAAAAAAAATCATTTTTAATTTTAATATACATACTGAGATTTCTTACAATTAATTCTGAATATTCACTATAATAAATATCATTTCGCTCTTTATTAACAATTACATTTTAAATTTATATTATATTTTGATAATATAATAATATTTTCCCATTTTCATTTTAAACCATTGCTTTTCATTTTTATTAAATAATTTTATTTTTAATTTTTTTTTTCAATACTTTATGTAATTACACAAATCTAAGAAAATAGCTAATAAAAAACAAGATCCCTTAAATATAAAACTTCAAAAATCATTTAAGAAAAATTAAAATAAAAAAAATTTTAATATTAAAATAATTAGAGTATATAAAATATTCAAAATACAAAATGGAAAAAACTAACAAAATAAAATAAAAAAATTTAAAATCTGTAAATGTTTAATATTATATAAAAAAAAATAAATATTATTAAAAAAAAAATTATTAAAAAAAATTAAAAAAAAAAATAAAAATTAAAATAATTCATAAAAAAAAATAGGTAATAAACATTTTTTAAATAAAAATAAGCAAAATATATTAAATAAATGTTAAACTTATTATATAAAATATATGAAAATATTTATAATAAATTGGAAAGAAAATACAAAAAAAAAAACAATTAAATCATAAAAAATATTAAAATTTTATTATATAAATTATTAACAAAAAAAAAAAAAACAAAAATTTGAAAATAAAAAAAATAATTAAAACAAAAATGTGTCGTACTATTTTAAGGATTGGTAATATATATATTAAAAAACAAAAAGAAAAAAAAATACAAAACTATTCAAATATAGTAATTTGACTGTAAAAAAATATAAAGAAATGGAAAATTTAAATAGTATTATAGAAAATCAACAACAAAAAAGCAAAACAATGAAGATATAGGAAATTAAATTTAAATTAAATATTATAAACCTTAGAATACACACTCTATAGTAAGATTAAAAAATTTCAAAAAAAAAATGGATGTAAAAAAAAATAAAAAAAAAAATAACGAAATATATAAAACTATATTATTGATAGATATATATGGTTATATATATATATATATATGTATATATATATATATATATATATATATATATATATATATATATATATATATATATATATATACGAATATACGTGCATGTATATACACACATATATATATATAGATATATATATATAAATATATACATATAATTATATATATATATCTATTTAAGAGAAAAAAAGAAAAAAATAAGAAAAAAAAAGAAAAACAAAAAAAAATAGATTACATAAAAATATAAAAATAAAAATTGTAAAAAATTTATTTGAAATTTTCTTTTAATTTCTTTATTGACCCTTGCTTTTCATTTTTAACATAAAGTGAAACTCAAAACTTAACTCCTATTATCTCAGAAGTGTATACAAACCTATAATTCCATTGATTAGTATATAATAACTAGATTAACATAGAACATATGACATATTTATGACTGATTTCTGTAATGATATTTATATGTTCACTTAAAGTTCTAACTTAGGTCTTTATTATTATTCGGCGAAGCGAATGAAATTTTTGGTATTATTATTAACGAATTCACCGAAATTTTAGGCGAATGAGCATTCAAATCTGTCGAATGAAAATTCTGTGTAGCAAGCTTGACGAATGAAACCAAAAATACAAATACATAATACATAAGTGTTTTTTTCTATTGGGTATTATAGTATTTATAGTGGTGTAATGGAAAAATCTAAACTATTTGCAAAGTAAATTCATAAAACTCTACAAGTTATTGTAAAATATATTGACTGTTTCATATAAATTTAAGCGTGAACAAATCAAACCAAAAACAACTCGAGCATTTAATTAAATTAATATAAAACAACCTCGATATGTATTGGTAAAGAGATAGGAAAATTCCATTGTTTTTGTAATAAAACGTGGTGTTAACCTTATTATTTTCGGTAGGTTTTCTGATGTCTTTCGGTAACAACATTTTAAATCTGGCGAGTGAAAGCATTGGCCGATCATAATTTAAAATCTCATTCGATTCGCCTAGTCCCTAGTCCATTCGACTCGCATAGCCATTCACTTCGCCAATCATCATAAGGGTATTAAATTTTAAAAATCTTATTTTGTATCATTACAGGAAATAACTAGTTCAATAGTTTAGATGTTTAATATCTTACATTTTTCTATATGATTTTATTGAAACTAAAAATATTTTTGCAAGATTTAAATAAATCTTTAAAAATGCTTCAGAACTTTCGTCATGCTATAATTTTCGAAAATGATATATGAGTACTTCTTTATTATATTGAACTGTAACCAATATGTACATAATATTATATAAGGCACGAAAAACCATTAAATATGTAATTTATAGACTTATTATTGTTGTGAATTCGCCAGATTTTACTCCTTAAATTATAGAAAATAAATTAATAATAATTTCTTTTCCGCGTCCAATTTTTAGGTACATTATAAAATTGTGCAACTTGAACTTGTTTTGTTGAAATTTTCACTACGTCAAAACGACATCAACACTAAAATACTTAAAATTATGTCCAATTAAAAGAAAGTTTTCCTTTGTATGATACATATAAGGTTTATTTATAGGATTTTGTTTCTTAATATATGTGATGATTGACGTGTACATAATATTTATACAAAAATCATAATTGTACATACAAAATATTAAATACACAAATGACTAATTATGAAAATAATCCACTTTTTTAAAATGATATACAATTAAATTAAGTTAAAAAATTATTTAAATTACTTTTGTATACAATAATTTAAGTCTTTAAAATATTCAGTACAAAATTATCAAATTTAATCTATAGGTATGAAAAACAATTGAAATTAAATAATAGCATGAAATCTTAGAAGTTCATCGGAACCATCCAACCTTTAAGAACAAAACAAAAAATAATAAAATGAATTTTTTTAAACTCATTATTATATAAATACATAGATAGCAACCGGGGCAGCAGTAAATTTAATGGGAAAATTCTTAAGTTTAATTAATATTTAATTTTTAAAATTTATCTTTAAAATATATTAATTGTAATACAAATTTCAAAATTAATATGTTTACATATATACATACATATATTTCCATATACATAATAGAAAAGTTTTGTGGCTTTCTCTTCAATATTTTATTTTTCAAAAGTCATTTTAGGAAAAATCAACGCACATATTTTGACATTTTACCAAAATAGCATCGGTAATCATTTGATACCATTCTTTTGAAAATTTTGAATAATCAGCATCTCGAAACAAATCTACTTTATCTTTTCCATCGATTTCCGATGACAAATAATAATTTATTGCAATTTCTGATAATTCCGGATTAAAATGAGTTAATGACCATTCAAATACACGTAGGCAACTTTTCAAATCCAAGCGATGCACTAACATTTCAAATAGATATTTTTCTAAGTCTGTCATTATATACATACGACTTAATTCATATGCTTCTAATATAGAATCAAAATGATATACTGGCGGAATGTTTAATGGTTGCTTTTTCGATTTTAAATTAATCAAATTTAAAAAATATTTTATTCCATGTACTGTATAATCTTTTAAATGTACTTCTCCTTCTTTATTTTCTCGAAAATCGCTATTTAACATTGAATTAAATACTTCACTGTTGTGGGATAAAATTGTTTTACTAAACTTTACTGGAATTTGTGAACAACCTCTGTGTATTAAAAATTTCATTACATCATCCTCATTTTCATTTTCATTGCAAGTTTCAATAAAATCAATTAATTCGTCGAATTCTTTGATTGTGTTGAAAACAAATTTATGACATCGTGGAGTAGCAATTCCCAATGTCTGAGCGATTGATGTTATTCCATCAGCCGCCTCTACTCTTAATTCATCATTTTTATTTAAAATTGTAGCTAATAATATATTTAGAACATCATTTTCAGTCAATAATGAATATAAAAAAGATGGACTTTTTATAATAAATGAAATCGCAATTGCTCCTCTTTTCTGATGATCTATTTCATTTTTTAATAATTTAGCTATTTCACCACGTCCATATCCAGTTTCTGCTACACAAGTTAATGTATCAATAAAATTAACACCACCGGATTTTAACTAGAAAAAGTTTAATACGGTTTAAAAAAATCAAATAAAATTTTAAATGAAATAGTTTTTATTTTTTTATGAGTCAAAAAATGTCTTCCAAAATTAACTTGATTAAATGAATCTGAGGTAGAATAAATTTTGTTTATTGAGTGCTTGTTCGAGAAAATAATGGAAATAATGTAACCTCAGATTGAATATCTTTCAGTTTGCCTTATATAATTTTTTATATACATTTTTAAGCCCGTAAAAAAAGATACTATACATACTTTTGACTAGAAAGATATATATGAATAAGTACTATCAAAATGATGTATTTATTTTAGTATTGATAGGTACATCACTTTATAAATTATAAATATAAATATAAATTTATAAATTTAACTTACGTCTTCAATTCTAGTCATCTTATACAATTGATGAGGAACGTTTTGTTTTAAAATTTTAAGAAAGAACTTGCTATCTCTAAAATCGAAAGAAAGATATTTTAAAAATTTAATAAAGAGAAAAACCTAACGCCTTACGACAAGATATTCGTTAAACAGCTTCCAAAACTGCTATGGTTTATTCCAAACACATTAATTGCTTGTATAATAATATTTAAAGTTTGTGGTTTTCCAAGCTCTACTCTGTTAGTTGTCAACAAACTAACTCTAAACAATAAATTATCGATAATATCTATAGCATTTCGAGAAAATATTTTTTCTGTCATTTGAACTAAAACCCAGAAAAGAAAAGTTTTATGTTGCAAATCTTTTCAAATTCAAGTACTAAGGAAAATAGAAAAAAACTTTTTACCAGGATCCTTTTTTTCATCTTCAAAATCAGAAAAATTTTCCTCAATATTTGTTTCTGTCTTAAAAGCAATATCTAACAATTTCATAACATCACATTCATCAGACGTTTTTTCTTTTATTGCATTACTTTCATCCTCACTATCTGCTTCATCTTCACTGCAAACTGGCGAATATGTTTCTGACTCAAAATCGTTTTCTAACATAAAAGAAAATTGATAAAAGCTTACAATTTTATGAATATATGTATGTATATAATTCACCTGTCATTACTTTTGCACTAACAGGGGACAGACTTCTAGAACTACATGGACTAAATGGCGATAGATTTAACGGAGAACCAACAGGAGAATCTTCATCATAAAACTCTTCCCATTTCGCAGCCTATCAAATTTGTTTTT
Source organism: Condylostylus longicornis (assembly GCF_029603195.1). NCBI lineage: Eukaryota > Metazoa > Arthropoda > Insecta > Diptera > Dolichopodidae > Condylostylus > Condylostylus longicornis. Next base: position 941,981 of record NW_026577984.1, read on the forward strand.
GAATTTTGTATAAGAAATTTATTAAAAATATTATTAATTAAATCAAATTATGAATCGTTAAAATGAAATCAATTAAATATTTACTTTAGAATTTGGTTGAATCGCTTCGGCGGGAGATTTTCTTTTTTTTGCTTGAGCTCTTGCTAGCTTTTCTTCTACTTTTTTTTTCCGAACCTCATCATCTGAGTTCAGGAAAGCCTCCAATTCTTTAACCAACATATCAACTAAGCCTTCACGCGACATAAAATCTATACTTAAGTTGTCGTACTGAAAGTTTATCAAAACGAACAATATCTGAAAAAAATAAATATTATGAAACGTCATTTATTGCAGTATTGTAATAATAAGGTAACTTTACCAAAGATACTTCTGAATAAGATTTCGACTTTTTTGCTAATTCTAATAATTTTTGTAAAGCTCCACTTCGCCTAATTTTAGCACGATTACATGCATCACCTGCTAACACATTAAGTGAATGAATGCAACATTTGAGTTCAGAATTAGATAATGGTATTTCTAAAATATTAGAAATTAAAATAGTAATATTCATAATAATATAATAATGTAATAAAGTATAAGTACTTAAATGTTCTGCCATTAATAAAGTACAAGCAGCTTCGGCGGCATCAGCTTGACTTAAAGAAGAAACCGCGTAGGGGTTTCTAGAAAAATTTGATATTATTCTTAAAGAAAGACCCCGGAACGGATTGCTTTCATTCGCAAAATATATAATGCATGGTAAACTTAATAACGGGCTATGTAATTCGGCCGCAGATTCCCGAGAAGGAATTTCCGATATTAAGTGTACACACTTCAGTATTTCATGCACTATGTCGAGATGAGATTTTTCTTTAGGCATAGTAAATAAAATTACTTTCTTTTTGCTCTTCAACATTTCATTATCAAATATATCATTTCTAACACCTTCCAAATGTCTCGCAACTTCCTGAAAATATTTTTCTCTATGCTCTTGAACTTTAAGACCAACACGTTTTTTTACATCTATATCGTCATTCAAAGTGTTCTGCACCTCAATATGATCTTTTTTCATTTCTTTTATAAGAATTTGTAATATTATTTTAAAGCCACCATTTCCAATAAAAGATTTAATGAATTCTTTGTTGCTTAACAAATATCTAGCAGCTCTCACACCCATTATAGTAGTTTGATCCTCAATGGATTCCTCAAGAATAAGACAAAGCGATTGGGAAATTGAAGAATTGTAGTTAAGAAACTTAGATGTATTTTGTTTTGCTAGGTTCCCTAATAATCTACATGCTCTACATTGAATAGATGGATTAGGTACACTCTTCAGTATGGTAACTAATGATGGAACAATTTTGTTCTCGAAAGCCTAAAAAAATTAAAACATCACGCAAATTAAACAATGACTTATTAAAGATTGAATATCTTACTTGTGTACAGCATTCTTCATCAGTGCAAGCGTTGCCTAAAATACTCAAGGCAATTTCTAAAATCTTTTCGTTAGGTCTATTTAAAAATTTGATTAACGGTGGAATTCCCTGCGAATTTTTGAAAAGCATAATCCCTTCTCGATCTTTGACAATATCTGTTCTCAGTTTGACAAGCGCTTTTAGTAAATTATTTTTGTCCGTCGAATTTTTCAACACTTCTAAAAGGTTTAAAACTGTAGCGGTAGACATATTCTAAATGTTTTTATCAAATATTAAAAGATTAAGAACTATATTTTATAAATTTAAACTACTTTAAAATTTCTGTTTTCATAAAAACCAAACAAATTTCCACTAATATAAGACCACAAAATTATTTATGAACTGACACTGTCAATAAGTTTCTATCCAGTCACTGTCAAACTGCTAGCATGGCAATTGTCATGAGTATTAACCCATTTGAAGTTAAATTTTTTGAAGTTATATTGCACAATAGTTACTGTTAAAACTGTTAGCTTTGAGTAAAAAACAATGTTGTATGAAACAATTTTTTGTGAATTAACCAAAAATTAGTTAATTCTCAAAAATACTTATGCCGCATCATGTCAAATAGTATGACATAATATAATACGTACAATTTACAGGTAAATGGAAAATTCATTATAACTGAGTTTGTTTTATTCCTTTTTAATTTTGACAAGATGTCCTTCATTAATTCTTTCAAAAGCTTTTAAGATGAAGCTCGTATCCGGTCTACAATGGAAATTTACTAAAAATTTGATCTTATATTGTTCAAATGCTTGTTCTCGTCCAGTTATAAATACACTTCTCGAAAACCATCGTGCTTTGCAACCAACTTCTGAAAGAAAGCTCTATCTATTTTTGATTCTCCAAACAATGGTACGCAATATTTTAATTATTAGAGGGTCACTGTTTGTCTCCTTTCCTAATTCACAGATCGATCATTTCTAAACTGAAGAGCTGCAATATTAGAGAGCTCAATAATTAGCAAAATCTAGATTGTTTTAATTTTATTTAAAAGTCCTAAAAATGTATTAAATATTATGTAGGTGCATTTAATAATGTGCATTAGAGAAAGAAATCAAAATAAAATTTAAAAAAAAAATGTAAACGCCTCTTAAACACAATAATCAAAATAATGTAAATATTTTGTTTTTGTTTTTATAGATAGTTCATTTACTTATAATATATTTTACATAATTATACGTTTATCTAAAAAAATATGTAACAATGTCCATAGATTAGCGATCTGTTAAGGCAGTAGAAATGAAACGCCATATCCAATCGAATATCAAACAGGTATTTTCATTAAAATTGCACTTAAAACTCACAGCTTTCACATTGTAATATTTAGTTAGTTGGTGCCTACAAAGACGGCATAATTAACCCGCAAAATGTAATAGATTATAGTTTAGACGATGCGGCAAAACTTAAAATATTAAATGCTTTTGTAAGATTGTGTCCAGAAGCTGCATTTCATCAAGCAAAAGAATCTACATTTCGTTATCAAAATAAGCAAGAAAAAAGCTATCTAGATGGTGTCCCAATTGCGGTTAAAGACAATTTTTGTACAAAAGATATTCATACCACATGTGCATCAAAGTATTTACAAAAGATTGAAATATTTGTCCAATCTTTATTTTATTTAATTATTTTATTTTAGAATGCTTCAAGATTTCATACCGCCATATAATGCAACGGTATGTGAAAAACTGTTCAATTCTGGGGCGATTCTGGTAGGAAAAACGAATCTTGATCAATTCGGAATGGGCTCAGGAACTGTAGATTCAATATTTGGCCCAACCAAAAATATTTGGAGTGAAGATTTAACAAGCAATATGTGGAGAATTGCGGGAGGTAGCTCTGGAGGATCTGCTACAGCGGTTGCTGCAGGAATTGTTTTTGGGTAAACTATACACAATATGAATTATGTAAGTATTTGTAAACATATTTTTAGTGCCTTAGGCTCTGACACCGGTGGATCTACAAGGAATCCAGCTTCATATTGTGGTGTTATTGGTTATAAACCTTCTTATGGATTACTTTCACGACATGGGTTAATCCCTTTAGTAAATTCAATGGATGTTCCAGGTATCATTACAAGAACAGTAAATGACTGCAGTTTAATTCTTAACGCAGTTGCTGGCCCTTGCAAATATGATTCAACAACTGTAAAAAAAGAGTTTAACCCATTCATTTTGGAAGATGAAATTTCAGTTTCAGGAATTAAAATAGGAATTCCAGAAGAATACAACTGTGAAGGCTTATCAGAAGATGTAAAAGAAACCTGGATAAAAATAGCCGATTTATTAGAAAATGAAGGAGCCATTGTAAAGAAAGTGTCCTTACCTCATACAGAAGCTTCTATTTTTGTTTATTCCATTTTAAATCAGTGTGAGGTTAGCAGTAATATGGCTCGATATGATGGTATCGAATATGGTCATCGCGCTGAAGACGAATCTAGTACGGAACAATTATATGCAAAAAGTCGTGCTGAAGGATTTAATACAGTAGTTAAAACAAGAATCTTAGCTGGCAATTACTTTCTCTTACGAAGAAATTATGAAAAATATTTTTTAAAAGCTTTGAAAGTTCGTAGACTTATAGCAGATGATTTTAAAAAAGTTTTCAATAATGAAAACGGGGTTGATGTATTATTAACCCCAACAACTCTATCAGATGCTCCACTTTACACAGATTTCATTAAGTCTTCTAATAGAGATCAATGTGCTGTACAAGATTATTGTACTCAACCAGCAAATATGTCTGGTATTCCAGCTATTAACGTTCCAATACGTCTATCTTCAAGAGGTTTACCAATTGGTTTGCAATTAATGAGCGATAATTTTAATGATCAGTTTTTATTAACAATAGCTAAATGGATAGAATCACAAGTTAATTTTGATTGTTTAGAAAATAACCAAATTTACGCAGCAAGAACCTAACTACAAAATTTTGAAAATGTAAATATAAATAAGCCTTCTAAGTCATCAAATACACATAGTTTAGAATAAATACTAAATATTTATTTTTGTTCTTAGAGTGTTGTACATTGAATATCAAAGAAACTAACATTACAAAATAAATTACCTTCTGAAAATATTCGCCACACACCTTGTTGTAAAATTTGTAACAAATATCCAAAAAGGAACTGAAATAGCATTGTTGACACCAGTAGGAAAAGCAATCATTTTTCCAAAAGGGGAAAAATTAAATTTATCATCAAATACTATTACTGGCACATAACGATAATAGATTGAAACTATAATTAGTATAAACGATCCTAAAATTTGAAATACATATCCAAGACCAAAATTTATAGCTTCATTCAATAAAGTTTGTTTAGATAACGGCGGAGGAAGCTCTCTTTGCAACAAAAATATTTGTCTTTGTTTTTTAACCCAATCGGTGTAGTTAAGTGACATGTTGATACCATCCAACTCCTTTTCAAGTATTGATATCTGCCTTTTTAATTCTTGTTGCTTTTCTGATGGTTTGGTCAAATAAGTTTTAAGCTGCAAAATATGCATTATTTTCTACTCATTATTTTATATTGTTAATTTTACCGGTTTTGATAGTTCATGTGCAAAAGCAATTAAAGTGTTCAATATTATAATAAAAATTAGAGGGAACATTCTGAAATTTTATAAATTTTTATAAAGTAAATTTTGTAAATAAACAGTTTTCACTAAGCAGAAGAAGTTAGAAAAACGTCAAAAATAGTTCCAGCTGGTTTTTTGGTTCATGTTCTCAGGAGTTTATTGGTGAGAGTGTTCACACTCATTGCAATAAACAGACTTTATAGATTTCATTCCAATTTCAAGATTACATCAAAAAAAAAATTTATAATATTTTAAATAGAATATTTTATAAGTTCTTATAACAGCTAACAAAAGAATTTATGCATCAGTTACTATAATTTTACTCAGAATGGTGCTCCTGTTACCAAATGCCAAATTTTAAATTTCAAAATTTGAGCAAACTTTTCTTTGAAATTGTGTGAAATAAGCCACTTCAAAATAGAAACCGTGTCATGAAACTCGTTAACGTAAAATTTCAGTACTGAAGATTTTATAGTTTACGAGATATTATCAAATTATTTCGGAAGCAGTACGAATATTTTTGGTTAACTCAAAATTTGTAAATTTGAATTTATGAAAGTTTATTGCGAAATTTTTTACGAGATTACGACTTAATCTTTTATTTTTTCATTAATTACGTTATCATTTATTATGTTATATTTCCCCAGCTCAGACTTTTTAAATCCGGATTTAACTTCTTTAAATTCACTTCACTGAAAATAATATTTTCTAAAAACAGACATTTACCGCTCGCATTAACATACATTTCGTATTTAAATATGTACTTGTATACTTACATATTATGTATTTTCAAAAAAAAAAAAGGAAAAAATATGTAATAGGATACCTTATACATATGTATCTAGGTTGTATAACGTACAAAACAGTTGAGGAATAAGGACGCATCAGCGAATTAAATTTAAACGGTCTTACCCACCATTAGAGCATAACCAAGCTTTTTAAAAATTAAGATGTAACAGGTTTTTAGATATTCAATACTAAACCCAATTAACACCAAAGTTATTCTTTTGTGCTAATCCAGTATATCAATGATCTCAGACTTTTCGTTAGATAAGTTTTCAAAACTTTTCTTTCGTGTTCATCAATTGTGCACTTAAAATAAATTTTAACTAGAAAATCTTCTATCCAACTATCATTAATGAAAACTAATAAAATAGAAATTATCTTAAAATAATGATAGCAAAACCAAAATTAGAAATGCACCAGGAAGACAAACACGAAAATTCTAATCAAAAATATTTTTTAAGATCCAATCAAATAGGTAAAGTCAATTGCCTATAAGCCAATTTCTTAATGGTATAAAAACCATGTATTGATAGAATTTATAATATGTACTATAAAAAGTTTGTATACTTGGCATTAGAAGGCTCGTTTGAAGGCATTAGAAACAAAAAACAAATTAAATTTAAAAATATAATCAGAATAATTTATTTAAAATATTGATATTCAATCGCTTCAGGTGCATCGATTTCCTTTTTATTTCATTTTGTTCAAAAACTAACTTTATACAAGTGTTTATAAATTAAAATTAAATTTATAACACTTTATTTTTAAAAAATAAAATAATTAGAATTATAATATATATAGAATTATGACTGATATCAATATATGTAAGTTATTTTCAAAATATTTTGCTCCCAATGAATCAACTATTGATATTTTTTCTTAGAAGGTAATTTTTTTATAAAGAAACCAAAAAAAAAAGTCCTTCTTTTTTCGTCTCCTTTTAAAACATAAAAAAAAAATTTATGTGTTTTTCCTAGAACCTCCAAAACCCGAAAATCCCATAATAGCGGCTATATCACTTGGCATTCCAGTATCGTCACCATCAATATTATCATCAGCTTTACGCTTACGTTCTTTTCTTTTTTCCTTTTTATGTTCTTTGTAACGTTCTTCTTCTTCTTTAGCTTCGCGTAGCCTTTTATCTAAGTCATATTCTTTCTTTTTCTCTTCCATCTTTTTTTTATTTATCTTAAATCTTTCTTTAACTTGATCTACAGTACTACGTTCCACTTTCATTGACATTCCCAAATTTCTTTGATGTTTCTTTCCATTGATATGATCAAGAAAGTTGATAGAATCTTTAACAACACAATCGCAAACATTACAATAATAACCTCCACTTTGAGATGTCGGCGTATTTTTACTAATAACAACACTCTTTCCCAGTTTACTATCCAAATCAACTTTATAGTCTCGAATTTTTAAATTTTCTCGTTGTACAGGCTCTAAAATATATGTACATTATATAATTTCTAATTAAATTGATTAGCTAGGTAAAAAATGATTTATAGAAGAAGTATTAGATAATTTCATGTCTTTTTTTATAATATTTTCTATGTATATATACATAATAGCATAAACCAAAATTTTCCAATATTTACATACCACCGCTTTCGTCTTCTTTTTGTATAGTTTTAATTCGGTCCTGAGCTAGTCTTTGATATTCAGCTCGATCCCACTTTCGTCGATGATCGTCAGGTCTCATACTCATGATTAATTGTAAATATTTCCTAATCTTTTTGCAATAAAATTATAATTTAATTTTAAGTACTTTTGATAAAATGCGAATAGTTTTCAAATAGACTGTTTTTGACAAATTATAAACACTGAAAAGTCATAATAAAATTACAAACAAATTTTTCCCCAGGAGCGGCTAGAACAGTAATGCCATAATATGGAAATAATCTCGGCCAGTCTTACTTTTATAGTTTCAATCATAAGTGGATCACATCAATTTTACTAATTTTTGTTTATTTGTTGAAAGTTTTAATAAGATGTTTTATCTCTTTATACATTTCATAAAAGACGTATCCAAATTTTCAGCAAGTAATTTTCCCAAAGTGTTCGTAGATTTTTCCTTGATAATTAGTTTTCTAAAACTTTTTCTCTATTCCTTTTGATCCGACGTTGATTTAAAAAATTACATACAGGAAATTTTATTCTTTTGCATTTTAATTGTAGTCAGGTAGTAGCACGTTGATTGAAAGTGAAATTTTCATTCAAAAATACAGTTTTTACCCAAGGTGAAACCAATTAAGTTTATAATGTAAAAATTGATGTATATGCTCAGTAATTTTGCCCATTCATTGACATTACTGATTAAGGTTTTTTGAAATGAAAGTTTTAGTTAAAACACTTTTAAACTTGAAATTAAAACTTTATAATCGATTGGAAATCAATTTAACTGATAGATGATAAGAAAGCAAGCTATAAGCATCAAAACACTTTTTGAGTCTAATTAGCTGTCATTTAAACGCAGCAAGTGTTTTTCACACTTGCAGTATGACCATTGAAGTACATTTAACCATAAGCAAAATTGTCTCAATCAAAAAACCCAGCTATTGTAACTTTATTTGAAAACTTAAAATTCTAATTTACAGAAGATGACAATTGTTCAAAATAGTTTGGAGAAATTCCAAATCACATGATGCGTTGACACTTGTTTAATGTTTACTTATTTACCTATGTATATGTTAACAGATGGTTATTTATTACAAATTATACTAAAACTATTTTAATTTTAAGTGAAATGGATTTTAAAAGTGTTAAATTAAAGCCTACTATGAGAGGCGTTAAGAAGTGTAAATTTTGCGGATATTATAATGGTTTCAGAGCAAAAAGTACCCAAAGGATTATTCTAAAACTTTCATTATTCTAATAGTTTTATAAATTTTTAGGTTGCAAAAATAAAGGATGTTTTTCTTTTGTTGACAATATTTCGAGGAAAAATGGTTGGATTGACCCCATAGAACTTATTTCTAATAATGACACTAAAATTTTTAGTGTGCGAGTAAAAGAAAGAGATTTAACATTAAGAAATTTTGTAGAAATCACAGATACAACTTTATTGGCAGAAGATGATTATACTTCTATTATTAGTAGAAATGCTATTTGTTTTGCAGATACTTGCAAATATGATGTTAGAGATCTTGAAATAATATGCAAACATGTTAAAAGTACAGGAATTTGTAACCAAATAGCTACAGGAATAGAGATCGACAGGAAAATAATTGATAATTTAAAAATCAGCCAAAATTACAAAGATGTATTGTGGAATATGTATAATACAAATTTAAGTTTTGCTCCACCATTACAACGTTTAAATAATTATACGTTTGCTGTCCAATGTTGCAAAAGTATTTCATTTCCGGCTGGCCGTTTGCATGTGTAAAAATCTAACAAAGATACGTCATTTTGATACATAAATATAATTTTAATTTTAGAGTCATTTTGCCTGATGGAACAAGTTTAAATAAATTAGCATCTCGATATCAATGCACTTGCAAAAACTTAAAAGGATCTTCTAAATTCAATAAGGAATATGAACACTTTTGCTTTCATATTTTATTTTTATTAACTGGAATTATGAGTTCAAATTCCTTGCAGTACGAATTCAATAGTTTTTGCAAATTATTTGATAATTTTTGGAGCATATGCGAAATTGATAAATTTCAACAAATTGTAAGTTTTTTTACGAATAACATTATTTTTATTAGTAAGACCATACACTCACCATGTATTTAATATTATTTCAGGAATTTGTGAATTTTCAAAAAAGTATTGTGGAGAAAGAATGTAATAGTGACGAACAAAAAAATTGTTCTGGGTTGGAAAATATTAAAGTTTTTGATAGAGATAAGATAAAAGTAAATGAGTCTCAGGAACTGAAATCCAATATATCATTTCATAAAAGTGGTTCTTCTAGTAATATATTTCAAAGTTTAAATATTTATGAAATTTTAACAAATGAATGCAACGAGAAAATGAACATTATTAAAAAAGTAGATACAGAAACTTGTACTATGAATGCAATGTATGAGACGACATTTGAACCAAAAATGCTTGAATCTGACGTTTTGTTACCACAATATTTAGACCCAACCGAAAAATCAAGTAGTTTCTTAAATTTTAGTGATTGGTTAAATTTTGTAATTGAAAAAATTAACACAAGTATTCAATTTGAAATCAACAAGTCAAAAATTGTACACCATTTCAATATACATGAGGTGGGCATTCTTGTAAATTTATATTTTAATAATATTTTAATTCATACTAAAATTTTATGAAAAATGAAAAATTTAATGTGAATATAATTTATTATTTGATTATTCTGTATTTTTTTTTTTATAATATCAATATAATAATTTAATTTTTTTTTTTAGAATTTCTTTATATTATTGCACGATAGATTTTCCTCTAAGGGCCGAAAACGTTTACCAGATTATTTTAATTTTATAAAGTTTCAAAATAGAAAGCTAATACGGCATTTGTGGCTTTTTTCTAACAAATTTATTTTAAATCAAATATTTAACACCGATACTTTATCAATACAATTTGAAAAAATTTGTAAGACTTATACGGCAAATATAGCCATTCCTGAAGTTGATATTAACTGTGATAAGAATAATTTAAAAAAATATAGACAAATCAAACCAAAACGCTATGTTGCTTACATACGCCTTAAGAATAGTGAAAATTGTGTAAGTTATTTCTTATTTTAATTAGCAATTTATCGATTTGTTTTATCGCATATACTTTTAGGATGAAAAATCACAATTTATTTTAGAATGGATCCCAAATGTTTATCCTAAGAGTAAATTTGGTGTTCTCAAAATCGAATTCACACTAGGTTTTGCGATAAGGTAGTACATACCTAAACAGATTTCAATTTATCATTCGAAAGTGTTTGAGAGCAATGATTTCGATGTGTTTTTATTAAATTTTCATTACTTGAATTAAAATTTTGTTATTTAATTTTAATATTTATCTATATAATTATCATATATTCCTCGTTATGTATTCCTTTAACAAAGTTATTGTAAATTGTACTTTTAGTTCATAAAAATAAAAGTAAAATATTTACCTTCTATTTAATTAAAACAATATTTTTAGAATCGATTAAATTTTTATTTAAAATTTTCTTTTCATTTTTATGAAATATATATACAGCAAAAAAAAAAAAAATTAATAATAATATGTGAGTAATTTTTCTATTCTTTTAATTTTTCCCACCTTAAAATTATTCATACAAATTGCTGTAACTTTTATTTTTATTGTATATTTTTTTTTTTTAAAGTTGCAGATATTATTATGAAGAAACAATAAATTAATTATTTAATAACCCAGATTATTTGTATTTTCAAGTGCAACTAAAGTACAATGATTGTGTCTTTTTTAAATTTTTGTAAAACTAATACAGATAAGAAAGTGCAAAATAGGAACGATTATGGTAATTTTTTATAGATTCAAAATGTTTGGTATATGTGAAGAATTTTTTAATGATCTAATAATACAACTTTTTAGTTTCTTTAATTTTGAATGAAATTTTTTACTTTTATATTATAAAATCTTACATTTATATTTATAAAATTTTATATTAACAATAGATGTTTTTAATTCACTGTGTTATTATGAATAGTTTAAATATGGATTAGAGAAAATTGAAATTTATTATTTTTTCAAATAGATAAAATTTATTTTTAACTTTCTTTTTATAATTTTTGCGAATTTATTTTGAATTTTTCATTAAATATGATTTATTTAAGAAAACATAATTTATTATTGAAGTATAAATTATTATTTAAAATAAACTTCAATAAGCAAAATTTTAAAATGTTAGGAATTTATCGTAACTCAAGTATTTATTAAAAATATTCTTAATCGAATTATTTAACTACATATATTAACTGTAATATTAGAACGATCGGTATGGAAATTTAATTTAATTTTGCAGAGCGTTTCAAGATCAAAATTTGTTTTTATCTATATTATTTTTCTAGATATTTAATTGATTTTTTTGATGTATGTTTTTGATGAATATTGTTTTATAATTGAAATACTATTGAAAAATTTCTTACTTTTCTGCTTTACGTTTTTTTTGGAAAAATATATTTACATAGGCATTGAGAAAGAAAAAACGAACGTACATTTTTTGCAAATTATTTCGCATTACAAGTTATAATCGATAATGTGAAATACGCGTTGAGCTCTTTTTTGCATCTTAATCGAGATAATCGATTGCAGTTACAATGCTTTTGTTAAGAAAAGTATTGCAAAATTTTTGTGTAATGTTTGTCAACAGATTTCTGCATTTGTAATGTAACCGATAAAGCAAAAAACAAATGCCACAATTTAATTGTCAGTCATAACGTTAAATTTTTTCGCATTTTTGTAATAAAAAATTTTAACTGCTGATTTTGTTTTCTGTGCGAAATGGAAAATTTTGAAGAGGATTTTCAAGTAATTTAGTACAAAAATCGAATTCAGTTTTAGAAATATTCAAATTAAAAATAATTTATCGCTGAAGCAGTTGTCAACTGGTTGCATGCAAAAGTTGTATACGAATTATTAATAAATTAGTAGTTGGTGATCGTCAGATTTAATTCTTGTTGACCGACATTTGACATTATCGATTACACCTATATTCACCTTATGCTAAATTCTTTGTCTTTGAGATTAGTACCATTTTGATGAAATTTTCATAATAATTATTTTTTGTTAAAGAAGAAGCACCAAAAATATTTTGTTTATTGATTTAGATATTTCTAAATTATATAACAGCAATGAAAGAAATATTTTTTATATGTATGGAAAATAAAAAAAAATCTTGAACTTTACCAAAGAAAAAATGTTTTAATTCTTTTAAATTAAAAAAAAAAAACAAAATCGGTTGATTTTAATTCATTCTTAATTAACTAGTATTTATATTTATGTATGTATATAATATATTTTTTGTAATTATAATAAAATTAGAGTTTTTATTTCACTTTAATGAATATTTTGCTTTTCCTTTTTTATGAATAACTTGAATTCACATAGTTTTTTTTTTTTAATTTTTTTTCCTATTTTAATTTTTTTTTTTAAATATATAATTTTTTTTTTTTTAATTTTAAATTTATTTATAAAGTTTTAATTATTTTAATATTACAATTTAAAATTACTTTTTTTTTTAATTTTTCTTTTGTATATAAACATATTTTTTTTAAGATATAGAGTTAGTAGTAATTTATTAGCATTGACAATTTTCATTATTTCTGGGTCGATTATTACGGTCAGAATTAAGTCTAATTTGATCAGGAAATTCATTGTATAATTCAACCTAAAAAAAAAGAAAATATTTAAAGTAAAAGTAAAGTTATTTTGTGCCAATTAACATACATCTGCTTCTTGAGCTAATGCATTTTTCGCAATTGTTTGAAATGCTAATTCGACATTAAGACCATCCTTAGCTGAAGTTTCAAAATAAGGAATATCATTTTTAGATTGACACCATTGTTGAGCTCTTCTTGTTGAAACCTTAATATATAAATATATTTTTATTAGTAATATCAAAATATGGGATGGCAAAATAAAAAATTGTTTACCTGCCGATTTTCCAAATCAACTTTATTGCCCAAAACAGCAAATGGAAAATGATCAGCATCTTTTGGACCGGCTTGTATTAAAAATTCTTCTCTCCAAGAATCAAGATTCTTAAATGAATTTGGAGCTGTAACATCATAAACTAAAACACAACAATCAGCTCCTCGATAAAATGCTACACCCAAAGATTGAAAACGTTCTTGGCCGGCGGTATCCCAAATCTTAAAAAAGAAAAATAGAATCGTTTCCAGATTTTTTATCAAAATTTATTTATAACTACATAACTATACAGTTATTTATTTTTAAATGTTTTTTGTCATGTAAAAAAATTTGATATATACCTGCATTGTTACGACACGATCATCCACAACAACTTCTTTTGTACAAAAGTCAGCTCCAATTGTTGCCTTATATGAATTTGTAAAACGTTTGCTAACATATTGATTCATTAACGATGTTTTACCAACACTACTATCGCCAAGGATAATAACTTTCAAAAGAGATTTCTTTCTAGTTGCCATTGTTATTTTCGTTTCCTCCTTAAAATTAATAATTTATATTTTACTTGAATGAAATTGTTTATAATATCTAATTTGTTTTTGGATTCAATTTAATTAAGGTTTGTATTGTGGGTAGGTGGGTACATCGAGATAATTAATTTTACCAAAAAAGATTTTTATACAAAAAATCTATTAACCAGATAAATTCAGATTTATCAAGGTAAACCACGATTGATAACTCTTTGATTTAATAATAAATTAATTTTAAGCAAATAATTCCAACATATTCATATACATACATACATAATTACATTTTTCTTAAAGATTTACACCGATGTAGGTACCAAGGTACATTTCAATTGTTTAAATTTCATATGATTAGTCGTACTTTGATTTTTTTTTGTTATTTTTAATTCAAAACGTAATTCAACCTCATTAGAAACTGGTTATTTGATTTTATTTGAAAGCTTAACATTTTTTAAAAATTTATAATGAATAATTGAATCACAAATTATTTTTTTTTATTGATGAGCAACTATATATCTACGTACCTACAGAACTACTATACACATCCAATAATATTTACTTGGAATTGGGGTTGAATTAAATATAATGAAAAAGGAAAATGAAAAGATTAATAAAATATTTTATGTTTATGACTCTTTTTATCTTCATTATATTAAAATTATAATATGGTGATAAGAAATATGAATTAGATGCCCGTATATTTTAAATCAAGCTTAAATAAAAAACCATAATGAGTCATGAATATTTTTTATAATCACGATAATATGTTAGTGCACAATATGTATGTAGATATGTAGATTTTCCTTTTGTTGTCTCTTTAATGTCATACTTATTAAATCTCTAGGTAGCTACTAGTACTCGTACAATAATAATATTGTTAATGAAACTTTTGATGTTAAATGCACAAAAACATCTCATATTTCGCTTCATCATTGTCGCATGATAGGAAACATAGTTGTTTAAAGAATTATAAGCGTAAATTTTTATAATAAAAAAAAAAAAAAACTGAACTAATAACAGTTATTCCCCTCAATTAATTTTCTAAAACATTTTTTTCTTAATCTGAATTTTACTTGAGTGTTTCCTTGTAATTTTTTATTCGATTGAAATTGTACATGGAATAAAATTAATTTTATTATGAAATTAAATTTTAAAATAAGAAAAAAATTTTTTTCTTCATTTTTTGTTGCAAAATTTACAAATTTTTTTGAAAAATAATTTTTTTTTTTTATCTGACGTAATCAAATGAATATACGTAATTAAAAATTTATATTATAAACATTTTTTTATTAATTTTGCATATAAAAAAGTGCTAGAAATAAGAATTTTCAGGAAACAACGTAATTTATGATAAATTCGAAGGTTTCTTCGACAATCTTTTTCTTATTACACAGTCACAAAAATTCATTCGTATTGAAATCATAAAAATGACAAAGTGGAACAAAGAGCTGCTGTTTTTTTTTCTTTTTTGCTGCTGCCTATTTCAATTTTTACTTATTTTTGTTTATCTTAATTAAATTAGTTTCCATGTTAATTGAGTCATATATTTTATATAGAAATCTAAAAATAATAAAATATAGTATATTTTTATTTAACTCACTTTTTAATAAATTTAAATTAATATTTTGATAACTTTCAATAATTAACTTTCTATATAAATTACACAAAAAAAAAAACCTTTTCACTTTACTTATTACGCGACTGATTTCTGGTTTTTCATTCCTCTTTTTTTTTCCTTTTCCAACAGCTTTAATAGTTTGACGTTTTTTTTCTTTGCGTTTATTTTATAATTCTACACAATATTTGATTGTCAAAAGTGGAGAGTTTAAAAATATTTCAAATTGAGTGCATGAAGTTTCGTGTTTTAGTTAAAAGTATTTTATCATAGATTGCGCACAAATAATATAAGATATTATATTATTTATGTATTAAAATAAATTTAATTTTTTCTACGTTAACCGTTACTATTGTTTTGTTTTCTTCCTGTTATTTTGTTATTTAATGTTTCTGAAACAGGAATAACAATAATTTACTATTAAAAAAGGATGAAAATTCAATATAATGGTATTTCATATAAATAAACATTTTTCCACAGTTAAAATATTTTTTTTTTAAAATTAATGTGAAGTTTCCGATTTTTATACTAAAAAACCAAAAACTGTAAAAAAGAAATTTTTTCATACACTGTGCTTGGTTGCAATAGGAAAAAAATTTTCTATTCAAACATTTTTGAGATTGGCGTTCTTAAAGTACCAAAAAAACATAAGTTAAAAAATTGTACATAAATTTTAACTTGTTATTAAAAAGAACTTTAAAATTTTTCAGTTTTAGGTCAAAAAATTTATTCTGGAGAATGTGAAAAGATGACTTAGAAGCAATTTATGCAATAGAAGTATTCTAATTTTAATAGGCATAAAGAAAGTAGAAATTGCACTATATAAAGCCTGAGCAATATAAATAATTCTGGCAACCTAATATTGTAAGGCAAATTTAAATGATCAGGTAAAAAATATAAGATTTTACATTTATTCTTTGTTGTTATTTTGCAATCTATAAATGTTATCATTCATGCAGCTTCTTTAAGATTTTGTTTTATATTGCTACAAAAGTTTTCTTTAAAAATGTCATAAAATATTCCATCAAATTGTAAAAACACAAGCAAGAACTTAATTTGTTAGTAATCTACCTTTTTGTACAATAAAAAGTAAAAAGCTAATATATTCTGAAATTTTTAAAAGAATTTCAACAGAATCTAGTGCATTGCTCACACGCAGTTATGACATGCTGTTCAAAATTTTTAAAAACATTCAGCTCAGTCGTTAATTCGCTCCAACATATGGGGTATAATTTGATTAAGAATAATAGGAGCTTCTGTCAAATAATAATAAAAAGATGAAAGAAGCTATTTTGGTTAACTAAAAAACTAAATTGGCTTAGGCTGCGCTGCAGTTAAGACAGTTTATGTACGATTGGACATGTTTTACAAGTAAAATTTTCTATCATTATCAATAATTAATAAAATAAATTTTAGTTCTGAAATTTCAAACTTAGCATGTTTGAACTTATTTTATCCTTGGTTTCCGAAAACGATTTCCAAATCAAAATTTTAATTTTAAAAAGCATTTTTTAAAATGAACACAAAATCTTATTATTTTGATGTTACCAAAATAATAAGTGTAAATTACGAGATTTGTTGTAAAATTTATGAAAATTTACAACAAATCTCGTAAGGAATCTTATGAAGATGAGGAAATTTATTTTTTTGTTTTTCTTCTGAGATTCTATAGTTTTGCAATTTTAGCTTTTAAAATTTTTATTTTCTATTTTCACTATATTTTATAATTCTTTCTTTTATTCTCTTAGTTAATTTTGGTGGGGTATAATTTTGATGAAAATCGTGTGCTGTTTATTTAAATAACCATAATTTGTAAAATCTCAGGCGCTATTTATTATTGCATAACAAGCGAGTTTTATATTATAATAAAAAGGAAGAAAAATACCATTGTTATATAGAAGAAGAATATTAACGGAGAAAAAAAATGAAAAAATAAAAATAGTTTTAATATAAAGATAAAGATTAGATCTTAAAATCATAATAAAACCAATGGCCAGAAAAGATGTAGGTAAGTATAATTTTTTTTTTTTCTTCTTTTGTTTGTATTATGATAGAATTTTATTCTTTAACTTTATGAACGTGAAATTAATGGTTATTTTCTACTTAAATGTACATATACTAGATATATATATATATATATATATATATGAATTTATGTGGACGTATATTAAGTATAAAAAAATTTATTTACAAAGTGTATTTTTAAGAATTACAAAAGTGTTGAAAACAACTCTGGCCAATTGTTTTGCTTTTCAACTCATATTTCTATAATTTATCTGTTGAATTTTAAAATCAAAATTTATTTGAATCGTATACACTATTAAAATATGAATATTTTATTTTACTTTAATTTTATTCATTTTATTTGAAGAGAGATCTTGAAGAAGTTTCTATAAAGAGAAGAAACTCTAATTTATATTTGGAATTTTTTGATTTACAAGAAGTGGCTCGTATAGCTGCCATATCAAATATTGAAAAAACGAGTTCAGTAATAGGACGAAAATTCGGCCTACCATTGAAATTTGATTGCAGTTATATGAGGTCGTATAATAATTGATAGAATTCGCGTTTTTAATTCTGACTGCAAGTGATCTTATTAGTTGAAAGCGCACTGCAATAGAATTACTAAAGTAGCGATGCCAACAAAAATTCTGGTGTAATCTCAATAATGTTTCTGCTCTTTCAAAAATAAGTTATCTACTAATATGAGATTATGAACATAAAAGCAAGAAAAAAATTTTATGCTATTGATTTGATACAAGATCTTTTGCAGTTCTACCAATAAAAACGGAATGCTTTTTGCAGCAAACTACAAAAATGTGTTGCCATTGCAGATTTTTGTTAAAACTGCAAACGCGAATTCAACCGTTGTCCGTCCGGTAATGCTTGAATTTCACAGTAACTATTTTAGTAAATAAATCATTACCATTTAAAACAAAGTGTTAGTAGTGGAATTGCTGTAATACTTTTGTCAGAAAGAAAATTTTTTCCAGTTTTCATACAATGCACACGGTTTATCTTTTTTGCTTTCTTATCCAACTGTCCGTACATTCCTCGTACATCAAAATAAATAATGATACAGTTTCCTATAATGCCTGCAAATTTTTAAATTTAAGTAAATTGGTTATTCGGTAAATAATCAAATTTTATTATAAAAGTTACAGTCGAAATTCGAAATGTCAATATATGGAATATAGTTAATTAAGTTGCAGTTGAAATTATTTGAAATCGAATTAAGTTTATTCATTTGTTTAATACTTTTACTCACAAAGTCATTATTTTGTTTACTTACTTGAGTCCTTAACAGAATCGACATTCAAATTCAACTACTTTTGGTAAAATTTTACAAGACAAAATATTTTTTTTATATACGAGTACTTGATTTCGTATTGCAAGTGTAGCTTTTAAAATTTAAGGATTATATTTGTATATATAAGTATATTTAGATTTGTACATAAGAATCTAATTTTCAATATAAATAGTTTTCACCTTTTCTTATTGTAAACAATTTATGAAAAATCATGACTTTAAATTTATAAGAAAAATTATTAATACTAACTTATAATATTATTTTCACATACATAACTATACATTATATTTTTCCACTTAAATATCACAGAAGTGTTTTTATCATAAACTTAAAATCGCATTGATTTTATGTAATTTTTATAAGAAAATTACTAGATAATAACGTGATAATGATAGCGACTTACAATACTTTAAAGTACCTATAATATGTACATATATATTATGGAAAATTGTCAGTAACTTATAATAAGATGTCTTGCAGAATTTGAACATATTAAAAAAAAAACAAAAGTTAAAATAATATAGAAATGAATAAAAATAAAGTACAAGGAATTAAGGATAATTGATAAGTACAATATTAAACACATACTTACACATAATATGCATTTACATATATATTGAAATATTCATTTTGTATGCAATGAGACCAATGTGTTATGAAAAATAAAAGAAAAATTTCATTGAGGTTTATAATTATTATTAATTTTTCTATATTCAAAAGAAATTTAACACGTTTCTTTTCTATAATTTAGGATATAAGTGTAGAACAAAATCTATATTTATATTTTCTATAAAAGATCCATGTTATAAGAAGGAGGAAATTTATTAAAGTTTACAACAATTTTACTAAAACGGTAACACATACGGAATAGGAAAGTATGAGTTTATAATAGAAATAGTATAGTACACAATTATGGACTATCATTGACTGAAGATCGAAGAGTTTATAAATTACAATAAGAGACGAATTTGGGAACAAATTTAATTAAGAAATATGAAAAATCCGGTTTCTTAATATAAAAAATTTGATGTGACCAGCATATAAGGAACTGCAATGTATATTATCTATAGTTTATCAAAAGTTTTACAGAATATTTTGAAAATGTTTTGAAAATACTTTTTTCCAATTTTAAGGAAATCAGTATGCTGTTAGTTAACATATACCTAGAAAAATGTAAATTTGGCTCTTAGTAGAGTTTCGCTTGGTGCCATTCAATTTCCCTCGAAAATTTGCCAGTTAATTTCGGTAACAATCAGAGCTAAAATATTAAATTTCAAGGATATTTATTGATTATTTCTCTTAATGTCAGTAACAATGTAAAATTGACCAGCCGAATATCAAGTTCCTTGTGCTTACTTTGAAGAATTGTGTTTCCGGTGAAAATTTTATGCCATCATATGACCTCACTTATTGTATACAATCATTACACATATGCATTCGAGGATTTCGAAATACGTTACTCAATAACAGAAGACTTAATTACAGTGAAGAAGGAAAACATTAAGAAACAGGACAGGACAGATAACAAAATTGTGCAAGGGCTACTCAATATGCAACAAAAGTAATATGTGTATCTGGCGGCTATCTTAATTCAATTCAATTACAAATTTTGACAATCATTTTAATATTTGGAGTATTCTTGAGTCCTGAATTATTTTTGTTCGAGTTCGAAACGTGTTATTCAATAACAGACCGATTATGTAGTTCTTGACTTTTGAGTCACTTAATTCAAATCAGAGTTATCATATTCTTGATTTGATCTATCATTTTTCTTATTCTTTCTTTAAATATCGACTAAACTTTACATCTTCACATATAGAATCGTCGAATTTTGCATATGTTTAAAAAAGGCGGGATATGTAATACGAAAAATTTTCGAAATAATATTGAACGAATACAATAACATAGTACGAATATATTGAACTCAAGGATTTTCTTCTCATCTAGTGAGTAGAATGTTGATATAGACAATCAGGCCTTAAGAATTTGTAGGAAATTAGAGAATTTACATTTTGTTACACTTTACTATATTTCCCCACTATAAAGTGTGACAAAATGGCTATATGTATTCATTTTCCTTTAGTAATTAACGAATACCATTCATAAAGCAATTATTTAGTGTAGTATTCAAATATTTGTGCCTTCATTTTGAATTTTAAAGTAAGTAATTTTCTATGGAGTATGCATCGCACTATAAATTGCAATAAAATCCTCAATTTATTTTAAAAAATATAATAAAAAGTTAAAAAAAAAATATAAAATAAATATTTATATAATATTTTTGTAGGTGTTTCCTTCATTTTGTTACCAATTCTTTCATAATTAATGCGGGTAATGATGAAAAACGTTACCATAGTTTTAAGTTTCTGTTTAAAGTAAATCGAGTAAATCTACCTCGGTTTTTTTTTGCCAAATGACTTAATAAAGTAATTTATGCTATAAGTTCGTATATATATGTATATATATACATGTATTTATATTACTATATATACATATTACTCATTCATAAATCGTTTTAATAATGACTGATGGATCGAAGACAATTAAAGAGTTTCTTTGTTTTTTTTTTTGTTAATTTTTTATAAATGTTATTTTTGCGCTCAATGTATACCAAACCCAATTTTTTTTTTTTTTTTATAAAAAAATGAGAAAAGATATGGAGTTGATCGTGCTAACTTTGTGCTATCTATGTATTCTACAATTATGTTAACATTTTACTAGAGTGATGGCCCTGGTAGATATTTTGTTGTGTGTAGTATGCGAAACTGCTAATGAAAACTGAAATTCTTGCTAATAGGTTGCCGTATATCCTTTATATAGTTTCCAATATATCGAACAAATTATTTTTTGGAATTATATGGATAACTATATTGTAAGAATTTATTTCATTAGAATAGTCGCTTAAGTACTGAAGGTCTTATTGCTCCCGAGATGTGGTGAAATTATTCTGGGAGTTATATGGCAGCCATTGCAAAACTTATATAATCACAATAAAATTATGTCAAATTATTGGCTGCGCTACCAAAATTGTTCATGCAGAACTTAAAACAAAGTATTTTTCAAGTTTGATCACAAAACTCAAAATAAATAGAATTACTAACATAAATTGCAA
Source organism: Condylostylus longicornis (assembly GCF_029603195.1). Lineage (NCBI taxonomy): Eukaryota > Metazoa > Arthropoda > Insecta > Diptera > Dolichopodidae > Condylostylus > Condylostylus longicornis. Next base: position 963,947 of record NW_026577984.1, read on the forward strand.
CTTGTATAAAATTGATTAATTTAATATAATAGAAAACAAAGCTAAATTGACTCAGAATTCGACGTTCACTAAAAAGGTCTATGCATACTTGTGTCTATATTTCTGCAGACGCCTATATTTCTTAGCGTTACAAACAGAGTGATAAATTTATACTATCCTTCGAACATTCACTCTTACGGGTATAAAAATTTAATATTATTTATTTGTATGTTGCTCATATATATATATATATATATATATATATATATATATATATTATATTAATAATATTTTTAATTTATATAAATTAATTTCTGTTCTAATAAAAATATCAAAAATCAATGCAATATGAAAGGAATAAATTAAGACATTAAAATTTTCTACAATACTATGGTAAAATGGTGAATAGAAGCTCACTTCTTAAATCCACTTAAATAATGGGAACCCGTTTTGTCTGGAGGCAAATCTTTAATTGAGATCTTTATGAGTGGTTCATTAAAAAGATTGAATAGTTATACTCGTACATATGGATATGTATGTTTGTATATGGAATATATATATATATCTTTTTCGCTTTATAAATATTTTGTTAACAATACTTTATATTTTTTCTCTTTTTTTTATTTCATTTTTTGGTTTAGATTTTGAAGTTTTTTTTTGTATTTTTTTTATAAAAATTACACTTAGCGTTAAAAATCATATTTTTTTTTATACATAAAACTTTTGAATGGAAGAAAATTTTTAAGTAAAATATCATATCGTAAAACAAATTACTAAAAATGTAAAAATAAAAGGTTGGGAAGCAAGAAAATGTTATTCTTTTGGGAGGAATACAATTCGCCTGTAAGTAGGCAAATTTATTATATTTGTTTGAAAAAATAATTCAAAATAAATCTTGAAATTTCTTAAATTAAATTTGAAACATGGTGTAAAAATGGTCCGTATTTTTATTTAAACAAGTTTAAATTCCAATTCAATGCTAAATATAGACATGAGTAAATACTAAAAATGAACGTAAACCTTATGGTTTGCTAGTGTAAGTTCGAGTAATACTTGCTGGCAAATGCTTTTTCGACTGTAATTTTCCAAATTTAAATTGATTGTAAATAAAATATTTCTGTAATTGTAAATATTGCTACACACTGCTATTTCTAATAATTAAAATAGTATGCCTTGTTCGACGTTCCTAGTAATTTCCTGTTTCATTGGATTCTATGGCCTTTTAATCATCTTTAACATAATTTTATAAATTATAGTGTTATGCTATTATAACTTAAAGAATATACAATTCAATTCACAGAACATTATGACATACTAGTTCAAAACTTTCTGAAACTGAGCAGTATGAGCAATTGGACTGACAGTAATTTTTTAGAAAATAAAATTTTAATCTGCCTACATGTGCTCACATATTTCTTTTTCTTTATTAGTATTATAAGATCTATATAGAAAATTTTAAAATGGTTTTTTAAATATAAGATGAAAAATACCTAATTTTAATTGCGTGATTACCTAGGTAAAATTCTATTGTATAATTTAGAAGAATTAAAAAGTTGAAAAATGTTTTCTATTTTGTTTGTATAATGTTTTTGAGATTTTTATCAAAAAAGGAGTAGGTTTTTAAATTTTTATTTTATTTTATTTGTGTTTTTCTTTTTTTTTTTGTTATTATATTACTAATATCTAGAGAAGTTATTATTTTTTTAATACTTCGCACTTTTAGATTTTTATTAAGAATTTAAAAGATTACAAGAATATAAAAAATAAAATTAAATAAGCTAAAAAAAAAATTTGTTTTTTTAGAATGCAAGGTTGTTGCACAACATCATAGAGATAAACCCTCTACATAATATGGTTATGTCTATATATACTCGTAAGACCAATTTGGAAAATTGAGATATTCTCATATACATACATATGTATGTATTTCTTTTAATGATTTCAATGTTGTGTCAAAATATTGAATAATGGAACGGAAGTATTTCGTGATAAATATTTTTGAATATAATTGCTCCGAACTATGACTATGTTGTGCCTATTCTAATATATTGAACCAAATAGAACTAAAAGTAGGTAGTGTACATTTGCTGATACCAAATGAAAAACCAAAAATTAAAATTTTTGTATTTCAAAAATCAGTTCTATAAAGAGAAAATACCATCTTTTTCGTTGACTTTAGTAACTTCATTAATATACGACATATAAAAATTTTGAAAATTTTTAAGGTCTTTATAGTTATTTAAGCAAGGTTTTGTCAAAAATCTTGCTTAAATAACTATAAAGACCATTTCTGAGTGTCTGCTTTTAGTTATAATTCCCGATAAAAAATTTTTAAATACATTTTGGGAATACTTAAACCTAAAAATTTAATATCCTAGGTACATGTATTTAATATTACTGCATATTGCAAAACAATACCTTGATTTAATAAAATACCCATAACTTATTTACATAATTGTAACGATTTTACCATAAAAAATTTCGAAAAAAAGTGCTTATCAGTTTCTCTCTCTTCGTCTGTCCCTGTTTGTAAAATTTTTACATCCTTCAAGATAGGAAGTTGAAATTTTATATGTAAGTACAAATTTACCGGAAACTTATTTCCCCCCTTCTTATGGAATAGCCCCTCAAATTTCTAAAAATGCCATTTTTTAGCTATTTTTATAGCGAAATCATAAACATTTTTTAAATTCTATAAACGTAGAAAAGTGCTTGGGATTCTCTACCGCGGACATTTTGACATCTGAAATACTTTTTTTATAACTTTTTCTTACATATGCTCGTATGTAATATTGCCTCTGTCGAAAGCAAAAATTGAATGAGCTTGGCCCTTTCATCTGGCACAATTAAATATGAATATTATAAATATTGATATGAAAATAACCAATAAACGAACTTGCCAGAGATCTCGTTCCTTATAGATAATTTTATACTCTGTCTTTAATTCATACAGAGTCATCATTTGAGTTTTGGTACATTCTAATTATAATTAATGGGAGTTATATTACAACTATCTCCCGATTGTTATTGAATGCGTTCGTTATTTAAGAAAATTTCTCTTAAGTTAATCTGCTTAGATACCAATTAGGAATAGAACTATACCGCATTTTGACTCCATTAAATGAATTCATAAAAATGGTGGAAAACAGTCTGTTTTTAGTCTATTTACTAGGAGCTGTAACAAGATAGATTGATGTGTAGTGCAAATTTTTAAATTATACTCAAACGAGCTGACAAATTACAATCTTAAGAAATCATAAAGACAATACGCTCTCCTAACAGCCAATACCAAGTGTATGGTCATCTGTAGAATTCCAAATGAATTTTGGTTTTTTTGGAACTCTATTTTCAATTAATATTTAATTTTTTTCTTCATATGTTACCGTAGACAAAATCATATCATCCTGTCGATAAGGTTATCATCCTGTTTTGTATTTCTCCAGCTAAGTGGAATAGCATAAACTGAATTAGTTGATGTAGTTTACAATTTTTATTAATAAATATTTTTCGCCACTAGACTTCAATGTTAAATGCATATGCTAACAAGTTGCGGGCTAAGAAAATTCAGAATTAAATTTATATTTTTGTATTTTCGAAATTGCAACAATGTTTACTAAATATTTTATGGTTTATGTGTTATAATTACACTTATATAAATAATAATGTAAATAATGTAATAAATCATTTTTTTTTAAAAAATATTTGAATAACTTATTTAATCTACTATTACATGTAATTATATTGTATATATTCCAAAATAAAGATGTAATTAATCAAACCAAAAAAAAAAAATGGTTGATTTTAAAATTTTATTTATGAAAAATTAAATGAAATATCTTTTTCCTATTCTCTTGTATAATTAAGTCTAATTTTTTAATAATAATTTTAAAATATTTTCATAGTTATCTTAATACATAATTGAACTAATATAAAATAACCAACAATATTCATTCATGCGCACATTAATTTTATTATCATACTTTATTTTCATTTTGTTTTAACTTCAATTTTTTTTCTCAAATTGTTTGCGTATATAGCCAACATACAATTAAGATTAATGAATATGTATATATTGAATATTTATATAAAGATGTATAAAATCAATTTTTCAAAATTTCAATGTACATACTTATTTTATTTTTCCTCTTATTTTATAATAATTCATAAATTGCTTGTTTTTCAGTCAAAGTGTATGTATAACTATTATAATCCTTTAAATGGAAGAAATCAATCTATAATTATTCTATCACTAAAATTTAAAACTATTTTATAATATTGTGTATATATGTATGTATATGTATTATACTGCATAGATATATAGAAAAATTTATTTGGCCTCAAACCTCTGATAAATAATTCATTGAATTTTTAAAATATTTTCGTTTTACTCTTTCAGTTTTAATAAAGTCAAAATAATTTTTCATTACTCCTTTCAAAAAAATTATATAATTATGTATATAATTTATATATATGGGTATGTGTAAGCAATAAGAGAACAAAACAACTAAGTCTTTAAAAAAAAAAATGCAAGTTCGAACCAAAAACGAAAAGAAATAATCAATCTATGCATCTATTTTATCGTTAAAAATCATCTTGCAAAAACTTAACCATCACAGTGCCTGATAGTAATATTATTTACCGTCCGTCTCGGGTCCCCCTTTTTTTTGAAATACTTTTGTAATTTAGTTAAATCGAAAATAATTCTTAAAAATGAGAAAAAGAAATAAAAAACTCTTATATTTTTCTTATGTAGCTAGGTAAAAAAGAATTTTAGGAATGCCTGTATAACCTTAATTAAATCTTCAATAATATTTTTGAAATTTCGGAATTCATATGACGAAATATTAAAGTAAATTGAACAAAATTTAAAGCAAGTTTAATAAAAATTTTGTATAATTATTATACATACTTAATTTGTATATTATTAAAAAAATCTCTACGCGACCGGAAAGAAAGCAGAAACGGAATTAAAGAAAACGGAAGAAAATTGGAATGCTTGGAATGCTTTACCATTTCGACAGTATGCGTGGAGCTAAAAGCTTCTATTAACTTTTTTAAAACCTTTTTGCTTGAAATTTGTACCATTTTTTTGAACGAAAAATAGATACAGACAAATTTATGAAATTTCTTAAACCTGTTGTATCTCGGAAGATACTGAAATTTGACATCTAGTTCTAAACACTAATTTTATTTTTAATATAAATGTTTATGGTAAAGAAATTTCTACTGAATCAGATCTTTTGATGTGTCGGATTCGAAGAGATTAAATTTTTTTAAATAATTCGAAAGATATTAAATTTCTTCAATATTTAGTGCAAGAAAATATTGAAATTTCGAAAAACTGCTAAATGCTTAGTTTACTATAATATAGGAAAAAAAGTTTTTAAAGTTATTCTTTTGTTTTGTTAAGCTCAAGCTGGTTCTTGTGAGGGCGGGAGATTTTGTGAATTCGGCGGTATTACAGTGGGTTTTACTGTCCTATGTGTACCTTGCGGTAGCCGTGTCGAATCAACCTAACCTACTGCTTTCTTAAGTATTCTTAAGAATTGCAAGGAATAAAGAGTGATTATTTACCACAACCTGTTAATTTAATAGATTGATTATGTAAGTAAATAGATTATGGTTATTGACAATTCATTAAAAACTTTATTAATTATACTGATTAAGTCAGAATTAAAATTTTCTAGAGAATCAAATGTAAATAGTAAAATTTCGGTTAACCACTTAACAATTTAATATTTTCTTTGTAGTTTCCAAAAAATTTAAATTTTATAATTGAATTAAATCTTATGTTTCCTTTATTTTAACTGGCATTTCCAGATACATATATACATACATATATATATTATTTAACATGAGTGTATTATAAAGATTTTAATATATTTTGATTTTATGATTTTTACAGGTTGAAATTTTGTGATCATCATAGTATTACGCGAAAAAAACACGATCAGTGATGAAAAAATTAAATGGCAAAATAAATTGCTTGACTCTCTTGTATCCATATCCCTACATACATTCATATATTTCAGCAAAATTTACCTGTGTATCATAAGCTTATTTACAATATAATATAAACTATGCATTATATAAAATTTTTTTGCAAATAGCAAGAGAGGGATTGGATATTAAATAAAATAAAATAAAGTAAAGAAAAAAGACAAAATACAAAAAAAAAAAATGCATTTAGCGGCGGTTTTGTTTATTTTATACTGTAATTTAGATCCCATAATTGCATGCCAACGGGTAAAATTTGTGAACTTAAACTGCAAATTAGCAGCCAATTCAACAGCCGATTAATAACTATCATTATGATGTATTTTACCATCGAAATGGTTCACTTTTTTATAATATTTATACAATACACAGTATATGTAGGTATGTACATAATTTTATAAATATAAAATTTAATTTCACATCTGTACGTACATAAATATTATGTATATGTGCAACTGAATATGTTTAGAACATTTTAAGAAATGTTAAATTGGTTATGTTTCTATTTATGTTGCTGGTTATGTGAATTGTTGTGTCCAAACTAACAAACTGTGCGATTTTACATGACGAGTTTTCCCTATTGTTTACAATTTTGTTAAGGTATAAGGAATTCAAAATTTTATGGGTCTGTGTGTATGTATGTTTTTATATTATAATTTAACAGTTTTCCTTTCATTTTGTTGCTTTGTTTTTTTTTTTTAGTAATTTTGAGTTCAATGAGCGTTCAATGATTGTAATGATGATGATCACTTTTCACCCAGAATTTTATTTTAATCGTGATTTTCATGAAAATGGAACAAAAATTTGAAAAAAAAAAAATATGCATGAATGTTGGTCTTTAAAAAAATTTTAAAACTAAAAATTTTCGCTATAAAAATGGTGTTTATTCGTTTTTATTTTTTTTTTGTTTTGGATTTCTTTTTTCTTTCATATAAAAATATGTTTTCATTTTATAAATTATATTTGAGTAAATTCTTCTGTATTTAGTTTTTTTTTCTCTGAAGTTCGTATTTTAAGTGAATATAAACTTAAATTAAGTTGGCCATCATTTTGTAGGATACTATTTTAAAAAGGGAGAATAGAGATTTTCATAAACTCAATAATGGGAAACAGTTATTACAAAACGCAATACTGTAAAAACATAAGGCGATAGATATGCAATATATTTTTTACTAAACCAGAGGAAATAGTTTCAGATGGAGCCTTTTTACTCTTGAAGGCCATAGTTAAAACAGCAGCAACAAATGAGCCCATATATATTTAGAAAATAAAAGTCAAAAACCTTAAGTAATCGACCACCGTAAATATAATTTAAAGATATTTTCCTTCAGAGACGGGGGCGCACAAGAAACCCATTATTCCGCTGGTTTCCCATCTCTAGATTATTCTATAAAAGCAAAATATACCCGATGTTTCACTTCATTTTATTGAAAAATAAGCCTGTTAAATGCATATTTTGCTAATAAACCAAAAATTTTATAAAAATAAATTTTATTCAATATGTGCTTGGGATAAAATAGAAATATTAATTACTCAACATCCATCCAACAAAGGATCCATGCATTCTTTTGGTATTTTGTAAAACTTGAACTTCAAAAATGCAGGAAAAATTAAATTAATTATGACTTATAATCGTGTTATCTAAGTTATAATGTATTTTAAATTAATAAAAGAGTAGAATAACGGATGAATATGCAACATTATCCAAACATATTAAAGTGAGTTTATTAACTGACAATGATTGATGCCCATCGAAAACAATTCATATTGAAATTACATTTTTCCTGACAAAATATTTATTTAATTTTTTCTATATTCTTATATTGCAAATGGTTCCTATAAAATAAATTCCAATTAAATAGCATAATGTGCAAAGAACATAATATTTTAAGGAATAACGTGATTGATTTATACACATATGTGAAATTAGTGTTACCGGCAGCATTGTACACAATGTCAATATTGTATAATAAAACATTTGTGATAAACGACATTGATCTAAAATCTTTGGCTTAAAAATTGACTTCAAAAATTAAAATCTAATTCCAATTGTAAATGGACCCATTCAGAACTCAGGCAGACATGCAATTTTTAGTATTGCAATATGCGAACTGTCTAACGATTTTACAATCAAGCAGTCTGCATGCGATCATACAGTTGCATGTGTGTTCGCTTGTATATAAACCAATGGAATTCAAATAAGCAATCAAAAAAAAGTCGTAAAACTAAAAATTGCATGTCTGCCTAAGCCCTTAACTTTTGTGATAATATTTGGACTTATTTCATAGTCACTGTTTCATATATTTTGTATAATGATGCTTCACTTCGCGTGTAGATTGAAAGGATATTCTTTTTAAATGAATAACGATCTTTTTGGTTTATTATTATGCGCTAAAGGCTATCAGGTTTTAAATATTAGGGTTGTAAAATACCAAATTAATTAGACTTAATTACGGCTTTAGAACTGACGATTTTTTTTTTTTTTAATTTTTGTTTTATTTGAATTTTTTTATAAGAATTTTTTAATTTTAGATTTTCCATTCTCATTTGTATGCATTTAATGAATAAACGTGTATGTTTTTCTTTTTATATATGCGAATAATCGTAATACTTATGTGTATTATAAATACATATACGCACGCATATGTGTATCATTAAGGATAATCGTGTTTTTCATTTATAATTTTGAAACTATTGATTAAGTTTATTTGATTTCGAAAGAAATGCGTGAATCAAGAAAATTGTTAATTTGAATTTATTGCATCATGTGCAGGTATATTCACATATTCTTCGTGTAAATGTAAAATTATCATTAAATTTATTTTGACAAGCACCTGTCTTTGTATATTATAAATAACTTGGAAATTGTTTGGTTATAATTCGAACAAATTTATGTTTACATAAATGTAAATGCATAAACAAATTATGGATTTGAAAGTTATTTCTATGCCTTAATTGAGATTATCGAATATTTCTAAAACTATGACAATTTATAAAGAATATTTGAATAAGCACGATTTGAAGCAAATGGGTAACCATCTATGTGTTTACAAGAATTTGTGAACCAGTTGCTACCTATCCTACTAATAAATGTTTTGAGGTGATTCATTTGTATAATATCTGGATGATCTGTACAAAAGTTACAAAAATTATTGTTAAACATAGCGTGGTCAAAAAATATTGAAAAACTCTGCACAGTTACAAGGAAACACTTTAAAATAGAGTCTCCATACATTTTCATCTCTATAACGGGATCCCTTCCCAATTTGATTATAGATTTTTGTGGCCGTTGAACTTAGTTAGGTTTTTTAATAAAACAAAATGCCTCATTAATGAAACCAACTCCATATTCCGTATGTTGACCCTATTTTCTGTCATTTGCATGTTGACCACTAGTTTTCGTAATTTGCATAGAACGCGATTTTTTTCAAGACGGTTTTTTTTTTCATAATATTTTATTATTATACCATACAAAGCTTAGCGTACGTAATTTTTCCTATGAACTTTATGACTTATTCATTAATTCACTTTCAATTATTTAATTTAATTAACATTGCTAATTTAATTGTTATATTAATTAAATGATAAAAGCTGTTTATTAACCTATAATTGTTCGATTCACAGTTTTGTAATTACTTATTTAATAGTTAATTAACTATCATTTGACAATTAACGCAAATTATTTAAATATAATAAAACCTGGTTTATTGTAATTAATGCTTATATCAATTACGCATACAATAATTAACAACTTTTATACTCTATAATTAAAATAACGAAAGATATAGGGAACCGGAAACTTGATAGTACTGTAGAAGCAGAGTGTTGAAATAGACGCAGACGAAAAAATCATATAATAATCATGAGCAGACCAATAAGTTACATTTTTTTTTTGTACTCTCTTGCTCGAATTATAAGGCTATAAAGCTGGGCTTCCTGAAAATCGTGAAATTTTTTAATAGATTTTCTAAAATTCAATCTTGTGTTCCAAAAACATATTTGAATCAAGGAAGATGTTCATCTTGCCATCTTCTTTAGGGAGTGGCATAAACTTCATATTGTCTTAATATCGTATTTTCTTAAACTGTGGCTTACACCTCCTATTCGTCAATTTTATTAAAAAAATATTTCTTAATTAAGTGTAATTAATATCGTTGTTTAAAAAATAAATTCTTCAAAAAATTCCGTTACTCATCGTCTTTTTATTATGCGTGTGCAGATCATTTATTCATCTTACAATATATTAAATTTATAAAAGTTTAACTACTCGTTTTATATATGATATTACTCGGCGTCCGTATATATTCGACTGCAATTTTATTTGGTTGACACAATTCTATAGCAATTAGTCACAAAAAACACGTAAAACATTAAGCTGCTTCCCATTAAAATGCTCCAACCTTAAAACTAATAAAATCATAATGTGAAAAAATTAAATATAAAATTGATAAAAAAATTTATTGCTGTTTAACACATAACGTATATGAAAAGGAAAGAATAATGTAAGCGTATAATCATGCGGACGATAAGAGATCACATATGCTGTACTTTTGAAATAAAATCTTAATTCATCATAATGCAACTGTTAACTTGAATATTTTCGAGCGTACAGAAAATTTCCTCACAAAATTGTGTATAAAATAAATAGGGTTTGGTATTAAAACTTAAAGGTAAAAATATCAAATATGGCATTTTCATTGAGTCAATATTGGCTTTTAGGAGAACTGTGAGCTTACGTAATATTAACTTAAATATTTTGAAAAGCTTAAAGAGCTTGGTCTAAAAAGTGTACCATATAAAATTGACTGCATTTTACAAGTTGAATGGTAAGGCTTTCAAGGCCCGTACAAAATTTAACAATATTTATAATTTCGGGTTTTGAATAGTAGTAGAGTTAATAAATGAACAAGTTGAGGGTTAACATTAAAGTGATTTTGATACTAATATGTTCAAGAATTTGAATTCAAAATATCTTTGTCTAGTTTCTTAAGTTATAAACGAATAGGGGAATTTTTTATATCTTAATATTTCGATAACAATATTTTGATATTAGATTTAAAAATGAAGTTAATTGTAGTGGCTATACTTCCAGTTTTCTTATATGAATTTAATAAAAATATATGGACACTGATATTGAAGGAAAGGGTTAAAATTTTAATTATAGCAATAAATAACCGTTTAAGTCTTAAAATGTTTACATCATAATTACTGATAGTTAAAAAAAAAGAAGAAAAATTAAAAAGAAAATGAACAATAAACCTTATAACTTCAATGTTTTAAGGAAAGGTAATTTTCATGTTTTGTTAAGAAAAAAAAAAAAAACAAATTATTTTTCTTAATAATTATTGTGTACGTTTTACAAATATATGTACGTATGTAATTTTTCGACGACGTTTAGCACGTTTTATTTTAATTTCTTTAATCGAAAATAAATATTGGTAACAGTAAGGATAATATAATTGTCGGCATAAAAATATATTATTGTCTGTCTTCTTAAATGAACTTTTAATCCTAGTTTTATGTAAGTTGCCAGTTATGTAAGAGTTGTTATTCAAAAATTTCAAAATTTTAATTAAAAGCATGTCATAATAGTATATTCTAAGGGTAGTATATTTAACCATAATTTAGTAATAAAATTTTCTCTTTCGGTTTTAGTTCTTGTTCGGTGGCATTTATGTCACTAATTTTTTATTATGTCATTTATTTTTTTTACGATTAAAATACAAGAATCTCAATATGATTTTAGATTTTGGACGTGAACCATTATTTTCAAAAATTTCAATTTAAGATTGAAAGACGAACGAGAATTAGTCAACAATTTGCACTTCAGTTTATCTATCATGCCAGCTTTACCAGGCTGCTGACAAAAACACTATGGTAAATGTATACAAGAGGATCAGAAGGAAAATATACAGACTATGAACAGTATGCAAAATTTTGAACAAATTTATGGTGCTTCACGAATTTACTAAACATTTCCTATACAGTACCATATAAAAGAACATTTTATTTAACATTTTATATTCGTCGATTGGCCGAAGAAATAGCTCTATTTGAAGCCTGTAGGATATTTCTTCACCATTAGTATTACTATATTTTCTTAATATAAAATACAATTTTAAACAATATTTATTTTTGACAATTGTAATTGCGACATTTTTGTTGTTTTATTAAAAAATTTAATATGTTGTATAAGGAATGATCTCGTTATACAAACTTTTAAATAAATGGTATAATTAATGGTATATTTACTATATATAATTGTTAAAACTAATAACTATAAGATATTATTATTATTATTATTAAAAATGTTGAAAAATTTTATAATTTTTTTTTAAAAAAAAGTTTGAACTGAAGAATACTCGTATTATAAGAAATCGATATCTAAATAACATTTATTAAAGTTATGCTGTTCTTTTTTTCTCTGTGTAAGGATTTAATTCATATAAGAAAAAAGGATTTTAATTGAAGAAATTATTTTAAAATATGATAGACTATGATTATTTTAATTTAACATAATCATAAAATAAATGAATCATAATTAGAAGATTGAGGAATTTATTTTTTTATGATATTATATATAAAAGTTAATTTTTGTAATTTATTAAGTTATAGTAGCCATCAATAAAACAAAAAAAAAAAGCAGAAGTTGAATTTATTTAAAAGAAAAAGAAAATCTTGTGTTTATATAGAAAAACTGCTTTTAATTTTTTCGTTCAAATTAGATAATATTACTTTATTACCGATGTATGTGAAATTATGTATGCAATAATATATTTTATAAAAGGACTCATTATCTTTAATAGAATGCAATGAATATTTCAATACTCTTTATATCCGTATAAATGTAAGGTCAAAGAGTATTATAAATTTGCCGTTCCATGATCGAGGCAATTATTCGATACAACTCAAAACTGCTACTTAACTTTAAAAGCTATTTAGCTGTAGAACAAAGCCGATTTAACTCATAGTACTGAAATTTTTAGTACAGATAAATATGGCAATATAGTGTGAATGTATGAAGATGGAATGTGTTTTTATGATAGCCGCTAAAAAGCTACTAGATTTACTTGGCCATATCTTAGAAACGATTAACTCTACAGTATTAAAATTTTGCACAATTAAATATAATAACAGTGGCGTTGCTTGCAATAAAACTTGTAATAGTACTTTTATAGGTGCTGCAATACAATTTACGTTATTCGGCTCTGTCTCAGAAACTATTAAAGTGATACAGTATAAAATTAGACTAAATTATGCTAGAATTAAGTACGAAATATTTGAATATTAAGTAGATTTTTAAATATCGTAAAATTCTTACTTCCATTTATTTGTACGGGTATCAGAGAATTGACACGGTCAACTCCATTTATTTTAATTTTTATATATATATATATAATCAAATATATAGCGACGTGTACAATATATTAAAAATAAAATATAAATAGTTATTATAACAATAAACTTCAATATAATTTGGGTGATAAAAGAAAAAATTTATTTAAAAAATTATCTTTAGGGAATACGTGTAATTTCAAATATTTTTGAATATTTTTGAAATTATAAATTGCCTTAGTGTTTTCATTAAATGTACTTATACTGTATTAAATGTTATATTTTAAATATTTTTTCTATAATAGCAATTATAATGAGCGCACATAAACCTATATGGTTTCGATAATTTCCATAGAGTATGATTAAAATGTGCAGAGATATTACTCGTATTTTACTTTTTAAGTATTTAATTTTTATACAAGAAATTAAATTTATTATAGAAAAAATCATATAAATTTTATGATATTATATTTATAATACAATATCTTATATGTTTGTAATATGAAATTTAATATAGAAAGTTATACATTAAATTTAAAGAGAAAATATTTTTAATAATTTCAACTTTTATTGCCTTTGTTCGTGTATAACAATTTTGCACTAAAAATATGTATAACAAATATTTTAATTAATTTTTACCGTTTCTTCAATATTATACCGTCATAAATATTTGGCAAAATATAACAGTGTATTTATTACTAAAACTTATCATCATAAAATATTTTAAGTAGAAAATTGGAAATATAGGATCATAATTAGAATGTTAACCGTTCAAATTCGCCATTTTGATTTAAGAAGCTGTCTCTATTAGGGTTATCTATACATGGTCAAATACACATTACTTTATTACCAAATAAATTTCTTTTTTAGGTTCCACATCTATATTTTTTGGAATATTTGCATAAATTTTTCTTAATATACATAATATGTGCGTGTAAAAATGTATACTCCTACGGAAATTTTTTCAAATTTCCCTCTCCCATATTTAAAGCTAAAAGTGGATTTGCTGTATAAAAAAAATATATTTTTAAATAAAATGCAAATTATTATTTATTTTCGTTCAATATTCTATTGAAAATATTTTATTTACCAAATTTATATATATATTTATTTATTATTATATCTTTTACTTTATTTTTTCCAATTAATCATTTTTGATTAAAGAAATGTGTAATAAAATTCTTTCATATTTTTGTTTTTTTCACTTTAATAATATTTAAATGGTTTTATGGCTAAACGAATAAGCTCTCATATATGTATATATACTTTAAAAAAGGAAAATTTTTTTTTTTTTTGAAAATTCCATTTTAATTCATTTTCTTGAATGAACTTTAATTTATTTCACTAAATTATCTAAAATCCCCTAAATAATTTCCAAAATTCAAAAACAGTATATAAATTATACTTAATAATACAAAATAAGTTTTATGTTAAGTTTACAATAGTTTCCTATGTATGTCCACGCTATATGCAATGTGTTATATTGTGTACGAATTTATATATATTATCAGGGTGGCCAAATAGAAAATGCAAAAATTACCCGAAAAATGGTCAAATTACCCAATATTTAATCTATGTTGGGCCTATATTTAAATTTCATATAATATTGTGAATGGCTATGTACTTGTAGATCAACATGTTTTAATTGTACCAGACGATTGATTATTTATAGATCGGAACGGAAAGGAGAAGGAAAAATAATACTGCACGGCGAGTAGTATGATGAAATAAAGCGTCACATAAGCAAAAAATAAACTAAACAAAATCAATGCTTTCGTAGAGTCTGGTCTTAAACACTTTTGTTTCTATAAAAAACGGACGAATACAAACTGTAAAAAATTCGACTTAACATAAAAGGGGATACTACGTTGCCAACAACAAGATGATGAATCAAAAATGTATGTCAGAAAACAACAACGAAGCGGCTCAAGTTAAAAAGTTGAAGCTGCACCATCAAGCCCACCCATACTATTTGCAAATTCAAAAAATCTTTTAAAATCGATAAAAACTATCTTTCAGGGTGAATGTCTAGCATTTCGTAGTGCACTCACCCTCTCCAAATTGTAAAACAGTTTTTTGAAGTATAAATAGAATTGGAGATGTGCAGCATCTTTATTTATATTGAAAAAAAATTTAAAAAATAAAATCTGATTACATTAAGAATAAAAAGTTAGTCGTTTCCATCAAAGTTATTTTTGAAATGAAATTTTGAAGTTTGAAAATTGAAAATTTTATAGATTTTGTCTGATTACCCTATAAAATTTATAATTTTTAAGGATGCAAGATTTACAAAAATTAAAATTACCTAAAATTATGCCCAAAATAAAAATTACCCGATTATTTCTATATTATATAGTATCGAAAATACCCCAGCTTTCGTTAATTACCCCAGGTCTGGCAACCCTGTATGTTATACAAATAGTTTTAACAACAACAAAAAAAAATTATGATAGATATTCTGTCATAGATCATCTATGTGTATAATATTAAAGATCAATGTGGTGAGTGGTTTTAGTTATGTATATGGTTTTTAATATTATTTTTTATATATGAGTAGGTATACTCGTATATGGTTACCTGAGATATTTTCTTTTGTTTTATTGTTCAAATTTCAAGAAGAAAATATTTGACCATCACATCAATTTATGCTCATTAAAATCAGTCTTTTGATAGTTATGGAAATTTTTTTTTGATTTATTTATCACGATAGTAATATTTCATTTGATAACTCAATTATTATTAGATCGCGAACAGGCAATATATAAATCAGTAATTTAATGCTAGAATGTTGGTTTTATTATTTAGGTACATTTTGATTTTGGTTTATTGTTTTGGTGAGTGTACCATTTAGATTTTATATTAAATAGAATTAAGGTGAACTTTTTTTTTTTTATTGTTGTAACAATATAGAGGTTTTAAAGAGATTTTTTTTTTTATAGAAATTTTCTTTCTTTAATTTGATTATGATAAATTTTATGTTGAATATAATATGATATTTTTATATGTACATATCCATTTTGCTTTTTATATATATATATGTACATGAGATCAAATTAAATTTTAAGATTAATTTTATGTGGTTTATATTGTGGTAAATTATTAGTAGAACCGGAATAAAATTATTATATATTTAAAAAAATGTATATGTACTTATAAAAATACTGTATTTGTGTCTTATATATTTATTTATTAAGCAAAAAATTAGAATGTATAATATGTACGTATACTGCGAAAATTTGTACTTATGATCAAATTTCTCAATCATGCAATATTAAAATTTTAAAAAAATTTGGAACCAAGTCCGAGAATACCTTTATTGATTACAAATAATTGTGTTGTAAATTAAAAGAAAGATTACTTTATTTAAAAAAAGATTTACAGAACAATTACTAGAAATTTATAGGTTTTTCCTATTATACGAGTAATTGCAAAATATTTAAAAATTTTTTACTTAAATTCAATTTTTACGATTTACAGGGAAATCCATGGGTTACTTCCCTGTAACCCATGGATTTCCCTGTAAATCGTGTGTTAGTTACCTAATTTGAAAATTATTTTCATAATGCTTGTATGTACATACATTCCTTTTGAGCAAGTTGAGAGAAAGCTAAAAAGTTGAGTTTGTTAATAAATTACAAAATGTATTCGAATTTTGAATTTTTATTAAAATTTTAATTGATACCTTCATTTTGAAAATATTAATACAATAATACAGAAATTTGGAAAAATTTTCACTCTTTAATTTTTTTATAAATTTTTTCTTAAATGAATTTGGGTATGTGTTTCAATTAAATATTTTTGAAATTCGCAAATTTTTTATTAGGTAAAATCGATATTTTAAAGATACATATAGAAAAAATATAAAATATTGCAATTGATTCTATAAAAAGGTTTTTGATCTTAATACACAGAAATTTAGGATTATTAATAAAATAACATTGAGAATATTCAAAATTTTGGTATCAAATGGCAATTATAAATACACGAGAAAAGTCGCATCTATTTTATATTATACATAATATGTATTGCAGTCCATGAAAACTTTAAAAAATTTTAAATTTCTAAACAGACTATCTTAGATTTTTATTAATTAAAATTCCAGTTTTATCAAATATTGAGTATACACGGAGGCATATATTTTTAATTTATAATATTAATAAAATTTTCACCATTTCTAAATGCCATCCTGCATACAAATCATACAAATATTAAAATTTTCAACGACTTGCTCACATATTATCACACAGAATGCAGCAATGTCGTTCCGACGCAATGTCGTGTTTCAGCTCTGGAATTAATTTTTCAAAGACCCTTCATTTATAATATCTACTTATATTTTATTCTGTTGAATTGTATTAAATTTCATATTAAAAAAATAAAATCTAAATAATTTTTCTTCAAATAAATTGCCATTTTATGAAATTTCTTAATTATTTTCAAATACCTGTCTATATATATACTATTACATTTGGTATTGATGATAAAGATCATTAAAAATTGAACACACCTCATTAAAAATCAACTTGAATAACAACATGCTTATACAAAATAATAATAAAAATGTAGAAAAAAAAATAATTAGAGCGTTTAAATATCCTCTTAACAGAAAATGACGCGTAACAAGATATTTCCTGGACATTTTTTTTTAAATTTACACATTTAAACAAACATATTAGCCTTTCATATACATATACAGATCGTAACTATATAATGTTACTGTATAACAGAAATAAAGTGTATGTATTCAAATATCAATTTCCTTCTTTTAAGTTTCAAATAAAATTTTCTCTCTCTTCAAATAATATAATTATACTTAGTTTTTAAAAAAACAAAAAACTTGTGTTATGGTCAGTTGAATATACGAAAAGTTAAAAACAAGTAAATGAAAAACCCAATTATATTTATTTACTCCTCAAAAATATAACTTTTATTTTTTTTTGTGTTTGTTCAATATTTTGTGTACAAACAATGGTATATGTAAATATTTGGTTAAATTTAAAATAAAAGAAAAACAACAATTACTTTTCATATTATAGAAATTCGTGGCTCTTCTCACTAAAACCATAAAATTTATAATAATACATAAAACCTATACCTGAAGAAAAGGAGTCATTTAGCATTTATAAAGTTGGCAATATATGATATCATTTTCGTCTAAATTTAATACATACATACATAATATTATAATGTGTACTATGGGTATTAGTAATATGCTATTATATAATAAGGGTATTTAAATATGAATTTCAGAAATAACAAGATGAAAAATTACTTACTATATTAATACCCATACACATATGTATAAGTACATGTGCGCATATAGGGTAAAAATTAATGGGTTTTTAATGATTTAACCTTAATATCCAATTTATTGTATCTATTAAAACCACTAATTCAACTTAAATAATATTTTAAAGTCCTATAATTAGCGCATCCGTTAAAAAACTCATCAAAATAAATGAAACTATACATACATATACAAGGCACGCAACCAAAAATTAGAAATCCATAAGATTATAAATGAGTGGTATATTTATGTATAGGGAGAAGTAGAGAACAAAAAAATTTGAATTTTAAAGTGAAGAGTTCTTGTTTTTGTTAGGGTACATGAGCACTTTAAATAGCGCCATAATATGATTGTTGTAAATATGGTAAAATTTACTGAATTTTTTTTCTTAAAATTCAACTCTTATCAAATTTTTCTTTAAAATATTTTTAATTTATGAAGCTCTTAATGAAAATTTCAACCAAGAAATTGTTTAGCGTTATAATATTTACAACATATATAATGGCAAATTAGATTTTCTTCTTAGCAGATAATTTTGTATGTTTATAACACGGGTTTTTGCATATACATATATATATTTCTACTGCGTGTTAGATGAGAGAGAGAACTCAACTAAATTTTTGCTGAATTATGTTTTTGGGAAAAAAATGAGAAACATTTTACGTGGTACGAATATGTGACATTCAATGATAGTAACGATTCATAAAAGAGTGAAAGTTTTTTAAAGCAAAATAAGTAATTTCAGAAAACTGATGTTTCTTCGCCAGAGGGACATTGTCTTATTTGTAAACATGCCAGGGAGATGCTCGGTTTGAGAATGATCTCTGTAAGAGCAGCTGTGACGAGGAGAAGAAGGAGACGGTGGCTCATCTCGTTTGCTAATGTCCAGCTCTGGTAAGGAACATCCGGAGATGCTTTAGGTATTTTAACGAATATGAATGCTAGTTGGTTTTTGAAAAGCTCGGTGAAGGAGTGATACCTAACTTAACCTAAGTAGAGCGAAATTATTAGTTAATTGTTTTTTAAACATTCTCTTTTTTCTTGAATAAACATTTTTTTTTTAATTTTTAAGAATTTTATATTAGTGCTTTTACAGAATTACAAAAAAAAAAACTGTCACTTTTATGATCAAAGCTTACAAAGCGATATTAACATGAAAAATGAGCATTTCGCTATACTCTACCTGCTTCAAAGAAAGTAAAGCTTTATGAATTTTGCATTCTTCCGTAAGAAATAATGTATAGATTATTTAAGTTTTCGAAGCAACTCACTTTCATTCTATCTATAGTTAATAACACATTATGATGCCGAATACAGCGTGTATGTAGTTGTTCAATCAATAATTATAGAGCCTATTACAGTAAAAATATAATATGAATGGAAATTTCTTCATACAACTGCAGAACAGATGGATGACGTTATCAAAGGAACGAGTTAAAGTCAGAAAAATTAAAAAAGTTGGTAGAGCACCCGCCTAGAATGTGGTAGATCATCGGTTCGAGTCCAGTTGGAGGAGGAAAATTTTTGAATTTTTCTGTCTTTAACTCTTTCCTTTGTTTTCGACTAAAATTTAAATTATCTGATCAACATTTCCTCCTAATATTATATAAACAGGACATTATTGGTATTTTGCGTCATGAGTGTTAAGTTTTAAATATTGTTAAATCATTATAACTTCATTGAATATAGATAACAAATACTAGATAGTACAATATATAAGCACATAATATTTTATAATGTATTGAACTGTTATACTGAGATCCATGATGAGTAAGGGATAATAAACTTTGATATAGAGATGGTACTCGTACATGTTTATTTTATTTGTGAATATTATAATTTGAATAAAATATAGATCTACATTATAACAAATTTTCTTAAACGAACCTATAAGATGATGTGCGCCAGAGCACCAAAACAAGAAAAAAAAAACTTATAAACGGAAAACGGTGCTCAAAAAAATAAAAATGAATAAATTATCCCAATAAAAAACCTATAATTTCAGATTAAAATGAAATTAAGAAAAGGCTATTATTAAAATTCTATACAGGTACATAATTAGTCCAGTGTTCTCTTTTTTTTTTGTTGTTGTTTTTGGAAGCTTTGCCATTATGCATTTATGAAAAAAGGAAAGACGTACCTTTATAAAAAAATTTTTTTTTAAAAGGAGGTTGTGATTAATTTTCGTTAATTTTTGACAGTTTCTTTGAAAATTATCTTTTTGATTTATTACCGCAAAATTTAAATAATTGGTTCATATTTAAAATTAGCATTCATATATATATATATATATGTATATATATATATATATATATATATATATAGAAATAAATGATTATTCGCTATTAGAATTAATGATTTTTAAATACAAAAGAGAAATATGTTAAAAAAGCCTTTTTATAAAAATATTATTTGAGCGTGCGAACTATAGAATGCGATAATTAGTGAATTCTTGTGGTGAATTTGGGATACGAATTGAAATTTAAAATAAATTTTTAATTTTTTTTTCTCATATTTAACATTTTTGATTGGAAATCAATGAATAAATTAACTACGATAATTAATTTTGAAAAAAAAACATAACATAATAATGAAATTTGGAAGTTTTGCCAATACCGAAATTATGTTCAATGTATTGGTATTAAAGTTGGAATAATTTTGATGTATATACAAATACAAAATAATATTTTATACCATAAAACGAGATAAGGTCTAGAGTTCACCATGCAAATAATATGACACCCTTACGAGTGAATGATTAAAAGATTTGTATGGCAATTGCCGCTCTTATTTCTTAAATTTGTACTGGTATAATAAAGAGTTATACGGAAGCAATTGAAAATTTTCCATTGAAGATAGTTAATAACCAGTTCGTTCAAAATAATAAAAAACTCGTGTAAGCTTTATAAATCTTTAATTTGAAAATGAATCACTCAACATAATGCTGAAGATTGTGTTTTGGACAGTGAAACTTCGAATATATAAGAAATAAATACCATAAAATCTTATTGAGAGAGAGTTTTAGAAATGTTCAAAAGATATTTGAGAAAACAGGAGAGTGAGAGAGTATACGATATTAATATTACCTATGGTAAAAATTGTGAATAAATTTCAATTGCTCATATCTAATCACAATAGATATTTATAACTAAATCACAAATTGTCTTAAAAATTAAAGAAAATTTCAATTCAAACCAAAATGTGAGATATTTAGCTTGAATAAACGAGAAATATTAAAAAAAAAATGATTTCCCAATATTGTATTTTATAAATTAAGATCTTAAATTTTCTAATTTCGAGAACGTATTTCTCTGATAATTATAAAATAAATTTCTGAGACCTTGTGTTTATTTCAATTTTTTTTTCAATTTTCAATTTCATATACTTATGGACCTTAATTGATTTTTTTAATAATCTAAACGGTTTTAATGTGTTATTAAATTCTCAAAAAATTTTAATTTATATATAAATGTGTATATACATAGCACAAGTACGTAATTATAAGTTGGTACCTACATTTTCTAAATTTTTTGTGAAATAACCTAAAATTGTTCCACTAGATAATTGTTAGGTAAACGTTATAATTATTTATGAGGAAAGTATTTCATTATCAACATTTACCTATATAATTAAGATATTTTCGTAAGATAAAATTTTAAATTACTATAAAATGAAGTTTTTGTTTTCGTTGTTTTTTTTTTGGAAAAGAAATTTTAAGTGGTTTCTCGAGAAATGAATATTATAGATGACTGCTAATGTTTGATATATATAGTTAATGTAGAGTACATAGATGATGGATTCAATTTGATTAATTTATTTTTAATAAACACTTTAAACATGAAATTAAAGAAAAATTAATTTTTTTCTTTTAAATTACATTAAAATGTGGCATTTTACCTTGATGAAATGATAATTTTTTTATTAAAAAATTTTTTAGGTTAAGTTTGGAAAAAAATTAAACGGAAGGACAATTAGAGAAAATGTTTTTTATTAATCAAAAATTAATAAGGAAAAAAAATAATTAATTTTTATTTTTTTTTGAGAATGATTAACTTATTTTTGTGTTTCAACTATAATTTTCATCATTGAGTGAGTTGAGAAGTTGTTGTCATTTTATCGAAGCTATAAGTTGATGTTATTATATTGAAGTTATTGAAGAAAATAAAGATAGGTCAAATGTGAGTACTAACATTTATTTATTAGAAAATATTCTATTACAATATTTATATTACAAAAATATTACATAATATATAAGCATAAGATTACAACAAATATATTGGAATAACAAATAAGCTATTCGAATAAAACTGTGTATTCAAATTGCAGCTACTTTATTCCATTTGATATTAAGACTTAAGTAAACCTGCAGTTTCACAGTTGAAACAAAAAATCAAGAAATTTGTATAGTGTCTTTTAATTGTATAATATCATCGGTTATATAAAATTTATTCCTTAATATTAATAAGTATAAGTAGCAAGAAATAGTAATACTACACAACTAGAAATTCATCCGAATATATAGAAATGTAGCTGGTCAATGAAAATAAGGACACGGCATATTAAACGAATTTCTAAACCGAATTTATGTGTTAAAATCAACTAAATTTTTGCTTATTTTGATAGTTCGAGAGCATACATGTATTACTTCGAATTTAAGCCCTCGAATTATCAGAATAATGAATCTATTTCCAGATAATACTAAAAATTCTATAATAACTTGTACACTGCAAGTTATTAAAAATTTATTAGAGCATGATGTTTCATTAGATTTTATTGTTTGTGAAAACTTTTAGGCCAAATTTTAGTTATTAGATTTAAAACCAAAAATTGAAAATTATAAATAAATTATGCGATATTTTTAAGGATTTTCAAAATTTTTATGTTAATTAAATCATTCATCCTTCCAATTTTGTAGCTAAAATTATCAACACTTTTTAATTCAATATTAAGTCCATATAGAGTGAAAATGTCACTCCGAGTAAAATTTGGCCTGTTTGGAAATTTTTAATTCAACAGTTTTAAAATTATTCTTATAATTTTGGTTTGTTTACAAAAACCTTTAGGATATTGATAACAAAATAAAAACTCTTATTCTCTTTTTATAATTTCTCTTATACCGTATAAATCATCCTATAAAATTTTAAAATCTAAATTAAGTAAAATTTTTTTTTTTTCAATTCTAAATTTCATTGAAAATTTTTTTTTTATTGAACGACTAAATTGTAGGTATATATACTCTTGTATGTGAATATATGAATTGAAATAAAGTAAATAATATTGTTAATAAAGATAATTCAAAAATTGTGAAATATACACATACATATATATATATATATATAAATATATTGTATATACTCATAAAATGTGAAAAAAAAAAGAAATCAAAAACCTTAAAGCTTAAAATCATTCACTATATTTTCAACATCCGCCGTTTCAAGATATTTATCCGCCTCTGAACTCTTAAAATGGAAATTGGGAAGATACCAAGCTTTGATTTGAATGATTTTTTTTTCTGTTTTTTTTTTTTTGCTGATTGTTTAATTTTTGTTTTTTTTTTTTATTATAAATCCCAGAACTGTGAATTAAAAAATAACATAATATAAATTTTCAACAAATTATCCTTTTCAAAGATCTTTTATTTTATTTGTTCTGGTATTGAGGTTTCTCTTCTGTTTTTTTTTTTTTATAATAACATATTTACAAATTAAGTTAGTGCAGCATCACAGGTGTTAAACAAATGCAACTTTACCTAAAAACAACAAGAGAAATAAAATTTTTTTTTTTTGTTTGTTTTTGGTTTTGTTTAATTTTTATAGGGACCTTTTATAGTGGCTGTTAAATTTAATAATAATATTAGTTTAAATAGAAGGGAAGCGAAATTAAAGGCAAGGTGTTTTAAAAATATTTAATGAAAAAAAAATTAATTCCATAAAATTTGAAGAAAATCATAAATTTTCTCATAGAAGACACGAATGTTAAGTATATATGTATTACATAATTTGTGTTTGAAAATTCAGATTATTTAAACTGTTCGCATCCCGCTACATGCAAGTGTTAACTTAAAATGCATGCTTAAACTTTTTTAATGAAAATGGTTTTCCTTTAATAAACATGCTATTAAATAATTTTTCTAAAGTGCTTTTAAATTGCATACCTTTTTTTTTTTTGAAATTTATTTGAATTTATAAAGCAATAAAGTACTATACCGGTTGTTTTATTATATAGAAGGTTTAATGTATATGCCCCTATATACAACAAAACAGAAATTTTTCATTACGCATAAACACATCTTTTACCAAAATTCGAATAAACCTAGTAGAGTGAAATATATTTGCCAAATAACTTGAACTTATTGAACTTAAAACAAAAAGTGTTCATAAAAAATGTAAACGTGACTGTATTAAAAATAATGTAAACACATTGTGTGTAACTCAAATATAATGATCCTCATTTAATTGTAATGGAAATCCGCGAAAAGGAATTACAAAATCTTCTTCTAAAACCTGTTTTCAGCTACCCTATTTAACGTAAGGTTTTAGAACACTTATTATATTTCACAATTTTTTTTTAAATTTCTAACTAATTTTCTTTCATTTCTTCCAAATAAATACAACTAAAATTTTAACAAAAATTAAAAAAAAAGAAAATCTAAAATTTTCATAATAAGTAAAAGAAAAAAATTTATAAACAAAAATAAAAATTTTAAAATGTTTAATTTATTTACACCCACTCTGTATTTCATTAATTTATTTTTATACCCTAAAGGCGTCGTAGCCAACCTATTCAAGTTTAATTTTTATTGATACAAAAACCAAAAACAGAACAACAAAACAAAAAAAAAAATATAATATAAAAAAAATAATTTTTTTTTACCTTTTATTTGCACATTTTGTGGAAGCAATCAAAAATTGCCATCTCACGGCGGCAGCAGAATGAAAAAAAAAATCACACTGCAATATTGCAAATCAACAAATAAATGAAATACAAAAAAAAAACTATATAAAACATTAAAAATTAAAACAAAAAACACATAACGCTTAAAAAACAAATTTAACAACCGATTAAACAACCATCCTTTCAGTACCTGAATCTTAAGATAAACAAGAAGAAAATTTATGACCAAAAATATAAAATAAAGTAAAAAAATTTTTTTCGCTTTGTTTTTTTTTTTATTTTTTTTGCTTTTTCTTTTCTTTTTTTGTGAACAAAAAGAAAAGAACTTCTTATTTAAATTGAAATAATTTTGTACTTGGTTGTTTTGTTGATTGTTTGCCTTATTTTCATTTTCTTATTTAGAAGAAGAAGGAGAAAAAAAATTTAGCATTTAATTTACAAATTGGTAAAGCGCAGAATGACGTTTATTTAATTCTCTGATGTCTCCATATTGTCTCTGTGATAAAAGAAAGAAAAACCTAGTGAATTTTCTTTTTGTTTTTTCATTTTTAACAACAATAATGTTCTCTTTGTATGACAATTTTTGCTTTTTTTTTTTTGAAATTTATTTGAATTTATAAAGCAATAAAGTACTATACCGGTTGTTTTATTATATAGAAGGTTTAATAAACCTAATCATTATCATTATACTATTTAGTTTTTTTACCTTATATAATCTTAACGATATACGCCGACGGGTATGAATTTTGTATTTTCTAAAAAATCTCAATTCAATATAGAGTCAAGGTATTAAAATGAGATTGGTGTTATTTAATAAACAAAAGGACAACAAAAGAAAAGGAATCTGGAAATTATAAAACAAAAGACTATTGTTTTGAAAATCGAAACAAAAACGTCCGTCTGTCTGTAAGTTTTTTAACTAAAGTAAGTTTTACAAATGAATCTCTTAGAAGGTTTTCTGTTTAAGTCATATTTCTTTCTGAAATTGGACATATAATGAAATGTTTGTAAATATAATAGCACGTTTGGAGAATTAAGTCTCATTATAAGTAGGCAATGAATTTATTTTTGTTCTTTAAATTAAAATTCAAAAAATTATTAAAGTTATTCTTTAATAACGCTGAAAGAAATTTGATTTAACACTAGCGAATTTCCGCTGGAAACTTTTGAGCTAGTAATGTCGGATTTGCATCACTGTGAAGATTATAAATGTTGTGAAGGTTAGGAAGCTTAGAAAAAGTTATGTTTTATCGTTTTAAGGCTTATCTAAGCCGTTAAACAACTTTGGTCCTTTGCGATTCTGTCAACGATTACAGATTTTATCGCTTTCCTATTTTTAATTTATATTGAAATTAAAACTTGGAACCAATTTGTGAGAAAATTGTAATTGGTTCCAAGTTTTGTTAACAGAACTATTAACAATATTTTACGCATTTTTGTAAATCTAGAAATAACTGAAAAATTAAGATTATTTTAGAAAAATATTTAGTTTAAAAACAAGTACAAAACTATTCAAATAAATTAATTTTTATAAAAGAAATAATTTATACATACATACGTTGTTTTTAGGATTTGATGGTCTTCCTGAAATCATATGACGCTCTTTGACAGTTTTTTTTATATTTACATTTCCTGTTTTGTATTCCGATTAATTTGGAAAAATTTCAGCTCTAAATCTCGATTCTAAACTTAAGTACTGTTTTTTGTAAGAGAACGGAACAATATGAAATAATAATTTCAGTTTGTTGATTATAATACGAGTAAACTTAATTAAATAAATTCAAAATTCGAAATATTTTTTCTATAAATTTTTAAATTGTCGTAAATGACAACTTACAAAAAAGCTCAATTCTTAAATTCTTTATTTTATAAATAGAGTTGTGACATATAATATTAAAAAACAAAATGAGAATAAAATGAAAAAGAAAACAAAAATTTAAAAACAAACAAACATGAGGGCTTGTTCTTCTACATTATCACTTTAAAATGCAAAATTCATGTTCATTTAAAGATCAGCGTTCATGCATCATTAATAAAATTAATTTCACGAGTTTTTTACTGCAACATAATTGGCAAAACACTACAATTACTATTATAAAGTTTTTAAGACTAGACAAGACGTATTTTGTAGCAAATACAAAAAAAAAAGGAAAGAAAATCGAATGAAAAACTTAAAGAAAATGAAAAATCACGAAATTCCTAGAAAAAATTTTCTACCGATTTTATTTTATTCTTATTAAGTGATTAATTTTTATATCTGGATTTTAACTTTACATATTCTATAGTGTTAAATTAAATTGTAATTTTTTTAGTTGTTCTTATAGTGTTCTTCTCTGTTTTATGTTTACTTAGTTTATAAAGTAATTTGTTTTTATATATAGATATATGAATGTTAAATAAAGTTAATTAAATTAATTCATTAATAAATTAATGTCACTTTGTTTAGAAGAAGTTGAAAATTCTTTGAAATTTTGCAAATGATGCATAATAATTAAAAAAATTATCATAAATTGTAATTTGTGAAATATGAGTATATAGGGGCCATTAAATTATATATAAAAATGTACAAATATTTAATTTTGTTAGTTAATTTTTCATTAATTAATTAAAATTTATTATGAGTGGTTTTGTAATATTTTTTCAAGTTTTCTCGATTATTAGAAAATGAGCATCTTAATTTGCATGCCTAATAAAATTATGTTGAATGTAAAAATTAATTATGAATATTAAATTTGGATAAATTAAAAATTATTTAAAAAAGAAATCTTTAGTTATATTGCTAAGAACTAGAAGAGTTGCAAGAATTGATAAATATTTATTACGAGTCTGAGTGTTACTATGAAAAACCAAGTTTAATTGAAGTTTTTGTTTTATTACTGCGTTATATTGCCTATATTTAGGAGCAGTTTTAATATACCAGTTTTAAACAAGTTCTATTATTGGATTAAGATCAATTTGAATTGCTTACCAATTCCTTATGAAGAATTTTATGGTAATATTTTTGTTTTTTTTTTTTAAATATTACACCAGAGATTCCAATTAAAGTCAATTAAAAATTCTGACCATTTCTCGTTCATATACAACTCTTAACATATAAGAATAATTTGTTCCATTCCTGC
Organism: Condylostylus longicornis; assembly: GCF_029603195.1. NCBI lineage: Eukaryota > Metazoa > Arthropoda > Insecta > Diptera > Dolichopodidae > Condylostylus > Condylostylus longicornis. Next base: position 992,558 of record NW_026577984.1, read on the forward strand.
GTTTGCCGAATATAAATTTTGCATTGCAGTTTGCTTTTTATCAATTATTTTTAAGATATTTTTGTAAAATTTTGTAGATGCCAAGAAGTGAATTTGTTATTAGCTGAATACAAATAATTATTACTGATTAATTTAAATTAGTTTTAAGCTTTTCAATAATATTAAATTAAGAATTAAAATTGAACTTGTGTTGAAATTATGAATTAAAAAATATCCGCAAACAATTAATCTCAAGTTAAATATGAATTTATAATTGAATTAACAAATACAAGTGCTTGTAATTAGTTTTTGAATATCATAATTATGTTACACGATCGCTTTGACTGCATAATATTGAATGTGCTTCCGAAATTCTATAGCAAAAAATCTAATGTACTATAAGTTAAATCCAAAGTCAATACTTTCCAATTAGTAGTAAGAGTAATGCTAAATGTTAAATTTGTATAGAGTTTTGTATAAAATAAATAACTTGTTTAAATCTTATGAAGATGATTACATTTTAAATTATATTAACTTTTGTGTCCAATTTACTTATACCTTAAATTCTTGATTCATGAGATTGCATATTATATGTATGTATTTTATAATGCGACATGAAAAGTATTTTGTTAAGTGAAAATGTAAAATCAAAATAATTTAAATTGTAATCTCTGACTACATGCACCTAATTAAATGAGATTAACATGTTCGTAGCGAACGCGCGATTTCTTATTAAAAAAAAAATTCTTAATTGAATAAAATTAAAACCAATTTTTATTTCATTGTGTTTCTCTTTGTTTTTTTTTTTCATTTTCTCTTTATTTCTCCTTTTTTTTCCACATCAATTAATCCTATCTCAATTTACAAAATAAAAAATCTCTATAGAAAAGAATACAGAAAAGAGAAAACAAAACAATTTTTATATTGATTCGTTTTTCACCTCTTTTATGCAATACAAGGAGAAAATCTCATTTTTATAAAAATAACGCGAAAAATAACACGGAAAAAAAATTTAATATACAATCTTTTTGATACCAATATTGAACAAATATGGTTTCGAATATAAATTCTTTTTCAAGTTTTATCTATTAGCATATATCTCCGAAAAGGGATATAAATAAGTTCGATATATACTTACATACTTATATATACAAAATGTATAATGATCATATTATTATCCTCATATATGTGCATATACTACAGCTCCTTATAAAGAGAAATCTTACATAAAGAAGGAATGTAGAAAATTTGCACATTGCAATACAATTCCAATAATCACCTGGTGACCATTTCATTATTTCTTTTATTCTTTTATCATAATCAATGCATCAAATCCTCAATATTCAACAAAATCGCATATATGTATATTTATACACATTCTTACAACAAAACAAGAAAGGAGCAATGAATAAAAACATTCAAAAAGCGTATATTATTGTCCCAAGAACGAATAAATTATTTTATATACACGTTTATAAATATGTTTATAATATTATTTACTTTACAGAGTGTTTCAATTATTAAACATAATATTTCGAACAGTACATTTGAAAATTAATAATTTTAGAAAACTAATTGTAATTTTTTCATAAATAAATAATGAAAAAACAATTTTGAAACAAGGAATTAATATCGCAGATTCTAGAAGATATGCACGATCGATTTTTATAATAAATTTTATTTTTTTGATTTTGGATTACGTCAATCTGACATTAGACTTAAAACATAATGAATATGTTTCCGAAATAATTAGCCATCCAATTGTAAAATTATCCGAGTTTAATTAATAAAATTAACAATTCTGTATAAAATTTCTCTTTTTCTATTAAATATATTTTTCACTAATAGTTAGGGTACACTCTATATATTGATGTTATAATATATTCATGATAATTTATATGTAGCTTGCGAGCATGTTAAAATAGATTTATGTATATAAAAGGAAGCTATATACACCTTATAGTCTCCTCATATATCTCATCAAATCTTTAAGGGAATATTATATTGATGTATGCAGTGCAATTGGAATAATCCCTCCAAAATAATGTCCATATTCAACAGATTCCATAAATACAAAAAGAAAAAATATATTGTATGTCTTTGTACAAATTTTATAAATGTTGGAATATAGTATATGCATGTCTATTTGTAGAAAAAATATAGACACAATGAATACTGAACAAAATTGAATTCAACATTATTATACTTACAATATTATAACAAAAAATTACACATTTTATTTATTTTATCCCATATAGTAATTCAATTCAAAAATGAGGAATGTAATCAACACCAGAAGAGAACTCAATTGCGAATTTAAAAAAGAAGATAAAGAAAATAGTTTTTTTTTATTAAAATAAACGCAAAATTTCTATATTGGTATTAAGAAATGTAAAAATATTTAACGACATAAGGTAAAAATTGCATTTTTATATGGTACATGTCTGAACATCTGTCTGCCTGCTTAGTAATGCTGCAGAGGTGAGTTCCTATTCCAATTAATGCAAGAGAAATTCAAAAGAACGATTTCCAAAGTAACAATTTTTAAAAACATCACCCAATTTGCAATGAAAAATGATTTATTTTTTCAAATTTACAACCAACTTCTTTCTAAAACATAATAAACGTTTATAGGTGCATGAGTTTTGATTTCATCTCGTAGAGTTTGAAATTCTGAATGCGAATCTTATTAGTTAAAACTTCACTGCAATAGAATTACTAAAGCAGCGCTACCAACAAAAAATTTAGAATGAAAAAGTTTGAGTTATGTTATTTATTAATTGAGTTCTCTATTGATTGAACTAAAAAATTTTATGCCGCCGACTTGACAGAAGATCTTTTACAGTTCTACCAACAAAAACGGAATTCTTTTTGCAGCAAACTACAAAAACGTGCTGCCATTACAGATCTTTGTTGGAACAGTAAACGCAAATTCAACTGTACCCAATTTGGCAAATTTTAAGATGTGAAAGATGTTATGTTAGTTCCGATGTACCAGGGAGTACATACTTAAATAATGTTAAATTTCAAATTTTCGAAAATTGTTTAAAAAGTTTTGGAATAAGATTTAATTTTTAGGAAATTTAACAAAAAATTTCGAAGAGAATAATTTATTTATAAAGGCTTAGTTGAAAATTATTTTACAAGCCTTGAATTGATACATGAAATTTCAGTCTTAAATATTTGGGTAGTAAAAGGAAAAATTGATAATTTTACGAAATTAAAAATCTTTTTAAATTTATTGACAATTACTTGAACCTTTCCATTATTAAGCTAATTTACACTCAAAGTTAAACATTTAAAAAATATAATAAAACTTCAAAAAAAAATCATTTGGAAAATTTAATAGGAGTTTAATGGATAAATGACACACAGCAAACTAAAATACACAAAGCAACACCATAATGTTTCCAGACTAGTCATTTATGCATAAACCTACCTATATTTGTATATTTGTATATATTTACTTAATGTATATGTATTTAGAATATAAAGGGAATAACATGCTAAAAAAAACATAAAAGGAGAAAAACATTATAAAATATCCTACAAAGTTATTTGTGACTATCTTTAAAGAATTCATGTACAGGTTATTAAGATTCAGAGTTAAAACGGACAACTAAACATGTTCTAAAATTCTAAAATCACCTCAAGTCATACATAAGTGTAGATAAAAATATAACAAAATGTTTATTGTACTATAGAATAATAGTGAAACAATAATAAAATGTGAGTTAACAAACCGGACAAGTAACAAATTCCTTTTGGAGTGTTTACATATGTTTTTATCCTTATTACATCAAATCAATTGCCTATATACGTATATGTAGAAAAATAAGGAAAAAATAAAAATGAAAAATTCTAAAAGTGTAAATTGAGATTATTTTCTTTGTATACAATATAAATCCACTATAGCTATTATAAAAAATGTTGATAAATTAAAATGTGTAGGAACAATTTTTAGCTTTAATTCTATTTTGTTTTGTATTCGCTCGCATTCTTTAAGTTTTGTGAATTTTGTGAATTTTTATATTTTATATTTGAAATTTTGTGGTATAGGTTGGAAAATGCTAACTATATTTATTAGAATTATAGATTTAAAAGATCAAATCGAAAAGTGAAAAATCGTTAATATTAAAAACAAAAAAAAATTAAGACGTAAGAATTTTGAAAAGAGAAAATTAGGATAAAAGCCAGAGTAATTATAAGAGCACTTTTATAAAATAAAGTAAAACTTGGGAAACTAAAAAAGAAGATTTATTTAATTTTTTCAATGCTCCAGGATGTGTGATTTGCAAGTTAAACCAGTATTTTCTCATAATCTCATAGCAAAATTTTATTGGAGCATGCACTTTGCAAACGTGGTATTATCTGTGGCGATATGAATTTGTTTAATTGATTGCATACATTTAGGAGCTGTGAAATTTCTTAATTGTTTTAGAAAGTTTTTGTATTTTGTATCCCTTTCGGTAAAAGCATTTGATCATCTAATTAATTTCATGGGAATTTTTCTGAATGTCACGGTCTCTTTGTGTGACCAGTAAAAGGGAAGATTTTCAAATAACTAATTCATTGTTAAACAGCATTCAAAAAACAGATTGTATTGGAAATCTTTTCTAATTGTAAGAAATTGTTTTTGTTTTTTATTCGGCTGGCTGTACTAAAAGTTAGTAGATAACAAAACTTAGCCGTTGAAGAATTGATGTTCGTAACTATTAATTCAAAACTAATTCAATTGCCTATTATCAAATACATAGATTAAAAAAAATTTAATTGCCATCAAATTGTTTTTAATCTATGCAAATAATTATGAAACGCACTGCGCATCTTGAAGATCGTAAAATATTTTCTTAACACGGTTAAATTTCGTAATAAATTTCGGGTGTGAATTGTGTACAATTGAAGACCATTTTGTAATTCATAACGAAACAATTTTTTTTTACAGATTTATTTGGAAAATTAAGAGCTTTACTGAAAAAAATTTAATATCTAAATATTACACTAATAAATTTCAAAAGAAGAACATAAAACTGCGATTGTATAACCCAAATGTTTTACTACGATTTTGTGCGGTTTTATTACACCATTTTAATTATGCTTCTTTCTTGGTCATTTTGCAAAATTTCGTATTTTCTAAAAATATAGTCTTTGATATAAGGAAAAAGTATGAGCCTGTACTCAGATAAAAAGAGAAAACAGAGTGTTCTCGGTTCTTATATTTGCGTTCATTCTTAAAACATGAAAATAAAAAGATGGGACAATCAAATAATTAAATTCGAAGAATATTACTGTAACTCTTTAATAAATATAAAAACAATTTAAAATAATGAAGACATCTTAATTCTTTATAATTTATAATTCTAACTTTATATGTAATGTTCATGTGCCTACATACACTCTGATTAAAATCTTAACAAAAATAACAACTGTTATTCTCTTATATACACTCCTGTATTTAATCTTCTTCTCAAAATGATCTTAATAAAACGAATTTATCTTCTTTTAAACTCAAATTACAAACAATTTTCCAAATATGTTCAAAAAAGAAAGAACAAGAATTACAGAAAAAATCCATGAACCTGAACAACAATCTATCTTGTTTTAAGTATAATAAACTAGTTAATAAAAAAGTTACATTTTAGTTTCATATTAATTGTCGTATAAGTAAATTTTGAACGAACAACAACAGTAGGCTTTATTATACAAATATTTTATAATCTAAGAACTTGTATATATACAACTTGTATTCAGAACCGTGTATAATTTTCTTTTCAAATGTAAACTTATGATTTAGTTTAGATAATTTAAATAATTTACAATTTAGCTTTGATATAGGACCACCGATTTATTTGTTATTATCGCGTGCTACCAACAAGTTCATGTTATACATTAATATGCACATATAGTAACAACTAAATTGTGTTATATTAGAATCATTTGGTAAAAAAGGGTTAAATGTTAAAATTAAATTACTGGAAAAAAAAAACAAAGAAACAAATTAAATTAGCTTAGATTTAACGCTTTCTATACAAAAATTTAATTATGTATTTAATTTTTAAAAGAATAAAAAAAATTATTTGAATTGTATAACATGAAAAATGTCTCAAAAAGAAAAATCATAAAAAGCATTTTGATAATTTCATTTTAAACTCTGAAATACATACATACAGAAGAACAGTTTAGAAACATTTTAAATAATGAAAAGGGTGGTATGAAATTTTTTTCAGGGAAATATGAACAAATTTTGTATTTGTATGCGTAATTAATTTTGCCGTTTCATTTGAATGTAAATGATTTTAAAAATTTAAGGAACATTAATAATAAAATTTCATTGAATTTTTTAAGTACAATAATATAGTCTTAATAAAATAGAAATATTTTACAGTTGACTATAGTCTGTCTGGAAATCGGCGTAGAAGAGCTTATAGGCGATCTACTTCTCTTATAGAAGTTAAGGCATGAAATTTTCATCTCAACGATTTCTGTGAATGGAGTGTTGAGGAGGAAAATGAGAAATCAAATAATGTTCTACAAATTAAAATTATTTTAATGATGGCGAAAAATCTGTTAAAATGCAATGAAGTGTCTAATAAAATACTCTCCTGATAGCAATGGTACCATTTTCAGACTGCGTCTTACTACTTATAACAATAAGAAGAATATTAAATTAACGTCGAAAATTTGTCTTGAATTGGAGCATTTATGACAAATTGTGACTGAAAACTATTATAGTATTTCAACTTAATTCCCATCAAAAATCAGTGGGTATAAAATAAAATGAGCCTAGTATTACAATATTGTTTTGTTCTCTTTTAATTTTTTACTATTTGTTTTTTTTTTATTTTTTTGACAATCTAATGGTTTTTTCTTCGTATAACTTCTGTTATATTATTGTGATGTTATATTCTAAATCATATACCATTAAATATAATTTACCTTAAAATTTAATTTACCAAAAATTCTTTTGAATTACGTATAACTACATAAGTTATGTGTTTACACAATTTATAAAAAGAAGAAAATCAAGTAGATTTCTAACTCTAATTTCTTCGTTAATTTATATGAAAGCGATGCAATATTTATACACATTCATACATACATTTATGTAAAAAAAAATATTGCCGTAATTGTGGTGTGTGGCATTTACATTATGTGGTACTTGTGTTATATCTCTGGATAATGATGTTCTTAAAAGGAAACATCATTTTCTCTGTAATAATTTAATTTTTTTTTAATATTCTGTTTTTTTTTGCTTTAATGTTTCTAACATCAAAATAAAGTTTTTTTTCTTTATTCGTTTTTTATTATATTGTATATTATACTCGTATACACACATTCATCTATATACACACATATACGTAAATTTGATCTTTAGACTCTTTATTACGGCTTTAACCTTAAAGGTTAATTTACGCGTGGTAAATGATCACGCAAAGTAGTGGATTAACAAAAAACAAAAAAAAAACTAAAACGCTTAAGATAATAAAAAGAAAAATAAGAAAAAAAAATTAAACTAAATCAAAATGGCAACTTTTCTCTTTCCGTAATACGCCATTAAATCTCTTAAGTCTGTCTATTTATGGATTTATAAACAGATAAAACTAGTTATTAAAAAAATTGAAAAAAAGTTATTCCAAGAATTTTTTTCTATGTTTCTGATCTTATTTTTTTATGCTTTTTTTTTTTTTTGTAAATTTATGTATTACATTAGATCAAGATGAAAATTTGTTAACATAAACTTTCGAAATAATGATTACCTAGTATACCATTAATTGCTTTAATAATAAAATATTGTATAAAGCTGTCATAATATGTGAGAAATGTCAAAATACTGGTTTTATTTGAGAAAATGCGTTAGCTCATAAATTGTATACAATCATATATAAAGGAAATGTCAAAATAATGAGGTTAATTATAGAAAAATAATAAAAATTCTTTTTTATTTGACAATTTAATTGAGGATTGCAGTTGGAAACATAAGGATGAATGCAAACTCTAAATTGTGGCTGTATATAATTTGTGTTTTTGAGTTTAAATTTATTATTTAATAATGCATAAACACTTTAAAAATACATTCGAAATTTCCTATTATATTCCTAAGATGAAATATTTAAATGAAAATGATCTATTCTAAATCCATACGTAATACGAGTATGTATACTCGTACATATTCTAATATCGTCTTGGTGAAGAAATAAATTTTCTCATTTTAAAGCACTTATATGTGTATTAAGTTGTAAGCGATTAAAAAATGAGTAATGTGAAATTAATATTTATAACTGATAATTCTGATTCTTCCAGAACTGATATTTCTATCCGTTTGATGTATATATGTATCTTTGCACATATGTACATGATATTGAACTGATATTTTTGAAAGTTTTATTAATATAGAATCAGAATTAGTAAGAATTTAATATTATATATTATTAATAATTAATTGCTTATTTCTAATGTAAAATCTAATATTGAATTCAGAGGGAAGTAAGTTCACTAATATTCTTAACTCTCTTGATTGTGCCTAATATTTGAATACTAAACGTTCAAATTAAAAAATAATACATTTGGTTGCCAATTGTCCCTAGAAAACTGCGTTTGAATAAAAAAATTAATTGAAAATTTAAATACCTTCAAACTTTCTTGTCTTCCAGATGGTAGTAGCACAGAATGAAGTAGAAAAATATTTGATTTAAAAATTTAGAGCAATTGTTATAATTGTTTTTTATTGTTATAATTATTTTACATTTTTTACCATATCTCCGGTAAAGTAATTGATGAAATTTCTTGAAATTTAATATTCTAGTTGCGGTTGTTATCGAAACTAACTAGTTAATTCGAATGGTATACAAAGCTGAATGCTACTAAGGGCCAAAATTACATTTTTCTAGGCATGTTCACTAAAAGCTTACTAATTTCGTTAAAATTAGAAAGAATTCCTAAGAATTAGCAACATTTTGGATAAACTAGCTACAATGCACATTGCAGTCAGTTATTAGCTGATCTCATCATATTTCTTATATATCACAAATTTAATTTAGACTCGGCGAACAGATATTTTTTATGAGACACCTATAGAACTTCATTTAATACAAAAGTCTGTATATTTTTAGTGTATTACCGATCGATTTGATCAATTTGAATATGTATCTCTTGAAATATGCAAAAGTCAAATTAATATTGAATATTTTTTTATGATAATCATATTTTAAACCGGACCGGAATTTCGATGTTTTTTTTATAAATATTTTTAATAATCGATTCGATTCAACAAAAAATCGATTATGAAACATTAATTTGTTTGTTTTTTTTACTTAAAAAACTTTTCTTAAATTTCATTTTTATTTTGTACTGCGTTTATTATTTTTTGTCGTTTTATTAACATTGTTCTGTGGTCCAACTCATCTTTTAGTCACTTTTGGGAATAAGTGCGGTAGCTTGAATAATACAAAAATAATAATTTTTTTACTAAAAACTATCGAAAATAAAAAACAATTTACTTTTTTATGTTGAAAAATTTTTAATGTTTCCTTAAAATCAATGTGAAATCTTTTCGGAAACTCTTTGTCATAAATATTTTCAATATATAACAAGAACGAGTGTATAAAATTGAAATAAAAAGAACAAGAAGAGGAGATTAAAGAATGCTTAAAAAATACAAGAAGTTTCTACAGCAAACATCACAATGCGGCAAATAAATTGATTTTCTTTTATGATATCAAATCATATCAATTCGTTTATTATTCGCCATAAATTTTATGTTCCTTTTTTTTAGCCTATATTATAATAACCACTGGATCGTTATAGGTACATATATTGTAAATGCACAAAAAAAAATATAATATTAACTTACATGTTGAAATTGTACTTGAATTCAAAGGAAAACGACAAGAGCGGGAGTTAAAGAGAGAAACTTGTGTTTTTTTGTAATTAAAATTTCTTTGAGGCTTTGTTTCTTTTTTTTTTAATTTACCAAATTAGTGTAGGGAACTGTTAAAATCGAAATATTTCTTGACACATTAGTGACATTCAAAGAAAACTTTAAGGATTTTTAATGTCCTTTTCATATTGTTTCTTTTTGTGTGTTTTTTTTTGGTTATCGCAAAACTTATATGTGATGTGCATTGATTTGTAAGTACGTTTCATAAATTTAAAATATTTTCTTTTTTTCTGCTTTTTGAAGTTTTGTGAATACCTTACTCAATATTACTTTATTTTTTATTTATCGTTGAATTAAATTTCAACTAGCAGTCAACAAAACAAAGGAACAGAAATTATGACAAAAAAATTGACAGATATTGTTTTATTTAATTTTTTTTCTCAGGTTGGTTTAATTTAGGTGATATTTTCTCATCTAATTACTTTGACTTTTTCATATTCCAAAGGATTGAGGTTGTCCCATGTGAAATTTTGCTTGTTTTTTTTCTACAATAAGAAATCTTAATACTATGTTGTTTCAAATAAGTATTAGAAAAATATAAACAATAAATACTTTCATGAAAATGATAATAAATTTGTAATCTAAAGTGCTGGGTTAGCACGTCCGGGCTTTCCTTCCTGGAATTCATTAATTGTTAGTCAGTTTGATTAAATTCAGGGAATTATGACTATTAATAAACCTGACGGATATTTGAGCTCGCCTATCTTTGCCTCCCCATGACTTTGAACACTTGTTTGCACCATGTACTTGATATTAAAATCTTGCATACTTATAGGAGAACAAAAATACAAAGCAGCTTTTAGAAGCGAATGAATAACTTATTTAACTAGAGCAGTTGTGAAGTACTGAAGGTATGTTCAGAAATAGCTCCATTTTCTGATAGGAAGGAAATGATGCTGTATTGTTCTTATAGAAATTTGATCAATTACATCATTTAACCGGACCGCAATTTCGATGTCTTTTTTTTAATTTTTTTAATAATCGATTCGATTCACCGAAAAATCGATTATGAAACATTAATTTGTTAATATATTTTCAAATTGTTGTATTGCAGCCACAAACGTAGCAAAATAAATTTGATTTATAGTTTATGAAAAAGTTGTTTATAACAATTGTAATGTCGGGAAATTAACAATTTTTTTGTTTAGCGAAATATTAATTTCTACAGCGTGTTAAAATTATTTTCTACAATATATCAAAACTATAAATTTTTACAAATTACAGTTAGAAACTATGAGAAAAAAAATGTTAAAATTTTTTTAAATTGTAATTTTGTCACAGTGACATATACCAATCGTTTACCAGAAAAAATACGGTTTTTAAAATTTTATTTATTTTTTTTTCCTTGCTCCTCTTGGGAGCATAGGGCTTCCACTCGACATCTCTATCTTGTTCTATTTTGGGCTATTTGCTTGAATTGACTCCATGTTAGATCTGCGTTTTCTAGTTCTGATTTTACAGATCTACGCCAGGTGTTTCTGGGGCGTCCAGGGCTTCTTGAACCCTGCGGGTTCCACTCTAAGCTCATTTTAGCGATATTATTGGCGGGTTTTCTTAGAGTGTGCCCAATCCATTTCCACTTTCTTCTTCTTATTTGCCTTCCGATAGGTTCTTCGCCTGTTATTATCCAGAGGTCTTTGTTGCTTATCTGTCTTGGCCAGAATATGCGGCATATTATTCTAAGGCATCTATTGATGAATACTTGCAACTTTTGACTGATAGATTTTGATGTTAGCCAAGTTCCGCTGCCATATGTCAGAACCGATTTCACACAAGACCGGAATATTCTGACCTTAGTCGTTCTGGATACCTGGCTACTTCTCCATATCGGCTGCAGTCTACCGAACGCCGCTCTTGCTTTCTTCAGTCTGTTGTCTATATCTTCTTGGGCCCCGCCTTCAGGTGTTATGATGCTTCCCAGGTAGCACAAGTTGCTAACGAACTCTATTTGTTGGTTATTGAGCTCCAGACTGGCTGTGCTAGTAGAGTTTATTCTCATCGCCTTTGTTTTGTCTATGTTTATTTCTAACCCCACAAGTTTGGCAAGTTTTTCAAGATGTTTTAATTTGCTCTGCATGTCGCTGATCTTGTGGGACAGAAGGCAGATGTCATCTGCATAATCTAGATCCTCCAGATGTTGAGTGAGACTCCAGATTATGCCCCTTCTTTCTGCTCACAGAGAAGGGGCATAATCTGGTTTTTAAAATTAAAAATACTTAATGGTTTTAATGTAGAAAGTTTCCAGAAAAACGATATTTTTAGAATTTTGTAAGACCATAGTTTTTTTTAACAAGGACAAAATAAGCAAAAATTTTCTTCTAGAAAAATATTTTTCCATCAAAAATTTTTTTATTTATAAAGTTGCAGCTCCGTGTCTACGAGGATGTACAAGTTTTGTATAAAAACGATGAGACAGCTAGAGTATTTCACTTTATTTGTCAGACGAAGAGATCCAGTGAGAGCACGGTTTTTCTTTCGTAAAGCTTTTACATCCAAATGAGCTATTTTTAAGTTAATTCTATATGTACAGCTAAGTAGTAAGCAAACATAAATAATTCGCAGATTAATTAAAATAAATACCCACCTTAGTTGGTTTTGAGTTGCAATTTTCGAAACTAAAAATTTCTAATAAAATCTTTTTAGAAAAATTACATGATATACAGTATTTAGTACATAAAAACTCTAAACTGCACTATAAAAAATTCTAAAAGAATAAATTTTTATACAAACTTGTTTTATTACCTAGCTAGATTATAATCGTATGGTTGAAAAAGACTAACTAATTTAATACAGTGTATATAATATTAAAACAAAAAACAGATGAAGAGAAAAAATCAACTAAAAATTAAAACAAGATATGAGACATCAAAACAAATCCAAACAGACATGATGTCTCGAAAGACCATCTAAGAACATCATATTCTAAAATACTATCGTCGTCACATCATTTATCTATAATAATAATAATAATCATCAAAAAAAATATCATCAATATAATCATGACCATCATCGTCATCATCATTGGCATCAGTATTATTATCCTTAGCATTATTATTATTGTGATTATTATAAATATTAGCATTATCAGTGGTAGCAACATGATCAGCAATAATAATAAGCAACAAAAATATACCTATGTATATTTGTATTATACGCATATTCATATGTATTTGTATACATATATAAAATTATCAAAGTTTGTATACATACGTGAATTCCCAGTAATCTCGTTATATAACCAAAATATTTTATTTTTTCAATGTTTTTCCATCTTAGTGTGGTTGTTAAATGAAAATGCAGCAGTAAAAATAATATAAAGAGTTGCAATGTTTAAACCAATTGGTTATAAGGCGAATTGAATTGGAGAATATATATTATGTGTATGTACATATACATAACGTATGTATGTAAAATGAAAAGGTTAAAGTAAATTCAATTTTATGCAACATTTTTCTTTATTATGGATTTCTTGTTGGTTATTTCTCATTCCATTAATATGTTGATAATGTTGATGTTCTTGTTTGATGATTGTTTTATGTTGTATTTTGTTTTTGTTTTTGATTTTTCGCTTGTTATATTTTTGTTGATTGTTGTTACAGAAAAGTTTTTAGTAGCCAAGTAAGCGCCTTTTTAGATATAATCTTAAATTGTTATTTTTATTATATTTCTTTTTTGAGGTAACTTCTTTTGGATACAAGATGATTGTTGAAAATTGAATTTAGAAAATTGATGTATACGAGTGTGTATGCAACTGCAAATACATTATTATATACAAAAAACATAAAATATAAGAAGAGAGAAAAATTAATGTAAAACAGAGCCTAGAATTTTTGAGGATTTCTCCCATAAAGGAATTGAATTAAAGATAACGAGCTAAATTTGATTGTTGTCTCATATAAAATACTTATTCTGTTGTATGTATTGTTACAAAAGCATTTACTATACATGTATATACATTATGCAAAGGGAATAAACTTAAAATTCTAAAGTATGACTTACAAGAAAAAAAAAATAGAAAATTAAAATCACAATGATTTGATTTGAAAATCTGATAATCTCTTACAATAATTGTGTGTTTTTGATTTTTTAAGAAATTTTTTTTTATTTCTGTAAGGATTACCATCTTGCTTTGAAATTCTTTATATTTTTGTAAAATTTTGTTGAAACAGTTACAATAAAATTATGTTGAGGAAAATGGTTTATTGCAGTCAATTTGCCCATCCGCTTATTCGCGTATCTGATTACAAAACTTTTACATACTTTGAAATAAACAGCTGAAATTTTGAATAGAGATGGATCATTCCCGATAATCGATTTTATATTTTAAAATAAATATATTTCTCATGCTTCCTCTTATCGTCGTCCTCATTTTTACTGGTACAAAATAGTTGTTTTTATCCTCGTAGAAGCCATTTTTACTGGTTCAAAATAGGGGCACAGTACAATTTTTTGGCAATTTTTAGAAATTTAAAGTCTTAAGCATAGAAGAAGTATTAATATCTTTTAATGACAAAATATAATTATTTAATTCAACCGATTTAATTAACTGATCACCTCCTGAAAATATGCAATAACAATATATTTATTTACGGAACTTCGAAAAATTTTGTCATATTTACAATATGCACATGTAATGTTTGAAGCCAACGTAAACTTTTGAAACTTTTAATGCAACGTAAAAGCTTCAAATAATTTTTTTGGAGCCCATTAATTTCATTTCTTAAATTTTGGTAACCTTATGCACTATTATGCTTAAAAAAATTTTTATGCGAATTTTTTTATTTTTGTTGATCTTGAATTGGAATCTTTACTTTTAAATGTAAATCAGAAAATTCACTTTTATATTTGTTATTTTTGGTGGCAACATCAATAATGAAATGAAAATTGGTTTTTGTTTTTTTGTGTTTTTGGTTATAAACTTTTGTTTAAATTTTCATTTTGTTGAGTGAATTTTTTATTCTTTTTCGTTTTATTTTGTTTTATTTTATTCTATATAAGGCGATATTTTACAAGTTTTAGATCATTGGTTATAATTCTTCACTTGAGTTTAATGTATATATATATATATATACACATACATGCATATAAAACTTTATATTTAAATAAAAGTACGGGTATTGATAGGATGAGCCGAAAAAAACTAATAAAGGATGCAATTTGTTTGAGTTACGGCGCTTGAATGCACACTTTAAGGGTCCATTGTATTCACTATTTATAGATTTTAATATATACCACAAAAAAAAAAAAAAAGAAAAACATATTCAATTTTGTGACTTTGAATGTTGTGAAAAACGATTTGTTTTTATTTTTTTTCTTGTTTAAATTAGAATACAGACTAAAATGAAGTTTATGATGAGATCTTAACGATATGTTCTTGCAATGTCTATTATGGCAATATATTGAATTCATGGTATCAATAACAGTTCCATATTTACATTTGTTAATATTTTACCATTAAAATCATTAAAATTGGCATTCCAATGTTTTGGTTTTTCCTTTCTCTTTCTAATTAAATTTAATATAGTTTATAGTTAGTCTTTAAAGAGTAAAAAAAAATAAAGTTTAAAATTTTTTAAAAAATTAAGGTTTATTGGATTTTGTTAAAGAAACCTATGTTAATAAATAGCATTTTTTTTAGAATTATGGATTGAAATTTATGATAAATGTGAATAGATAATTAATTATTTTATAGAATATTCTTACGCCAGTTAAATTTTAATATGCGGGGATAACAAGTTCTGTTAAAAACCTCACAATTTTGATTTTCAAGTTATAAGTACTCCAAATATTTTAAGGTGTGATAATGATCAAAAATTGTGTGTTTTGCCGGTTTCGGAACGGAAAAAATAGCTGAATATGAAAGTGGTCTGTGGACTTTTTTTAGTAATTTAATTGCAAAGTGTAAGTAAGGAATTCGACACTCTAAAGCCAACTTAATTAAATAATTAATTTATAAATAATAATATTTTTCTAAATTGTTTTGTGAAAACAAAATCATATAAAAAATTTCGACTAATAGTTAGGCAATTAATAATTTTTAATTTGCATTACGTCGGAGGGCTTCTTTTCGTATAAAATCTTGAGAATTTTGTCATTTATTTGTAAATTTCTTGCATTTTATTAATTCATTGTCTTGCACAATATTTGGCATACAAGGATATATTAAAATATATTTATGTATGTATTTAAATGCTGATAACATTGAGAGGACACATAGATTTTTATCATTTTTTTTTTCAAATAATATTTTCTTTATTATTTGAACATAGCTATACAATTCTTTTGTATTATTGTCATAAAAATATTATAGTATGTAGGTAGATAGTTACTTAAGTTTCAAATGGCTCCAAACACTACGCTTGATCTTCCGAAATTTTTTTTCTTTTTCATGTATAACTTAGGTCAAACTCTATGTACAAAGGTAACATTATGTGTGTAAGCATGTACATACATAATAAACGATTTAATGGAGATTCTTGTTTTAAATATGTGACAGTCATAAAATGAGCGGTATTTATACGCGATTTTAATCGCGCTTTTAATAAAACAAAATTGTTAAATGTATTTAATTTTACTTATTTTTTATTCTTGGATTTTCTTTTGTTTATTTTTGGATTTTAATTGGATTTAAGCACATAAACATGGTAATTTGTAATGATATTTTATTATATATGCGGTACCACCGTTTATATATATATGTATATATACATGAATTGGCAATTAAAATGGAAATGGAGAGAAAAATGTGTTGTTTTTGATGTATTTAGTTGGGATATTATGGAATAATTTATGATTAATACTGTTAAGATGATCTCTTGGGAAAGATGAAAAGAAAAATTCATTTGTTTCTTTTTTTAAATAGTATTATTCGCTCCTATATACATACCCGTATATCTATATATTATACGAATTCTTCTTAAAAAAAATGTTGTAATTTATAAGGAAATGAGTTATCCGTGATCATATAAAAATAAGTGAATAAAATAAAGGTAATGAGTAAATGAAGAGTATTTACCAAAATTTTCACAAAATGAGTCACTTTTTTGGTCTGTCACTGAGCTTCTGAGTAATAAAAATAATTTAATGTTTTTGAAATATTGCTAGTTCTTATAAAATGGTTAATTTTTCAAAATGTCTTAAGAAAAGCTGAACAATTCATTTAAAATTAATTTTAAAACTTAATGAAATAAACAAAGAAAATTTCGATACATATAGCTGCAAAACTCACGAATATCTCGACCACAGGATAGATAAAAAAAAAATATTTTTCTGGGCGGACGATCCACCAACTCTGCTACATCATGAGAGGTATGAAGAAATTATCGGCCAAATGTATTCCACATTGACCAACAATCTCCGATCTATATTCAATATTCATTTAAACAAATAATCACGAGACCATTTATTTGCATTTCACAGTTATGTTATTACCATTTTTACCGACGTATTGTGTATACAATAGGTAGGTTATGTGATGGCAACAAATTTTGCATATCGAGTTTTCGTTGGGAATGCACTTCTTCATGGTAGGGAAGTGTAAGTAAAATATTTTTAGCAACCTGTCGATCTGTCGGTCTGTGCACGCGTGTATCTCAAGTTCGGTTGAACCGATTTTAATGATATTTTATATGTAAGTTTATTTCGACTGTGGCACTCGACTGTGGCGTTCGACCGTCCGCGAAGCCTCCTAACTTTTGGAAGAAATCAGGCGTCAGCAACTGGACGTTTACTACGGGTCAAATATACATTTTTACGTATATAAAGAGAAATAATGAACCGATTTCATTGAAATTTGATATTTAAATGCTTTGTACTAAAAAAATGAACATATAAATTTTTTGGAAAGATCAGGGCTCGAAAACTGATCTGCGGGCCGATTTTACAATTTCCATAATATCTTCGGAACGAATTGATGAAATTTCTTCAAATTTGATATTGGAAATCTGGTTGTTACCGAAATTAACATTTCAGGGAATTCGGGTAGCACAAAACGAAATTCTACTATGGGCCAAATTTACATTTTTCTAGGTATGTTAACTATAAGCTTACTAATGTCCTAAAAATTGGAAAGAAGTATTTAAGACATTTTTATAATATTTTGTAACATTTTCACTTAACAATTAATGTGTATTGCGGTTGGTTATGTGCTGAACACATCAAATTTTTTAAAATGTTTTTAAGTACATATAAACAATAAAACCATGTACTTGCGCGTTTTATATTTTTTCTTAATTACAGAGGCAAAGACAATTTCTCCAGAGAACTTCTGAACAGATGAAAAACGTATCCAAAGGAGCTGGTTTAAATTTTTCTTTTTTAACTTGTTTTTCAAATATGTATATTATCATGATTTGTCGGGGAACAGTTTAGTTTAAAACGTGATAGTATATGAGTAGATGGAAAAACTCAGTTTTTTATTAACTTTATACTTTCAATAAAATATTATTAATACAACCACAAGCAGTAAAGTCTAGAAGATAAAGTGCCAGTTTTGTGTTTGACATGCTTTTCACGTTAAAACTGCGAATGACTTTCGGATTTTAAATGACTGTATAAAACTTTATATTAAAAGTACTTTTTCAATTCTTTTGGCAAAATTTATGCTAGAAATATCGATACTTCATAACCCATCCCAAAAATTTATTTGCAAACTAATTTTTTAATTAAAATTATTGAATAAAACTATAATAGTTCGTAATTTTCTAAAATTTGATGCTTTCCCATTTACTTGTGCTGAAAATTGATGTAAAAATTTCTACAAATATATTTGTTTTTAAAGTTGTTATTTTAGCATATTGGCGCTGTACAATTATTTCTCACATCCCTCTTCAATGTTGTCTTTCACCAATAATGTTGATTTCTTATAGTTTTTCTACAATTTAATAAAAACTGTTCTTTGTTCATTTAGTTGTAAAATAATAAAAATATTGAAATTAAATTTTTATGTTTTAAAAAAAAATTCTGGGAAAAACTTTGTTCTGCTTCCATTCCATGTCTTTTATTTTTTTTTAATTTTAAAAACATCATAATTTCATTGAAGTTCTTGACAGTATGAAATAAGAAAATAAAATTTCATTTAAAACGATTTCAAATACAAATATCAAGAAAATTATTTCCTGCATCCCAAAAGATGTTCATTTCAATTTTGTGATCTTCTTTCTTTTGTTTTTTCAGAAAAATTTTAAAAGAGGCTCATTTAAAGTATCAGAAATGAATTAAAATTTTTTTTTTGTATGATACGCAATATTGTTAAAAATATAATAATTCACATTAAAGGTGTTTTTCTCCCAACAGGAGGTCCCAATCTTGTAAGAAATCAGTTATCAAACAAAGTTATGTTTCTTTTTTCGAGCAAAAAAAAAAAAATCAATTTTTTGTTTTGGTTTTTTTTTTTATTTTTAATTTTAATACTCGTATGTTGATTTTCTTGCTAAAGAGTGAACATCAAATTTCAAAAGTGTATTTATGTCTTTAGTACTTTTATTATGTATGAAAGAATGTGTAAAAATTTGATTCGATTCTCCTACATCTTGAAATACCTTAAAATAAACTTCATCAAAAAGTGAATATATTTTGCAATATAAAAAACACATATATGTATATACATACATTACTTTCATATTGTGGCGTTTTCTTTATTTTTTAACCTGTGAACTTTTATAAATTCGTTCATGTTTTTTATTTAGCAATCATTGTTGTTGCTGGCTCTTTATTTAGGTAAAAAAAAATTATTTGGATGCCAGTTTAACAATATCTTAAAAATTGATGCACTGTTATTTATTCAGTAACACTGCAACATTAAAATAATATAAGAAAAAAACAAAACCAATAACATAATATTTGAACTATACTGATCGCACCATTATGAATAAAGGATCTTCAACATAAATTTATAACTTATATAATGTAATACGAAGAGAAAGAAAGGTAAAAAAAAAAACACAAAAGAAAAAAAATAACAAGATAAATCCAATAAATTCATATTTTAGGAATTAATATGAGCTCAATAGGTATAATTTACAGGACTTTTAAAATATTCCAACAATAAATGAGGTTATAAAGTGTTAAACTGAGAAAATTTTAATAAAATTAAATTATGAAAGAGCAAAAGTTAACATTTTACCATTGAAGATGAAAAATAATTATATATACATTTACTAAAATATAAGAACAAAATATGAAAATATTACAAATTTCATATTTCACTCATAACTCAGCGAAGATGAAAGCGAAAATAATTTTCGCAAGAAAAGAATTTGATAATTCTTATTAAGACCCTAGTCTTATAAAGTGAAACAAAATTTTCAGTGCATAAGTTCGATTATACATAATGTATGTAATACATGTTCGAATGGGTTTATATCCGTACGAGCGAATGTTCAAAAGAAATATTAAATTTATCTGACCGTTTATAACGCTAAGAAATAATGGTTTCAGATATAGACTTAAGTATATGCTTTTGAATCAACGTCGAATTCTGAGTTGATTTAAACCATTTCCGACGTAGTATCCGTCGATTCTTCCTAACAATAACTTAAAAACTAATTGAACTAAGCTCACAAAATTTTCAAAAATTACTTATAGTAGTAATTGCTGCAATAGTCATAACTTAGAAATTGTTAAAGCTACAGTACTGAAATTATACTTAAAATCATTTCATTCGTACGGATATTAGAGAGTTGACATCTTCAACTTTGCCTAATGTTTTGTTTTATTTTGTTTTTTTTTTTTTTGAGAACAGAAGAAGATTTCAATGATATTTTGAACTTTTTATTTTTGAAATTTGCTTAATTATGGTAGCTACATAATATATTCAACAAATATTCCAATATTATCAAATATGTTGGAGCCATTACGAGTAAATTTATCAGGAATTAAAAATTCATTGAAAGTTTTTCAAATATCAAAAATATCTTAGAGTAAGCGGATTGTTTCTTTTTTAGTTTTCGTTTTTTTTTTCGTAATTGAAACATTGAAATAAATTATAATATTTTTGGAAATGAGGAATAAAGAAAATAAAGAATGCCAATTTTCATATTTTTTATAGGACGGGATTTATTTATTGAAACATAAATTTGTTAAACTTTAATCTCAATACGTATAATTGGTTAAAAATTTTTGTTTTTTTTTTTTTGAATTTGGGAAATAATTAATCTGTTTGGTAATATTTTATTATGTAGTTTGAACATTTTCTTAAAATTATTTGGTAATATAACAAAAAGATATTGCATATGTGATAGTTATATAGGATTCAGTTTGTACTTCCTTGTGAATAAAACGAGTAAAACATCCATGAGAAACACTTGAATTTCTTTACGTATATTTTTGTTGCATACTTTCAGGCGAATTTTAAAAATTAATTTAAACGATAAAGAAAACTTCAATTTTTTCTATATTAAAAAATAATATTTTTGTATCAACTCTCTTTTAAAAATGGTCAATTGAATTTACTTATTTTTATTTAATAACATTCATTAATTTTAAGTTAAATTCAATATTGTTGAATAACCTGACTGACAAAAATATTTAGTTTCATATTTCGTTCCATAATAAACAAAGAAAGAGCTGTAAAACTAAACTAATCTTAAAATAATTCCATCTTTTTGATCAATTCATATTTACTTCGTAAATACATACAAAAATAGATCCCGCTGAGTTATTACAAGACAAAATCCTTATTTATCGCCTTCTGATTTATGCATCAGAGGGAATTAAATTTATTATTTAACAAAAAAAAAAGCGAGAATTAAAATAAAAAAAAAAAATTAAAAAATAAATTTTTTTCCTCTCATTTTAATTTTAATTTTTAAACTTAAAGATCAATTTCTTATTTCTTATAATATTTTCACATTTTTTCTTCATATATATTGGAACAAATACATAATCCTTACAAGTACATTATTGATATGACGTTCAGCAGCAGCCAAACAATAATCATTTATAGAGCTTATAAAAAGTGACCGTCTTAATGTGAATGTGATATTATAAAAATAAAAATTGAGTATTAAAGTAGTATAAGAGAATTTTGAATTCAATATTTAATTAAGCTGTTTCCACGTGCTATTGTTGTTACGGTCTGATGCAAATGCTTGCTTATGTAAATTCGTATGTTACGATTCGCTACGAAACGATAATTGATTTCAATTCGAATTAAATATCATGAAGTATTTATGAAATTTTAAATCAATTTTTCGGTATGTATTCTTAAGGTTGGAATTACGATAATCCAGCTACTACTATGCAATTCGATTATCAGCTGACAAATGCTAATTGCGGAATTGTATACAAATGCCGTGTACATACGTTCGGAACTCATGAGAATTAAAAAAATGTTTCTTGTACTCTTATTAAGCACTTTATTTTGTGAATTCTACTGAAAAGCAATAATATACATGCGTATGTATGTTTATATTTTACTTCCAATACGAGTAATATTCTAAATATGCGCTGCTATACAAAATTTTTATAACGTTTTCGAATATTTTAACGATATCCGTGTCCGTTTCGTATCGTTTTGTTATTTACAATTTATTTACTTTTAAAATTAATATGACAAACAAAATTAATGTCGCTTTGATTTAAAAAAATTTTTTTAAGTATTTTTTAAATATAAATGATTTTGTAATATAAGGTAGATATGCAAATTTATTAAAGTGGTGGTGTATTTTTGACGGAACGTTTATGATACTATTCAATTTCAATAAAATAATTGAAAGCAGGAAATAATAAATGGAATTGAGGTTCTTTGTTAAAATCCTTTTATAATCTAACAGAAATACTTGGTTTTTAATTGAAAAGTTAAGCTAAATATCAAAGCCCAACATCAACCTATCAACAAAACTGTGCATTTGTGTTTTTTTAAAACTTAATTTGAATTTCAAAAATTTATGTGAAGTGGAATTGATTGTTGGCCCTCGAATATTTTATTTTGTTCAATAAACCAATTATTTGTAATAACGAAAATTTGGTTACTAAGATGCCAGTTTGCTATTGTCAATTTTTATATGTGTATTCCTAGAGTTATCAGATGGAAAGAATATCACAGTATATTATCACAGAATCAATATTTTAAAATTTTATTGTTCAATGGCTAACGTATATAAGACAAGACCAAATAACCAAAAAAAAAAGCAAAAAAAAAAGTGTTTGTCTGTTAATTAGTGAACATATTTCTTTAATCGGTGTCATATTAGTTATAAATTGGAGGTTATAAAATCTATATGTATAAACATACAAGCTTACAATAATACACAAATATTTCATATAAATAATTTAATATATAAGTATGTAACTTGTATATATGTTAACATGTACAAGAGTATATTTTAACTTTGGAAAGAAGACAAGTTAATTAATTTGAATTTATACTTTTATTACAAAAAGATTGAATTTAACTGCATTGGAATGATTGTTATTTATTTATTTATTAAAATATTTTTTCTATATACTCGGGATTTTTTTCTCTTCTTTTTCCTTTGTTAAATTGAATAGTTGGTGGAGTTTTGTTTTTTTTTTTTGTATAATACGAGTTGTTGCATGCGATTATAATACAAAATGTTATAAGTTTTCAATATGGTGTTGTGGTAAATTATGATAATTTATTTTCAAGAGATTTTAAAATGAAAAGAAAAAGAAAATAACTATTATAAAAATTTGGAAGAGAAAAAAAAATAATTTTTTTTTGTTAACTGGTAAATTTAACACATTTAAATTTTTTTTTTTACTTTTGTTACATCTTTAATATTTCATATTTTCCAGCTTCTTTGAGAAGCTGCAATTGAAATTTTTCTCTTTTAAAAATAATTCATTCAACGATTCTGTGCGGATGCAGTTAGGAGTAGTTTATTTACATGTTATACATATAATATTATATGTTACATACCATATACACACTTTGGTTTTTATTTGGTTTTACAACAAGTATATTGATGATACGGTTAATGACTTGTATTGGAGGGTGTATAATATTATTATAATAAGGTATTTTATTTATGAATAATTTATTAAAAATATTATAATGATTTAAGATATTTAAAGGATAGAGAATTGATGTTATTATTCAGATTTATTTTCTTGTTATTGAAATCGAAGTGTAAAAAATATATTGTAATAAATAAAGATTTTTAGGCAAATGTTTTAATATGAAAAAAATTATTCTAATTCTTTAAAGCTTTAAATACTTTTTAGTATTTATGTGAATAGGTTTTGTTCCAAGAGTACAGTGAAACGTCTATTAAAAGAGAGATTTATTAAAATCACTAAATTTATTTAATTTTAAATTGTAAAGTTTTGTGATTCACATTAAAGTAGTACAGATAAAAATACAGAAAATTGTATTTCTATGTAAAAATTTCCTGCTTAACCCTTACTAACCTAAAATATTGCATTTCTATACTTTTGATCAGATGACCATGAAATGTTGAGAATTTGCTTAAAAACTCATGCAAGTTAGTCTGCAAAGTCGGTTATTCTGGCAGCATATGATTTTTAGAATCTTTTCAAGTTCTGTTGTACTAGATTTATAAGTCCACAAAAGTAGTCGTTGTAATGCAATATATGTCTCTGCCAGATCTCCAGTTCTTGTTTATTAAGATTTTTTGAAAAACACAACAGGGTCAGGCTTTAACAAAAAGAAGACAAATTAAAGAAAATATACAAAAAAATATATACTTATCGTATATCGAAAAGCAGTTGAACTTGAACAAATGAATAATAAAAAATTCAACTTTTTCCCCTCTGATGTCGTAGCAAAGCTGTAAGTAATTTTCATAAACGTTATTGTCTAACAAACGACATGAATAACTAATTATCAGAGGCAAAAAATCTCTTATGTAAAAATGTATGAAATTCTATTGTAAATTAATAAAAAATAGTATTTGCGAGTTAATGTTCATATAGTAGGGATTTCACTGTATAAATGAATGAAATTTAAGTTAATTTTTTTTATATATAGGAAGCAAACAATAAAGAACAGAAATTAATCGTTTTATATACAAAAGGTAAAATATTAAATATTAGTTCAGAAGTTTGAAAGAATTTCGTTTAGTTTGTTTCTTCTTTTAATTCTGATAGTTGAACAAGGTTAATTTCCATTTTTATAAGTTTTCAAGAGCTTAAGCATATGTAGATACATAAGAGTTCTGCTTTTTCTATGCCTATTTTATTAATACACATATGACGAACTTTGGATATTATTAATTAGGTATAGGTGGTTAATTAAGAAAATTAATGATTTTTGAATAATAAATTCAAAATTTAAGAATATGTAATAAATGAGTTTTCATTTAGTTTTCTAACTTAAAATTTTTCAAGGTATGCAATATACTAATTTCATGGTCCCTAATATTTAAATTTGCCAAAGTTTATATGTTGGTTTGTTGTCTATACTACTCACATCATCACGGTCGTTGATACGATCAACTTTAAATATTGTGGTTTGTTATTTTATTAAAATATCTCTTCTATTTTTAACACTCCATCTGAAGCAATAATGAAGAAACAAATGCACAGAATTAAACTAAAAAAAATTAACATTAAATATAAAATACAAATACAGTAATATTAATTATTCGTAACATTTTTTTATATTAAAAAACTAATCACTTTAAAATGTTTCCCACGCACTAAAAGTAAAAATTTCACTGTAACAATATTGTTAACAAAATTATTTATATATGAAAGCAATATAATTAAGTGTTTTACTTTTATTATACATGGGTATAAAATGCATACAATAAAATTGAACACCTTACTTCTATAAGCGCCATACGGTCTCATTTACAACCATATACCCACATATCAGGTAAAATTTCTTTTTTTAACTCGAGTTATTAGAAAAAATGTTTTATAATAAAAAAGGTCCTTAAATTTTTTTACAATAATAATAAAAAAAACATTAAAGTTATACAATAGCTATATAACGTATAGAATAACTTACATTTATATTAGGGCGCATACATTATAACACCTGACAGTACCTAAATTATATAAGAATGTTTTATTTGATTTAACAACTATAATATAATGTGTTTGAAGAAGTATATTACATAATGAAATTAATTATAATTCTAAAGATCAGGTCGTTTATATAGCAATTTTAATTGCACATGATTTGAACATACAATAGGTCTTTCAATAAGTATGTTTAAATGTTCAAATAAAAGGTGAGCGTGTATTAAATTTTTCGTGTATTTTCAATGCCCAAATGAATTTCACCTTAAATAACTGCCTAAGCTTTATTTTGCAGAATGAATATTTTCAAACAAGAATGGTTACAAATACGGTGATTCCAAAACTAGTTCATTTTACGACAATTCGTTGATTTATTTGGGGTCTTATGTCCAAAAAATTTGGGGACTTATTAAGATGATACAGCCAATAATGTTTGAATTATTTGCAACGATTTTAAATCTATCCCAGAAAACTTGCAAATTGTGAGTTTCACGAGATTTTCCGTCGTATAGGACGATTTGTGTACATGGTTGAGGCGTGTAAAACTGAAAGTTATAGTTTTTTTGAAAATAAACATCAAAATGACAATGATAAATATTTCTAACTTTTTATATAACAATTTATGATTTCAAAATCTTCTAACTATTCATAGCATAAATAGCATACAAAATATGTGAGTAAATTATAAATTCCTTGAACTGTTTACTTCTTTTTTAGTGATTTCTTACAGCCTTTTCATTCATTTTCATATAATAATAAAGGTGTATAGCATCTTTAGTTTGATTTCTATATTATTCTGAGAATAAGGGTGACTTTAGGGTAAATCAAATGATTTTATAGCTTCAATCATTTTTTTTATTTATTATCATTATGTACAATTTAATTCGAAGAAAAATTAAGAAAGGTTATTAAATTACAACTTCATCTTAATTTTCTAAATTTTGAAATAAAGGATAATAAATTAATTAAGTATTTAGTTGGATTGCATAATATATTTTTGTTTATGATATACTTGCACATACATATCAATTCACATTCATAAGATTAATTACCAACCTATTCAGACGTAGTATAGGAATTCGTGCAGAAAAAAGGAATAGTAACTTTCTTGGATTGTAAAACTTATGTTGAAAGAAAAAAAAATCATACAATAATTAAAATTGTACCACATAAACGCCTACAACTATAGGATAAAAGTTTTAATTTAACATTTATATTCACAGTTAAAATGAAGTTTTTAAACTAATAATTTGTTTTTACTTTGTAAATATTTATCGCTATTCTTTCTTCGAATAATTGTCCGCCCTGAATGTGGAGCGTATTTTGCATCTATCATAGCAAGTTTTGAGTCAACTTGTAGAATGTGTACATGATCTTATTTAGTTTTAATATATACAATGTTTTCAAACTATTTTCAAAAATTTTTTGTGCTTTGCAATTTCTTCAGTTTTTTCTGGAAGTTAGGACTCGAAATGATACAGGGTTTGTTCACAAGCATAAGTGAAATAGTGATCCCTAAGAAAGGATGTTATAATTGTAAATATAAAAAAGTGAAAACTTGTTATTTGCCGTAAAAAAATCACAAGTTAAATATAAAGACGTCAAATTTTCTAGAAAATGTAGATTAATTCAAACATTTGAGAAATTCTATCTATATATCTATTCTATAATGAAGATATATCATTATTGTTTTGATTTATTAATTCACGAAGGGAGGTCGGAATATGTAGAAGATCGGAAAATATAGAAAATGTTCGGTTTTAATTTAAAAAAGAAACTATTGACTAAAAATCTATCTAATCCGAGAAAACACTTCAATGTCCTTCCAATTTCGCATCCGTTTCGACTGTATTTCAATTAATGTTAACAGATTGGGTTAAAATTCATAAAAATTATATAATTATAAAAATATCTGACTGAGTTCTAAATGGAATATTAAAGTTCAAATAAACATTTCCATTTTCCTATAATAAAAAAAATTATATGAGTCCTTTAAATCTACATACATACATATATTAACACATTAAATTCAATTCTAAATAAACATGGTTCATCTCTTCGTTTTTAGCTTATACTTTAGATGACCGTTAAATTATTTTTAACAGGTAAAACAGTTATATGATGGCATAATCAAAATTAGATGCTCCTTTGTAATTTTTTTTTGTCTTTATATTCCTTTACTTTTTTTATTAGCTAGCTATTAAAAAAGTAAAAGTATTGTTTACGGACATGTATGAAAAAAAAAAAATGGGAAATAATAGAACAAAAATAAAGGAGTCTCAATTGCATTGAAAATATGTATGTATGTATGTATGTGCTACAATAATGAGTGAGAAGGAGTGCGGAGAAATAAAAAGCATAAAAATAATGTGTTAGTTTTTCTGGTTATTAAGAGATTATTATTTGTTCTTGAAAACCTCCAGGGGATCCTGGAATTTTTGTTTTATTTTCATATTTCAGTTTTCTAAGAAAATTTATTTTCGAATCTTGTACTTTTTTTTTTTCATTCTAAATTTATATGTACCTATTTAAAACCTAGTATTTGGAATTTTTTATGATCACAGTTTTGTTTATTGTTTAGTATTGTGTTATTTTTTATTGTGTTGTCTTAATTAACACACCTATTGTGATTTATATTATTTGATTATTTCAATTATTGTTTTTGTTATTGATCTACCAAAAAGGTACACCACATTTATGTTGCTGTATAGGTGATTATTTTGAAATTGATATTCAATTGATTTCTTCGATCGATTAGTATTGTTAAAATTAGATTGTTATAATTTTTTTTTTGTAATTCTTACAGGTTGTCACAATTCGTCCCACGCTTTTTTGTATTTTTTTTATAGTTTTATTACGTGTTCAGTTCCATTTAATTTTAGGTTTTTAAAAGGATCTATTTGTTTTGTTTATAAATTTTATTAATAGAATGTTAAAGAAATGAAAATACAATATTAATGATATAATTTTAAGGGCTTGTTTTCATATAAATTGGATTTAATCATGTTCTTTTGGGTGGTTTTTATTTATTTTTTATATCTTAAGATAATATGAAGTGTTTGTTACAATGTATTTAAAGATTTTATGTAGACCTATAAAAATCTTAAGTAGTGAAAATTTTATATACAGAATGTGAGATTTCGAAAAAAAACCAACTGGAATGCAGGTTTTTTCAATACAAAATCAGATTTTAGGGTATAATTGATGTTGGCTTTGATTACTACGAAAATCGAAAGTTATACTTTGTGAGATGTTAAGCATTACAGAAATCACGAAATAATCAGTTCATTAACAAAAGTATAGGAATTTTAAACTATTTGTATACGTGAATTTCTATATAGATCAGAGAACCTTGTTATTAAACTTTCCTGGATAAAATTTGTTATAGTGGAAGTTTTATCCAGGAAATCTGTTATAGTGCAGGAAGGATACAAGTTACATCATGAAGAGATATATACTTCAAATATTCCTCAAATATAGAGTTTATCTTTATTTTAACAGCTGACTGGTGTAAATTTTGTAACATTCAGTTGTACAATGCAATGTGCCATATGCAATATCAAAACAATCACTTAATATTATGAAGAGTTTGGTGGATTTTGGCCGCCAGAAGCTGACTTTGAACTAAATAGAGTAATTTTCGGTAAATTACTTAATTTTTATTAAGTAATTTACCGAATTATGAATTCGGTTATTTTTTGTTACATAATATAAAATAATTGGCTTTACAGTGTTTTAAAGGTGTTTCAACAATATTTCTTAAAAAAAAAAGTTTGATATCAAATACAAAGATTAATTTCGCCTTTTCCGTTTCCATTGAAAACTGCTGCACACAATATTTTTATACCGCACTGTAAGAAATCATAAGTAGAGCTGCATTCATTTTCATTTTGTTCCTTTGACAGTCCATTCAGTTTCTGAATTATTTTTTTTTGAGCAAATCAATTTAGATTTTTAAAGAAAATTATCACGAATTTCGAATATTAAACATAAAAACTAAAAACTAAAATTCATATAACATATAAAATTTTGATTTTCAATCATCCAGTTTCTCCGAAATTTTACAATTCTTGTGCTTACCATATAAGTATTTTTAATAATAATGATATCGTGTCAAATGGTTTAAGATCTCAATTAAATGTTAGCACCTTTAACTTAATCAATTTCTCTTATTAAAAATGCATTTAAAACGCGTATGTTTACTTTAAAATTACAAAATTTTTCATTTCCAAAAAAAAAAATTTTTTTTGTGGGCAATTTTGCGTGTATTTCTGAGTGTTTGATCGCTGGCATGAATGCGTTTCGCCATAACTTCTTTTAGGGAAAAATGCAACAAGAATTTTTTTTTTTATTTTTTGGTATTTTTGTAAAGAATTTCACAGAAATAAAAATATTTTTGTTTTCTTAAAATTCTCATCACGCGATTGTCATTATAAAAATTTTTGGCGTTTTTTTATTTTTGTATTTTTTTTCTTTATTGTGTTTCAACAAATTGGTATAATGAGCATGATTATTTTGAAAATATCTTTGGTATAATGGAAAAGATTTGTAAAAAAGTCATTTTTTTTATTTTTTTTTTTTTGGTTTTTTAAGTGATTTGATAATTGGCTCATAAGTTGTTATATATGTTTTATTTGTTCAAACTGTGTGTTTATATTTTAAAGTTTAACACCTGGATTAATTAGAGTTTTAACGAGTAAATAAGTAGATATTTTTCTAAGAAATTCGTTTATAACTTTGTTATTAAGAATTTTAGTATTGTAATCAATGTTATCTGCACAAAACCATGTATTCTTGGATTTTAGAATTTTTATAATTAACGAATTTATTAGATGAAATTAGTAAAAAATTTACAATTTTATGATCTTCTTCAAAATATACGCAGAATTAACGAATTAATGTAATATTCATAATGAAATTAAAAGCGTTCACTATAATTATACAATAAGGATCACTTTAAGACTGACATTGCCTGAATCGAAAAGCTAACTATGTATACATATTCTTTTTTAAGTAAAAAAAAGTCCTTTCACACAAAATTTCAAATATTTGTTAAAAATATTTTTAATACCTATTTTTCAAAAATTTATATTTTAATCGAAAATGAATAGGTTTTCCAAAACAACAAAGAACATTGATAATGGCAAATTATTTTCTTACACGAAATGCGCACCCACCTTAAAGTGAAAATTTTCCCAAGCACATTTTTCTGCGAAATTCAATAGACACTACATACATATATAATATGCACATAGTCTCTATATATATATATATAATGTATATGACACAATATACAGAGTCATATAGCGACATAATTAAAATATCTTAGCTTTTTAATTTAAAACTAGCATGCCTTCTAAAGGTAATATTATGCCAAGAGAGGAAATATTAAAATACAAAAATAAAAATATTAGCTATATGAGAGAAAAAAGGCATAAATATAAAAAATAAGAATTAAAAGAAAGTTTATGAAAAATTACAATCAGTTTTCATAAAACAAATATTGCTTCACACCATTGAAAATAGCTTCACCACGTGAGATGAATGTTAATACTTGAACAGGTATTAATAATATCAATTTAAAAATGTTGATAGGAATATACTTATACTTTACACCTATCCTAAATACTGTATTAGAGAGATCCTTTTATGTTCGTTATTATTATTATTATTATACAATATTGTTCTTATTTTTTCTTTATTGTTATTAAAAGTTAAAACCGTACATGGATAAAGGCCATAGAAGAATAAAAATAGAAGGTTTTTCATATATATTACATTGTGTGTGTGTGTGTATAAAGCGTAAATTTATATAATAGTGAAAAATATAGTGTAAAATTCCTCCCCTTCCAAGCCTTGAACCTCGTTTCTTGATCATTTCTAGTGTACCAGTGTTGGGAGTTTTGGTTTTAAGAGAAACAACATTTTGTTAGTGTAGAATTAAGGAAGTGGACCATTTTTCTGTATTATTATTTTTTTCCACTTAATTTATCAAAATTTACAAATTCTTAACACTATAATAATTTTATAGTTTCGAAATTATCAAATTATAGTGAATATTATTAAAATGTCAATTTCTATAAACTACTTGAATTTTCTCGAAAAGTGAAATTGTACCCGCTTTATGTTATACGTTAAGTTGTTACCGAGGAAGGTTTATGGAAATTTTTAAAAATTATTTTATAACAATATCTACTATGTGTAAAAAAATAGCTTTAAATCAATTCTAGTAGTTATCTAATTAGCCACTATGAATGTGATTGCTATTCACCCGCCTTCCGAAATATTACTGTCCTAACACTGTATACTGTACCGAAAATCTCTCTTCTCATATTTACATTTTGATTTTTTTTTTATTGTTGTGATTTTATTTTTGTAATTTAGAAATGCATACGAGTAATAAAATAAAGTTGATTTTAATCTCTGAACATGTATAAGGAAAGTTTCATTAGATTGGGGCAATTGGAATTAAGTTATCACAGCATGATATTATTTTGTGTTTATCTCTATCTCTTTACTTTTGCTTTTTGTATATTGCATGCTGTGAAATGTTGTGTCAAATAGAAGAATTTTTCTATTAGGAGATGAGGATAATATTTTTTTTTGTAGTTTTTGTAATGATAGTTTTATAATTTTTTATACAAAAAAAAAAAGAGAAAAGAAAAACAAAAAAAATTGTTTTTTTTCTCTTTTCATATTATGATATCATTTAATAATAATATTAATGAAATTAATTTTATTTTGAATTTTTGTTTTTATTTCGAAAATTATCTTGTATACAATATGAATAAAACAGGCCTAACTCAATTAATTTCTTCAAGCGATTTTTAACATTTTAATTTGGAATATTTAAAAAAAAAAGGTAGAAAAATATCAGGTAATAAATAGGATTCTTAATATCACTATTATTTTAGTGTGAAATTGAAATTATTTGACAAAGAGTGCATGTTTGATTGCATGTTAAGAGATTTGCTTTTTTTTACAATCAAAAGAATGACAGTTATATAAAATTTGAAACTTTGTTGTTTAGGCTTTTGCAAATATAATTAAATTGTTGACAGAAAGTATCAGTCTATATAAGTAAATCTGATATTGACGCATAGATTTCATACGAGTATGTGTATAAAATTTTCGTTTGTCAGTTTAGACATTGATAGGGAAGCGTCCAATAGAATTTATGTACATACACGTTTATTTTAATTATAAATGTATTTGTTATAAACATGCATTTGTTGAATTCAATCATTTCTTAAGGTATCGGCATGATTGTAGAATATTTGGTTCTTAAAGTAATACATAAGAGAATAGATGGTATAGATTGTAGAATATAATTCAAATTTTCTATTTAACTTCAATATTTGAGATAAATTGATTCAATAATAAATTGTGCATTGGATATCCGTTTGCTTGTATTCAATGAAGACTATAGTCAAATTTCATTTATTCGAATTTCAAGTAGTTCAAACTTCTCTTTGAATCAAACAATGTTTAATCAATGTGCGCATCTTAAATGAGTGGAGAATTACGTTTTCTGTATTATATACAAGTATGACATAATTTAATAATAATTTTAATTTAATAATAGCAAACAATAAAAACATATAAAAAATTATGGTTGTGGATAGTAGTTATGGATTGTCATTTCATCAGGAAAACAAATAAACTCTCTTTTAAGGGATTTAATTTAGACTTATAAAATAAATTACTTTCTTATTGGAAATGGTTTTAATATCATTTAAGAAAAATATTTTAGTACTGTTTTATTAAATATGAGAAATTTAACAAAGATTCATTAAAAATAAAGCAATTGTTTTTTATATAAACATGGTAATTTCACGAAATTAAATTCACAATAGGTATACTCCGTTAAAATTGTTTCTATTATTAAAGATTTGCACTTATTTCCTTTGAATTTTTATTTCAGACTAAAAAGAAGGCATTTTTTTATTGGAAATTACAATTCATTATTTGCGTTAGAATTTCTATTATCTTACATTCACATATGTTTCTTCATATGTATATAGCTAAAGTTTAATTGATTTATTTTATTAACAAAGTGATAAAAAGATAAAGTATATAAAAAAGAAATTTGTTAAAATTTAATAACAAAACAATTACAAAATGAAGATAAAATGCAAAAATATTAAGAGATTGCAAAAAGTTCAAATCATTTTATTTGCTACAAGTATAATAAATAAATAATCTTATATACGAAAATTCGAAAATAAAAGAGATAAGCCACAATTATGAGAAACAATTTACTTGTATTTGGTTTTTAAGATTAGATTTTAAGATTAATTTCGTGTTGCCTGATTTTGTTTTTTTTTGTGTTGGTAAGAGGCGCATAAAATGACCAACAATTTCATGTTGCTGACCATGCTGAGCATGAATCTTTACAATATATACATAATATACGAATTATAAATATAATATCAGGAAAAAAAATTTCATTATAAAGATGTATTTGTATAAAATAAAATATATAAAATGAAAAACAATAAGCGTAAAATAAAAAAAAAAGAGAAATAACAAATATTAAAAGCCAAAAAGAAAAATGTTTTTGAGGAAAACATCGTTGTTACCACCTGTAGCGTTTCACAGTTAATCTATCTCTGGAAGTAATTTAACTCACCATATGACAGTTTAAATAAAGTTTAATCACGCTATCAAGAGGTGTATAAAGTACAGGTAAATTTAATGATAAAAAGGTGTTTTTATATGTTGTTGTTGTTATTATTATTATTATTGTTTTTTTTTTTTTTATTAATCATTTACTTACAATTATCATCATCGTAATAATAATCATTATCATTGAAATCATTACCATGATCAACTGTAACAACATGGATAATCAGCAGCCGCGCAGTAGTTTAAAATTTTTAATTTTTTTCTTGTTTTGTTTTTTTTAATTTCAAAAATTATTTCATATCTCAAAAAAAAAATTATTTTGTAAATTTCATTTTACAGGTTTTTTGTTTTCCATTAAAATTGAAATTGATTCAAACCAATCAAGTTTTATTGTTAATTATTTCATGTAAAATGGATCAAGTATGATGGATTCAATATAATTAATATGAATGAATTTGAAAGTTTGAATGTTTTGTTTTCTTTTTCCTGATTTGTTATGGGATCAAAATTGGAAATTAAATTCATATTAAAATTAATTAAACTTTCTTTTTTCTTTAATTGGAAATTTGAAAAATGAAAATATAAAAAAAATTTTAGCCTTAAGTTTAACAACATATGCATCTGTATGATGTAAGTGACTATAGTTAATTTCAAATTGAAATATTGTAGATTTTATTAATGAGAAACGTGTAATCAAGTATATGTAAGGATATTTAAAGATTTTTGTTTGTATAATTATTTTAGAGTAAAGTTCTTTAATATCAATATTTCGGAAGATAAAGAAAGAATTTTTAATATTAGCAAACGTATTTGCAAGTTTCAATTATTTTTCGTTGAAATGGCGTTCAAGACAGACATATTTTTGTACGTCGTCACGATGTACTAAATAACTGACATTCCACGTAAGCATATTTTAATATTTCATATGAAAATGTTTAATTTCTGAATTTTTTATTATTTTTAACACACGCCTAAGACAAAGTTATAGTCCTCTGAGTAATTCTTCTGAAGGTGTTTGCTTTTGATTTGGTATAATTGTGTTACCCTTAATAAAACAGTTAAATAATTAAAAATCTTTTGTATTATATACGTTTAATAATGCTGTCATATAAATGACTTTGAACTTATCATAATTAACCTAATGAAAATAATGTTCCAGCATGGTTGGCTTGAAACTCATCTAATACTGTACATAAATAATATGCGTGTATTCTACTAATTGATATTCCGTAAAATATTTCAATATTTACCGCAATTACAATGTGACATTTTATTGAAGAAATTAAACTTGATTGAAAATGAAATTTATTTTTCTTTTATCATTGCCATCCTTGTAGTAAATTATTCAAGAACCATGATTAAATATTCAGTAATAAATATTCGATAATGATCCAATAAATATTCAAAGATGGCATAGTATTAAATGTAATTTAACTTATATTTTTTTATTAGCTAATCATTGATTTATTACAATAGATTTAAATAATTAGTATCATTTATATTACAGTTCAATAATTTTATTTGAAAAATCCACCACACCTTATCTTAAGATCAATTTTAATTTTGTAGTTTTTTTTTGAAAAATATTATAGCTATCATATTTAAAAATTTACAATACAAAACTTACGTAACAAATTTTTAATTTAATAGTTTATCATTATGAAATTTTTCCTTTTAAAATCGTTAAAATCAATTTTATTAATATTAAAACTAATAAATTTTTATATTTGGTGACATTTCATATACAGGTACAAGCATTATCTACATATACATACATGTATGTGCATATACCATATGAAAAATAAAACAATTTTTAAAAGATTCCAGTAAAACTCGCTAATATTCATATTAAAATATTTTATTTCAATGTTCGATCATAAATCAAAATCATCAAAAAGTTATTTTATTGCTTGACATAAATTAAAGCGCGCAAAATATCGTGTTTTTATAGCTGAAATTAAAAGAAACAAGAAAGAAGGCAAAAACAAATAACTAAACACCAAATATTTCGTGAACACCATAAAAAAAAAATTCTGATATTTAAAGGTGCAACTTGTTTAAACTGAATACGAGTAATGATGCATCATTTAAAAAGTTTTTTTTTTTTGTGTTTTTCTCATTCTTTTTTAAGATCTCCTAATTAGGAATTAAATTATTGGCTAATTACATGTACACGTATTAAATTATATAGGTTGCAAACAGTGCACAATTCTCATCTTATTTTCATCCTTTCCATCAAAAGTTTTTATAATATTATGATAAAATTTATTTTAAGGTGGTTTACACATTACCTACATTTAATGTATTTTTAGTTTACTATAAAAGGAGAAGGAAATCTCATCTATATAAATTTACAATTAAGGTAATTGTTAGTTTCATTAATTGATTGAATACTCGTGCTTGCGATTGTATGATTTTGTTTTTGGAAACTGAACTCTTAAATAGTTTTCTTAGTCATTATTTTAAACTTTTTAATATGTATTTATATTCTACAAGCTATTAAACTAGTTGGAATATAAACTATTCGTGTATTACAGGTGAGCCTTTATAAAAGAAACCCCAAAAGGCGACGAGTGTGCGTTTTGTAGGTGTTCTTTCTTCTAATTTCCTTCATTAAATTATGCATAGAGTCTTAAATATTGCTTAGAATTACAAAATTTATTGTTGATTCAGTTAGGATACAATTTTATAAAAGAAAAACTGGCTAAACTAAAAAAAAAATTATTTTCCATTAGAAAAAAAAAATTAATGTTTTAAAATGTTTACTAGAGAATTAATGTTTTACTAGAGAAATGCTAAAATAGTGGATAAAATTCAGAAAATTCGTTGCCCTCAGAGAACCAATTTAGGAAGAGTGCCACTTATAGAGAATTGTTTTTAGAAAGTTCATGCAAATTCAGTAATATAGGAGTATTTCTTATTCAGGCTTAACTGTACTTGTACAAAAGAAAACATTGCAGTATTACATTATTTTTTTTTTAAACTAGCTGTATGAATTTGCTTAAGTTTAGTTAAAGAAATTCCGGTTTTCTTCAAATTCTTAATGAATTTTGATGAACAATTTTATTGTAAATAAATCCGAAAATTTACCATCATATGAATTCTTTAAAATAGTACTGAGTTGTCATAAAATTACTTAAACAAAGTTCTTCTTCTTCGTCTGCAATCCACTGCTGGATGTTACGCGCTCACTTGGCTAATTTTGAATATTTGATATGATGTTTCGTAATTCATCTCTGTCTCTTGCCGTGTGGACCAATTCACCAATTGTTCTTATGCCGGTCCAATCCCTGATGTTTCTAAGCCACGACATTTGTTTTCTCCCAATGCCTCTTCTACCTTCTATTTTACCTTCGACGATCAATTGCAGCAATTCATATTTTCGATTACGCATTATATGGCCAAAATAGCCAATTTTTCTACGCTTTATGATTAGAAGTAGTTCTCTGTTTTGCTGTATTCTATTGAGAACTTCTTGGTTCGTTACTCTATCTAGATATGATATCTTTAAGATACGCCTGTAACACCACATTTCAAAAGCTTCTAATCTATTCAAAGCAGCCATTTTTAGAGTCCACGTTTCTATACCATATGTAAGCACTGACCAAACATAAGATCTTAAACAAAGTTGCACAGTTAAAATTGTAATGCAGTGTTTTTCTAACTTTGG
Source organism: Condylostylus longicornis (assembly GCF_029603195.1). Taxonomy (NCBI): domain Eukaryota; kingdom Metazoa; phylum Arthropoda; class Insecta; order Diptera; family Dolichopodidae; genus Condylostylus; species Condylostylus longicornis. The sequence continues at coordinate 1,030,723 of NW_026577984.1, forward strand.
TAAGAAATGATCATTGTGATTGTATACTGGATATGACGGTCAGGCCAACAAAAACAGTTAAATTGTGGGCAAGTAGCTCTTCAGAATTTGTCCGAATTGCTGCAATTTCATATTTATAAGCAATTATAAGCTACAATTTAATATGATTTCTTTCAGTTTGTTAAAATAAAATATTATTTATTTCAATTCCCAGAAAACAATTTAAATATTAGATAATACAACGGGAGAAAAATAATGATTCTTAAGTTGAAAATTATTTTAGTTTGAAATGCTTTTTAAAATACGTGCATATTAACATTTATATTCACAAACTATACTTAGTTATTACGCAAGGATCACATGCATTCTAAACACATTGTTGTTTATCCTAATTTTAATGAAATTCCTGACCAGCTGTAAAAATTTCAAGAACTTTGCACTTTTCAATTTAAACCGAAAAAGAAAAGAAAAACCATAATATTAAAAGAAATATTTTTGATTTTTTTTATTATTTTTACCAAATTACTTTTTTTTTTACAAAATTCCAAAATATTTTGCGAATAAAAAATAAGAAAAACAGAAAATACCTTGAAATTTTTTTTATTCAATTATTTCAGAACGAATCTGACTAAGGGAAGAGCAAACAGAAAACTTCTCTAATTTATGTTAACACTTCACATAAATCCATCCAGAAATATTGTGGAATTTTTCCTTGCAATATTTATGTAGGTTTACGTATCGTATGGAGAATGATAACTTTAGCAACTTTATATTCAACACAACATAATTTTCAAGGTAAAAATGCTTATGAGATTCTTATTTTTTTTTTTTACTCTTTGGCTTTTCTTGTCATTTGTTTTTATTTTCATTTGCGCTTTCTTTTTATTTAACTGTTCTTTTATACAGTGAATACCAATGGTCACTAATTTTAGTGATATTTTATTTTTAAGTGGAAATTCCGCGTGCTTATAAAATCTCACAGCATAATATCCTTTTAGAAACTATTTGTATATAAGTAAAAATATTGGAGTCATGAGATTTACGCACATAATTTCATGAACATGCACATATTTAGTTAAGAAAAATGGAAATGAAAATAATAATAATAAGGAAGAAGAAGAAGAAGAAAAAGAAGAAAAATTTTAAAATAACAATGAATAATGAAGGAGCGCATAGGGTATATTATAGGTTAACTTACATATTACTTGGTTATAAAAATACGAAGTTGTAATAAGAGTATATAACCTAAATTTAGAGCAAAACAAGATGAAATCACATCAAAGTTTTGATGTGCCGAAATGTTTCAAAAAAAACGAGGAAGAAAATCAAAAAATCAAAAAAATGAGCAGAAGCGGCAATGAAAGCACCAATTTTTTTCTTCTTATTTTCAAAACCATATTAAAGATGTCACTTTTGTTTGCGATTTGTTTTGTTGTTATTTTTTTGTTCCTGTTGCTACTGTTGGTATTGCTAGTGCAACAGCTTTTCTTATTTTATTTTTTTTCTTGCCTGTTGTTTCACTGATGTTAATGCCCTTCTGGGATGAAATAACGACCAATTTGCACACAATAAAAAATGATTTCACTATAAAAGGGTTCACTTGTTTTTTTTTTCTGTTACAAGTATTAAATTTTGATAAAGAAAAAAACAAAGCAAACAGTCCTTTTTGTTAAACTGCCACATCTTTTTGATGTTATTGCGTATAGTTAGGTCGTGTTTAACATCAAAACACGATACAATATAGCGGTTCAATATAATATTTTGATTTTTATAGAAATACATTGAATAAAATTTTTTCTTTCTTTAGAAACTTCGTACGTTAGTCTGTCCAACCACATAATTAAGAGAGTCGTTTAAATTTTTACACAAACAAGTGCCGTGAAATTTTTAATATTTATGTATTAAATTATGTAATGATATCTATTCCCTTCATCTTAATTCCTCTAGTGGCGAATTTCAGTAATTTATTTATGCCTTATACGAGTATATCTATCAGGCCACCAATCTCAGAGAGAAAATCAAAAATTATTTCGAAATTTCTGTGAAAATCACAAGGATTATTGGAAAAAATTTGTCTGAAGAAAATTGACTAAGATTTTTAACTATGCTAAAACGGTTGGTAAAATCGCTAAAAAAATTAATTGCACCCTTCTTCCAAATGAAAGGGTATAGAATTAAAAAAAAAAATTTAATTTGAAAATTAAAAAAAAATCTAAAGAGGCTTTTGAAAATATACCAAATAAAATGAGAACACTTAAAAATTTGACAAAAAATATTTAAAATAAAAATTGGAATACTTCGGAACATATTTAAAAGATTAAGAATTGTTGTGGTAAATTTTATTATACTGTGGTAAATTTGATTCTTATACAATGTACATCATTATACAATGTAAGTTCTAGCGAATACTGATTTCGGTATACGATCATCCTTGATGCAGATAAGGAGTCATGTGTTGTGAGCAGGATTGAAGAAAAGTTTGAAGAATTTCCTGTAGTGTACTTTTTGAAATGCTTTCTGAAAATGTAATAATAGCTTCTAATAGAATTTTCTTGATTTTATTTTGGACACCGCCGTCTCTCCTAAAGGTAAAATTACAATTTTGCTAATAAATTTAGTGTTCCTTGTATAATTCAAAATTGATTTTGGCAATTTAAAAATTTTCTCAACCAATTCGGATCCTTCTTTTTCTGTTTTATTATTTTTTTTTTATAACAATATAATGTCCACATAATGATGTGTTTAATATGATAAGAATTATTATTATTATTTTTCTTCCTTTAAGTTTTTTTGCTAAAGTTTTCGTTGACACAAAATTGCTTTTGTTACACAACAAAATGTTTATTTTCCTTGAACTATAAATTGATATTAAGATTAAGGGAATAAGAAAAAAAGTTAAAATTTCGATGTTTTTTATGACTTGAATTGGACTTTAAATGATTTTTGGTTAACAAATTCTTTCAAATTATATTTTTTTTTTTTTGTAAATTTTGGATTTTTCGATTTTTGATGGACAGGCTGGAGTTATAAGTGGAAAGTATTCTATATTATTGTGTGTTTATTATATTTGAGAAGTTATAAAGATCGATAATCCAATTTTTGGTTGATGATTTCAGAATAAAAATTTAGGTTTTTTTCCAGGAATTGATGATGTCTTTTGAAAATAAATTTCTGTTCTTACAAAAGAATTTTGTATTTTTTAAAAAAAAAGAGCAATTTCTTATAGTTTTGCACAAAATCAACGGGTGAACCGTAAAAGTTAAATAATGCCTACATATTGTATATAAATTTAAAATTATTATATTCATTATCAGATTTATGTGAAAATAATATGAGAAAATTTACATTTTATTATAAACCGTGAATATATTGCTTTTACTTCGCCAATAGTTTTTCTTTTTTTGCATTCCATATGGTGTATGAAATGTGCAAGTTGAATAAACTATGATACTCTTTTTTGTGTACTTGTTACTGTTGATTTCGTAAATTTTGTCACAGAATAAATAATTGAATATTAAAATCATTTTTGGAAAAGTTTTCTGAATTTAAATTTATAAATGAAAATATAAAATAAAGAGGAAGAACCTTTAACTTGCATGCTATGCATACATAGTAAAATTTCAAAGTAGAAAGAAATTCTGTGTTGAAACAACATTAGAGCGGTAATTTTGTAATTCGGGCAATTGAAAATTTCAGTATATAATTTGTTCAGCATTTCAATTGATATGTGTTTTGCAATTATAAGTCAGTGTTGTATGTTCGAAAATGGGTGACTTATCTAAGCAACTTTCGTATTTTAAGAAATCCACCTGCATTTCTTATATTTAATCCAGCTATTTTATACATCGCGTTCGTTTAACCCGAAAGACAACATTTGCAGAGAATTTCAAAAACAATTTCCATTGTTTATCTTTTGGCATGCCGGACATGACAAATTCTAAAGTATTCCAAATTAGCCGCATGTTCGTCCACAGATCAACATCCCTTATAAATTATCATTACTTTCTGTTTTAATTATGAAGGCATTGCCAGCCGTTCACCTGATATCTTGAGATCATGTTTTGGTAAGTCACACTTGTAAATTTCTTGTAAATTTTTTTCATTTAATACAAGATTTATTCAAAGTATGAAGAAAGTAAAAACCTTGCATGCCCATATTATGTAAGTGCGTTACATATGCAATGTTGAATATTCATAGATTGAATTCTTGAAGAACACCTCATAGTCCCTTAATGTCTATAATGTAAATGTTACGTCAATAATATTGTCTAAATTTTATATTCAAATTTTTTATAAATTAAGTTGCATGTGCATATGTAAGAAATGAAAAAAAAATTATCAAAATACAGAAAACGACTGAAACCCATAGGTCATAAGAAAATTAATCAAATAATAATTTTGAATTCTTTTTTCTTGTGATTCCTCCTCATTGATTGTTCTTCAAAAAAAAAAAAAATTAACGAGGTAATACTGTTAATCACTTGGTTATAAATTATAATTGGAGATCAATCAGAATTCTGAACCATGAAAACGCCAAAAAAAAAAAATGTAAAACTGCCCCACAACAATAATAACATTTTTTTTTTTTATAAAATTTTCTTTTAAATTCGAAAATCTTAATAATGAGAAGCGCAACTTTTATGCTTCTAAAGAAGATTTTATTGTTCTTCTGTAAAATTTACTGATCGAAATACACAACATATTTCATTTACAAACATAAGTGTGTGTGTATATCAGTTTGGATCACAAATAAGGTGATTTTAAATTTAATTAAATTTAAAAATATCGCTTGAGAAAAAATTCATTCAATACAATTTTTTTCTAATGGTTTATCGCTATTTTCTATATATGTAGGCATACCTGCATCTTGTACAACATGATTGTTTTTTTATACCTTTAAGATTTCTCACCTGTCTAGGAAAAAAATTATATTAAAGATTAGAAATATGTAATAAGCGGGATATTTTTTTATTAATGAGAAAAAATAAAAGAATTTATTGTTCATTACAGATTGAGTTAGATTAAGCATATATTACACATTTTCATATGCATTTTGAATTAGTAATGCCAAGCCAACATAACATAAGATTAGAATTAGAAATATTATGAGTAGGAATTTTTTTTTGTTTGAAATTAAATTAAGTGAGGATTAAAAGTCATACTTCAATCAATATGAAATGCATTCCATACTTTTAACAATTTAAATACTGGACTTGTAAAATTAAAATTTCATTCATGATTTCTTGCAAAGCTAAGGTTCATGTACTGTTTAAGAGAAATTCAAATTGTTTATAATTTCGAATTTTGTATGATTAAATCGAGTGACTGAATCAAGGTGCAAGCTGATTAAATTAAGTAATATTTTAATTATACTAATTATTTTACTTTTTAATTAAGGATCGGACAAAACGTGCTTTAGATGTTGTTATATTTTGGAGCAAGTAAATTTAGTTTTGTAATAAAAGATTAGTTTAATTTTTCAAAACTTTATACTGTCGAAAAAAGTTTTTAGAGATAAGTCATTTCGTGAGCCAAAATGATGAGCTCACTATGATGAACCTTAACTCTTTGTAAAACAATTGCAGCCTTAAAAATTGAATTACTCTAAGATTGGCAAGATCTTTATTTTTCGTAAATTTACAGTGATGTGTGTGTACATAGATAACCTTTAAATTGATGCCTCAATCACTTGTTTTCTAAATTTTTTTTTTGTTTTTATTTAACATTTTCAGATATTTCGAATCATAGTGCAGGTATGAAATTATTCGAATAGTTACTAACAAAACTGATGTTTGTTTAAAGCTTGCGCAACACTAATAATAATAATGATTAATGTTTATTGACCATCATTAATTCACTCTTTTGTAAATGTTCTTTTATTATGTGAGTAAAATGAGAAAAGTATAAATAAATAAATTTAGATGATATCCTTTTTTAACTTATTTGATTCTAAATCACTAAATGATGTATTTTTAGAGCATCAATAATATTTGAGACGCATGTTGTATTATGTACAATTAATTATGGTCAAAATGAATGGACTTATTTAAGGTAAGTTTACAAAATTATCAAAATTATATCTGAGAAGTTTAATTGCAATTCAATCAGATTTTATTAGACTAAGATGCGAAAAAGAGTATTATATTGAATTTTTATTTAAGAAAACATTATATTTGCAATCCAATAAATATTAGTTAGTTAGGTAGGTTGCACCTTCAACGCTACCACCCAGCACTAGGCCAGAAGCAGGCCCATGGGATCTCTCCACAATACATATTTCTCCGCTAAATTCGTTGAAGTCTCTTTAAAAAAATTAGCAGATCAGGCACAGGCGCCTTTCAGAGCTCCTCCAATATGTCGAACCAATATCCTCCTAAAATCGTTTTTTCCTCCTCATCAGAGCGGAGCATTCGCTGAGCAAAAAAACAGTATTAAGGTATTAATGGTTTGTTGTCAGTAAATACGTTAAGCAATATTAAAAAAAGGTCATTAAATAAGGTGAAAAAAAATCTTCTATTTCATTTATTATTTCAGAATTGTCAATAAAATTTGGGCTAATTTTCTTGTTTTCATAAGTAGCTATTGACTCGATATTTTGAATAGCATATTAATTAAAAATAGAATGGGTTTTCTATGTATAAAGCAAGTTGAGCTATAACAAAAACTTCAATTCGCTAATCAGAGTTTTTGTAATTCATAATCTAAGTAGATCAATCAATTCATGAAATTTATTAATCGGGTAATCTAGTATTACATGTAAAAATAAAATTTTGTAAATGACTCTTTAATCTAACGCAATTGTAATCGGAATAAGTTGTTTTACGAAATATTTTTGAAATGCATATAGGTATTTTTATTGATTTGATTCTTTTAAAACGAAAGCATAACAACAAACAAATATTTCTTGGAAAATATTCTTCTTAATATTTACATACATGATAAATTAGAGTTACATTACATATTATATTATATATATGTATATGTATAACATGCAATTCATTAACAGAACAGATTTAGATATGGGAACCCGTTAAAATCGTTATTTATACATGTTAATTTTAATATATAAATTTACGAAATGCTTATCGAAATAATAAATAAGGTTAACCATGAAAATTAAGAGATTTAAAACAAAGACAAAAAGGTTTAATGAAGGAGAGTATCACATCACTCATAATTACCGCAGTTGCACAGTGTATTTGTTATAATATTGTTGATTTTTGATATTCTTAAAATATCATATAAATTATGTATATACATATATACAGGTAAATATAGATGGCCTGTCAAAAAATCATCTCATTTCTTTTGAAATGTATGGTTGTTTCTTGATGATTAGTTATAGTTTTTAATAATTTTGTAATGATAAGAAAAAAATCGTCAAATATAAAGTCGTAAGTTTATTTAAGAAAAATTTATTTTTTTTTTTTTGGGTTTTGATAAAAAAGTACGTAGTTGTATTACTTATACTAAGTAATTTTGAAGAGGTATGACTGAAATTAATTCTCCAGTAGGTGCAATTTATCGCGACGAATACAAGTAGAAAGTATAGATTTCGGTAAATTTGGTTTTCCATAAATTCGAATAAAATCAACAGTTTGTAAAGTGGCACTTATCCCTTGAACAAATGGAAATCATGTGTTTTTGAAAGAATAAATTTTTAGAGCAAGCTCTAAGATAATGGTCCAATTTAGGAGTTTGTTAATTGATGTTACAGAAATTTGGAAAAGCTTGCATTTTCAAAAATGTGAGTGTAGAGATTTTTTTTCGGACAAGATCAATAATTTTTCAATGTTTAAAGGCTGAAGAACGTTGAGACTCCTACAATTTACTCTGCAAGAGAAAATGCTAAAGCCATTTATCATTTTAGTATTTGACCATATGCGGTTTCGCAAAAGAAAAAGTAAGCGGCTACTTCTCGGCGTTTGCCAAAATTAAAAAGTGTATAATGGTTTTTATACAATAAAAATTGTCAAGCATACATATTTAGGATTAATAAAATTTCTAGTAGAAAACTACATTTTTAAATAAAGTTACCAAAAGTAAATACAAATAGTATAATTTATGCTTTACGAGTTCGACTTTTGTTTAAGAATATCAGGTATACCTTGTACAGTATTACAATGACTGGGATCATACACTTCAAAAAATACTGTGTTACTTCAACATGACTGTGCGCACTGCGCAGTAAATAAATTTGCTGAGATTTTTTTTATTAAAACAATATCATTAATTAAGGAAAATTATAAGTTTTGAACTTCTATATACAAGCAAACATACATATAGTAAAATAAAATAAATATAAAATTTTAAATCAAATATAAGGGGTGGTAATTTGTGGGTGTTATCATTTCGGAAACTTTTGTATTTGTAATAATTTTTTTGTTAAAATATTCGGTATTTATTTTCTCTCATAAATTTTATTAGTATATATATAAAGTACAATCAAAATGTGTTAGATTTTGGTCGATGTAAGTACCTACATATGTACATAATATGGGTATTTCACAGAATTAATTATTGGCATTATCATCATGATATTTGTGAATATTTCATTAATATTTTTATATTTTTGCTTTTCTTTTAATCTACAATAAATTTATTGTGATTAATAAATTTGTGCTATTATTATTATTGTATAATATAAATTTGAAACAATGAAAATTTAATAATTGAATTTTAGAAATTTATTCCCATGTAGCTATTTTCGTTTTCCTTTTTGATTTTAAATTAATTGCTATGAAATTATAATTTGATACTGATGAAAGATATTATAAGATTGATTAAAGAAATACAAGCAAACAATAAAAAAAAAAAATAAGAAAAATTTTTAGGAAATTGTTCATAAAGATATACATAACATCTAAATCTAATTAATTGAACAACATTGAGAGAAATTGAGAATATTATTTATACATACAGATATACAATTAAATAAATTGGTATATGACGTGTATATAGATATTATGTTTGCGTTTAAAGCAAAAATAAGGTGATGTCAAAAGGTTCATTAAAAAAAACTTGCTTTTTTTTATTTTTGAGGCTTTGGGCAATAAAAAATATTCGAATGAGGTAATTATGGGAAACTTTTCTCTTAATAATTATTTTTGGTAAAAATATGAGGATATATATACATATGCATGTATGAATGTATAAATAAGTACTTAACAAGATTTTGGTAATTAAGGTTTTTTTTTGTGTTTCAATTGCTTTCTTTTTTTATTCAACTCTAATTAAATTATTTATAATTTATTATGAGTAAATTGTTATATTCAATAATTTGAGGTATTTGACCCAATGATAATGGGAATTTTTTGAAAGGATTTTGTGTATATGGTTGGGTTACTTAAAAATACAATAAATTAATTAATTTTTATTGTTTTAAGAGATTTTTAGAAATAGTTATCTTTTATTTCGAATTTTATTGGCTGATGACTTAAACAATATGGTATTTATTATGACAATTATTTGTAGAAATTACAGATTACAGAAAGTACAGTATTTGTAGAAAATAAAGATGTAGGCAATAGACGAAATTTGAAGTACAAATCATTTAATTAAAATATAAAAATATAATTTATTTTCCATTCCATTTACTCGAGTTCCATTTACCTCGGTTAAAATTTTATTCAGTCAAAATTCTACCAAACTAATATCTCGATTTGAATATTTCGGTTTATGTGTGGTCATATTCATTCCGATTTTCCAAGATAATATTATGTGTGTAGAAAATAATAAATTTTTTTTTGCAAAACTTTAATAATGTGCTTCAGTTTTTTTATATTTTAAATGCATAGTCTTATCTACTGTCAAAATTAAATATTTTAACATGACCTATAAAATTTATTTCAAAAATTTTCATATATACATAAATTGTATTAAAATAAGAAAAAAATTGTTCAAGTACACAAATTTAGTAAAATATGTTGAGTTTTATGACGATATTCTTTTCAATATAACTGATATAAATTAGTGCAGTATAAAAGTTCTTAAATCAAAAACTTTTTTTTTTTGTTAATAAATAAACTATCACAAAAGAAAAATTTGAGATTTAGAGTGGAAAAAAAAATTTTCAACATGCATGTTAAAAACTTCAAATTTCCATTATGTGTCAAATTATTTATGTCAAAATTTCGAAAAAAAAAAATGACATCCTAAAATGTGAAATACTGGTTTATTTTTTATAATATACCTGGAATAGTTTGTTTAGATTTGCTTTAATAATTTTGGTATGTACATAGCCCTCTTTTAGTACAATGCAGGATATAGTATATATCATATTTTAAAAGAACAGAAAGGAGAAGAGTATATTCCTTTTAAAAGTAGGTACAGTACTAGTCAAAATAATAGACAACTAATAAGGAAACAAATACTTTTCCATTTATTGTATAAATATACGTGAATTCGGATTCGTAATATATACAAACTATGTACATTGTATTCTTATCAAGTTCGTAGCTTTGTTAATGATAATGAAATTAGAGGATGCAAAACTACTATCAAGTGGGGATTATTTGCTGTTGTAGAGCGATTTGGACTCTTTTAGTTTATGTTTTTTTGAAAATGGGTTTAAAGTTGTCAAGTTTAAAATTTAGTATTGAGATAGGCTTTGTAGAACTCTCAACTGATTTAATTCGAATATGATTCTGCTCTCAACATTCCAATTATTTTAGGACGAAATATTATTTAAATTCTCTTTTGTGATGGGCTAAAATGTTACGCTATATTTTAAAGAGATAAAAGTGGATATTTGTTCTTCGTTAAGAAAAATTTTGTTAAGAAAACCTTCTATTTCCATCATTTAGATAATCATAAGGTTGTTTTTAAAACTTCATTTTTGAGGTATTGTCATTTCGTCATTTAAATCGTGTAACATTGTTCATTAAAGTAGTATTTTCAGCAACATTTTCAGATAATTTTTTTATGAATAGAAAAATTCGTTTGGATATTTTGCTTTAATTTTCTCCTAGACCTAAATTTAATTTGGTACTGTAAAACAGACATAGTTGTGATAGTACATACTACATACAAACGTCAACTTACATACAAACGTCAACGTACATAAGAATGAATTCAATTTTATATACATATATATCTATGCAAACATATATTAAATGCAAAATTAAACAATTTATAAAAACATGCAATCTACAAAAATCAAAATTATACCGTAAATTGCGGTGCATTATACTAACGAAAGAAACATATAAATACACTTTAATTGCATTATTATTATGCAAATGTAGAAAGAAAACAACAACAACAAAATAAACGTTATTATATGTAAGTAAATAAATAAATTAAATAATAAGTTTCAAGGAACTTCACCTGAATTTATTTTAAAAGAAAATTTAACACGCAAGCTTACAACAGCCCATTTACAAATTTATCGGCTATAATATTAGAACACCATAAGTACTGGGATTTTACCCACTATTTATGGTGTAATTTTCAAAAAAAAAAAAATTAAAAACTAATACTATAAATTAATATTTTTCTATAATCTGTGATGTCGAAGCTTTAATTTTAAAGGGTGTCGTAAAATTTTATTTGCGGAAATCATTTAAACTTTCAGAGTTTTTATTAATACAAAATACGTATACGTATACAAAATGCATTTACGTGCGCACAATTTTCATGTTTGTTATTTAATCAAATAATTTAATTTTGTGGAAATGTTTCCGATTTTCAAAAATTTTTTTGTGTACATAATATAAAAATTTCCTCGCCTATATATGATAAGTAAATGATGTAAAATGAGAAATAATATAGCGACGTATACCAATAACAAAATTAGGTGTAACGATTAATTTAATTTATCTAGAAATGGAACTAGATATTGGATGGTGAAGATCAATTCTGAGATTCAATTACCATTCTGCACTTATTGGAGTTTGAAAATGTGCTCCTACATTTTAAAGAATCTGATTGCTCGTTATAAGTATTTAAATTTGAAGAAGACGAAAAAATCGAAATGATTTTCAGCTGACTGAAATGGGAAATTTTTTTATTAAGATTTAGTGTTTTCAATTTCGATTGTAGGTTTATCAGCTTTCGAAAATTAAGCTTAGTTGCTACCATGTGCAACAATTACAATTTTTATACCCGTAAGAACGTATGTTCGAAGGGTATACTAAATTTGCCTTACCGTTTGTCACGCTAAGAAATAAGGATCTTAGATATAGACTCAAGTGTATGTTTTTGATCAACGTCGAATTAGCTTTGTCTGTCCGACCGTCCGTCTGTCCGTCCGTCCGTCCGCCCATCCCAACAATAACTCAAAAACTAATTGAGCTAAGTTAACCAAATTTTCGCAAATGATTTACTATAGTAAATGCCGGAACCCTATTTAAATTGGATATGATCGGGCTAATAGTTCGGGTAGCTGCCATGCAACTTTAAAATTTATTTGGCTATATCTCAGAAACTATAAATGCTGTGATATTTAAATTTCACACAAGCGAATACATTAGTAGGGCCAATGTGTTTGATAAAAGTTGTTGATATTGCTTGGCTCCTTCTGGTAGCTGTCATACAACTTCAAAAGTTATTTGGCTATATTATGTTAAAAAGTATAAAAGCTGTGATATAGTTTGGCCATATTTTAGAAAATATTGAAAATACAGTACTGAAATTTTACATAAATTAATACCGTAACTTAAAGTCATAGTCTCTCCTATAGTCACCTATGACATATTTATTCGCACATAGGATAGCAAATTCGTGGAATCACAGAGTTGACACGATCAACTCTATTTTTTCTCGTTTTAACTAAAGTTACACTGCATTTCAGTTCACCTTGCTAAAAAATAAAATTTAATATTGATTTACAATAATTTTGTTGTCCGCTACTGATAACAAAAATTTCATTTTCTTAAATTTTTTTCCATATTTTCAAGAAGTTTTTTGACTTATTCAAAACTGTCTTGTTAGCACTAAATATAAACAACTTTAACAATTATAATAAAAAAAAAATAAATTTCTCAACTTATTAAAATTATACATGTGATATTAGCAAATCGTGCAACATTCCAAAAATCAGGAAAATAAAAAAATTAAGAAGCAAAAAAGCACTTTACGGTAAGTCTGGGAAATTCATAAAGTAAATACGTCAGTAGCAGCAATACAACAAAATGCACAATATAAACACATGTATATAAATGCACACTAACATTATACCGTTAGTGCAAACATGCACATATACTTTTTTATGCACATACAGAAAAATATTAAACAAAAAATTTTTTTTGCAATCCTGTCTCATATTTAGTAACTTAGTGGTTTCATTTGGTTTTTGGCATATTTAAGGCGGTTTTATATTATTATAGTATTTATGGAATTTACAATATATCCATATATGTATAACAATATTAAAACAGTATGTACGTGTATGTATGTGTGTATATTAAAATTGCATGCAGATTTATTATTTTTTCTAAATTTATTGCAACCGATACATGCACACAAACTATCAAAATTATAATTTTAAAGTATTCTTTTTTATATTTTCAAGTATATTTTGAGGTGAAAAAATTTAATAATAATAACAGAAAAGGATAACAGAATAAAGACAATAATACGTTAATAATAATAATGATAAAGAAATAAAAAAAACTGCTGAAAAGGTGGCTGGTACTTGTATGTGCTAACAAGCATACCATTAAAGAAAATAAAATAAAATAAAAAAATTATAATTGAATGGTAAGGAGATTGAATGAATTTTTGTATATTATATAGGCAGCCTTAAAAATATGAAGGGATTGTAAAATACAATATTCCAAACAAAAAAAAAAATTTAAGTAAAGAAGTGAAAATTATATTTTTACCATAAATATGATTGTCTACACGAAAATTATTATTACCTTGACTTGCTGATTTAAAATTCTTCCACTTTTTAACGATATTTCTTCTTTCACAGGATATTCATTTTTCTTTTGAGGTTTACATTGTTACATTAAGGTTTTTAGCTTCGTTTATAACTCTACCAAAAAGAAATAATTATTCAATAACATATAGGGATTTAGAATCAAATCTTTTCGAGGTTTGTTTGACCGAAACTAAAAATTTGTTACAAAATGGGGAAATGATAGTGAACAATGGGATAATAATAGTCAGGTCCGGGTCGGTTTCCAAAACGTGCGACCCTCTTTCTCCTTTATAAACTGAACACAAAAATTTCGCGTAAGTTTATCATGCTCAATGCAAAATTAGTCGTAGGATTAAAATCTGAAATTGAACTTTCTCCTTTTTGTTTTGCATTTTTTGTATATAAGTACATGCTATTATGTTAATTTCCCTGTAAACAAAAATTTCGAGAATTTTCCTCGTGTTTCCCGGCAGCCATTGCAAATTTTTAGTTTATATATACACATTGTAAATCTGTCGCTACTTATTACATTTAAGGGACCTTTTCACTATTATTAACAGTACAACATATTTTAGATACTAAAGTTTATTTATCTTTAAATTAAATTAAATATTTCTTATTTCATTTTTTTAAAGGAAGTGTTTATTTAATGACAATAAAAATTTGTTACAATCAGACAAAACTTTAGAATTAGTAGTTTCGTGTTTAATATTTGGGCAAATTAAAATCTTAGTTTTAGAATTTAAGTGAATATTTTTACTTAACAATTTCACTTTTTGGTTTAAGTTGAAAATTCTGCTATGAACTTTTACTAAAATAGATTTTAAATGAAATTTTATGAAATAAATCTTCTGAAATTATATACATAGTAGCATTGCGTATGCTGTTTAAAGTGCTGTGTAGAGGAAAATTTTTGTAATTATACACCAAGTTGCTTTTTTGAGGAGCACTAGTGAGTATAAATTTTTTTAATTTAAAACAGTGCCATTCGAAAAAAAAAATAGTTCTATTGTCTAATTACAAAAATTGTCTTCTGTAGGTGTATTTTTTTTTTAAATAGTTTGATTTTGTTGAAATGATTCGAATTGTGTCATATTACAACACTAAATAAAATAATATTCGGAATTCAAAAATATTTATTAGTTGAAAAACCTCAATTTACTGATGCTACTCAATTTAGATAGTCTGGTTTTGTTTCCAAAAACGTAATGTGTGCAATTTTTTCTAACCTTATTAGTAATCTTGCCCCTCTTGTTCTCAGCTTTTTTTTTAAGGGCTAAAGAAAATAACTCGCAAACCAAACTATAAGTACGAACACATTACAGTATTTTATTATCCTATGTAGAGTTGGGTAACCTATTTGCTTTCTTAAAGAATTATGATAAATATTTTAAAATAATAACTAAAATGATTTACTTATTTTAAGATACACCTTGTCGATTTTAGTTTTTTTTTTATACCATAAGTTTTCATTTTTTGTATTTAATTTCTTTTTTTTTTATTTTAAATTTTCTTTGGTTAGTTTGATGGTCAGGTGTTAAATGGAGCGCCAAAAAAAAAAAATTATTATTATTAAATGTAGTGGATTGGTAAGCAAAAATATTAAAATATTGTATGTAAGATTAACTTGTAATAATCCAATTTGATACAAGAGAAAATGCAGGCAAAAAAATATGAAATGAAAAACGAGACTTGGTTTAGAGTCGAACCACATATACTGTAATAATCCAAGTTTATTAAATAACAGAAAAAATATAATAAACTGCTAACAAAACCATAATTACTTTAACTTAGAAAAAATATATAAGGAGGTTTGATTTGTATATTTTGTTGTGAATTGATTGGAATGAAACTGTTGAAATGTTTTGGGTTGGAATTTTTTTTTACTTCTTTCCTTGTTGGGTGTGGTGTTAATTAATTTTTTTTTTTCGAATATATTTTAAGTGCGCGTACATAAGTAAAATATACACAGGAAAAATAATATTATATACGGGACGTATAATATTATAATAAGTTCTGTAGTATAAGCATATGTGAACTGAGATTTAATATAATGTTAGTGCATGTGTGGTGTACCAACATATTAAATATATGTATTCGATAATTGGTGTTATATAAACTAAATAAGAATAATTGATATAATTATTATATTGATAAAATATTAATATTATGGTGAAAGTAACAATGTATTTAGGTTATTTAATTAAATACAAATTAAAATAATAACAATATTTTTGTATTATTTAAAAAATAAGAGTTTTTATACTACTTTCTTTCTGAATTTGGCACGATATTTAATAAGAGTTTGAAAAAGTTGGTGATAAATGTATGGATTATGTTATTATTGTATTATACATTTTTTTTAACTAGAAAATTATTAAAATAAAATCACGTTTTTCAAAACTGTTCAAAATGTGAAATAATAATTTTTTTCGAAGATATGCGGTTATAATTGACGAGCTCTTATAAGTTATTCATTTTTATTTTTAAATGGAAGCATAATCAGAGTATAAAGGAATTTGGACATTTATGTATTTGTCAGTATAATTATTCGGAGGAGCAAACATTTCATTGAATTATATTGCAAATATTTTGAACTTCTAATCTACCATTTTTGAAGAAATAAAAAGTACAAGAAGTGTGTGGTATTTGTATATTAAATTTTAAAGGGTTTGCAAGTAGATGATTGCGTAAATTCTCTAAAAATATAGCCTTAAGCAGAATATAATTCGTATAAAACTGTTCAGATAGAAAAATTCTGGAAAAATAGTTTTCTCAATAGTTGTTTGTTACCGACCGCTTTGCATGCAATAGGGGTGGTGATCGCACCAAAAATTTAGATGCCGAATTTTCGGTGAGACCGCACTTCTCCATAGTAGGGAAGTGTAAATAAACTATTTTTAGAAAGACGTCTGTTTATGGGTCTGTCGGTCCCCGTTGGTATGTGAATGCGTGCATGGCTCAACCGATTTTGATGAAATTTTGTAATCGTGTTTCTGTACGTTACGGATTTTTAAAATATATCGGACATAGGGTACTTGACCTTTTGCGGGCCGATTTTACATTTTTGCGTATAAAGAGAAATAATCAACCGATTGCCTTGAAATTTTATATATAGATTCGTGGTGTTAAAACAATGGATCTATAAATTTTTTAAAAACATCAGCGATCGGACACCGATTTCACATTTTTAACCATATCTACGGAACTAATTAATGAAATTGAAATTTTATATTTTTCTTGAAATTTAATATGTGAGTTCTGGTTGTTATTGAAACTAAATGGCAAACTTTCCAGGGAGTCAGTTATGTTTTATTAGTACTCATCAGTTTTGTTTTATTAGTACACCATTGAAATCTTGCACAACAAACAACAACAATGAAGTTTTTTGTTCGGTGAGGAAATATTTTATTATTATAAATTTTTTTCAAAAATTAACAAAAAGTAATGCCTATTCTCACCGAAATTTTGAAAGGAACTTCTCAAGAAAAGTGATAGTGTTTTAGTTTTCTCTGCCAGTTGAAATATTATTTTCTTACACAAATATGAATTTAAAATATTACACTAAAAGTTTACTTTAAATTATCCAATAAATTTTAATTCTCACATGATTAATGAATCATATATTAAATATTTTAAAAAGGTATAAAACAAAAGAAGGAATAGTTAACTAAGAATTAGATCATATTTTTAAATTACCAAAAAAAAAATTAAATAAATTTCTATGTTGACCACCATAATTACAAATAATCATCACTTTAATAAATTTAATTTTAAGAGAAAATTTGTTGTTTTTCTTTTTTAAATTAATTTTATTCTCATAAACATGATGAAATTCACACAGAAAACTTTTAAGATTTAAAAAGATAGAAATCATATCCAATTACCTAAAAACTAAAAACCCTTAAAACTTGAAAAAAAATCAACAACCTTTAGTATTTACTTGTTTGGTTTTTGTTTTTCTCCTTTCAAATTTTAAATTCGGTTAATCATGAAAATTATATTTGGGGCAAAATAATGATGCACGAGATTTAGATTTATTCGAAAGATAAATTTCATTTGAAACTTAACCCTCTCTTTTTTTTCGTTTATTTTATTTGGTTTGTTTCCTTTTCCTTTTACTATTCTTAAATCACAGATTTTATTGAAAGAGAAATAATTTTATAATTTCATTGTATTCTTTTTAAATTTTTGAGGGAAAAAATTCATTCTAAGTTTAGTTATTAAAATCAAAAAGAAGATGGAAACAAAAATTCTTTCCTTCTGTATTTTTTTTTTTTTTTGAATCGAAAGCGTTAAATTGTTCACCGCCAAGCGATTATTGTAATTATTAAAAAAAAATTTGTTTTTTTTTTTTTCTTTTAGATTTAATGTTGCCGCAAAAAAACTAATCCTTTTTAAGTATCATATAAGGGAAAAATCAAAATGATGTTACCAAATTGTACGCTTTGATATCTTGTTAACAACAGTCTTAGTAAATACGAAATCAGTTAACAATACCGAGTGTTTTAACAGCGAAAGTAAGCAAATTTTGAGAGGTTGAAATTAATAAAACCAGCAAAAGGGTTAACTCTCCCTACCTTCTTGAGTAGGGTGAGTTGACCTATGGTCGGCCTTGTACCTGTGAACGAAAAATATATAAGTATAATAATATATAATAATACCATCAAGTCTTGAGTAAGTTTAGAAAATACCTACTTACCGAAATTGTGGACAGAAGTTAGATTTCCACATATTTTTCATTACCTTATGTGCAAAATTAAGTGAGTGACAAATGTGAAGGTGCTTTAATAAATATATAATCTTTTAGATTCTGGTATAATCGTTTCTTTAAATTTGTATTAATTCAATAAAAGCAATTTCCAAAATTGATATGCAGTTTTCTAATTTATCCTTTAATTATAAAAAAAAAAAAACAATAGTCCGATTTACCGGACACAAAATTCAAACAATATTAAAATATTTAAAAAATTTTTTAAATATGACAACACTATACAACGCAGTATAAAATTAAATTTATTAGGCTGATGATGCGACAAAAAAAAATGAAATTTAATGTTTAACACATTATTTGCCATCATATATCACACATTCTTAAAGTCAAACTAAAAAGTTAAATAGCCGAAAACAAGATAAAAAGAAACAATAAGAAAAACAAATTGTCAAGTTTAAAAGCCCGTTCTTTTTTTCATAATTTTGTCGGGCTATATTAGTTACCTGTTATTAAAGAAGCACAATTTTTAAAACATTATCATGGAATTTCAAAAGAAAATGCAAAACATGAGATAAAAAACAAACAATTAAGCTTTAACAGCTTGAAGAATATTTTTTTTTTTTGTTAAATTATAAGATCATAAATAATTTTCGCTTAATATGAACCATCAAATTACCCCAAAACTGACAAACATACATTCATGTTTGTAAGCGACACGAATAATTATTATATTTTGTATGTTTACCAAATTCATGCATCTTTAATATTGGAATTCAAAGAAATACGCTTTTTATAAAAATGGTTATAAAAATACAAAATGCTCATATTTTTGGATGAAAACCTTTGTGTCTGAGATATTGTGGTTTTCATTTTCTTTTCCATTGAATTTATTTTAAGGCTTATTAATAAATTAAGAGGCATTAATTTATGATGGTTGTCATTTATTCAGGAATTGTCACTGAGTTTCCATATAATAATTCTATAGTAAGAGTCATTAAGAGTTTAAAATATACCCATAAAGTTAAAATAAAATATATTAATATTAAAAAAATAATTTAAACAAAAAAGTGAATAGTATTAATTCCTTTTCCTTTTGTATATTTTTAAGAAAGAGATGCGAAAAATTGATTTCTTGTAATAAAAAATGAAATATTTCGTTAAAATTTGAGAATTGTATAATGGTTTATATTGAAGCCCATTTATATGTAGTATATATGTATTATGTTCGTAGATGTTGTATAACGTATTCCATAATGTATATTTGTAAAGTAAATATAACATATGTGATCGTAAAAAAATTTTTTTTTAAGGTTTCGATCACATATTTTATTTTTAAGGTATGAAATACCCGCCGTAGGAATGCTTGTGGTAAGAGTCCACTAAAATCTAGTGCAAATTCAGAAGTGTCTGATCCAAAATGGACGGCTATCTGGTCTGCGACTGATCCCTGAGGGATGGCAGAAATTGGGCGTGCTGCCTTGCACGAGATATTTATTGCCAAAGGCTAGGAAAAGTAGACTCCGAAATAAAACAAAAACAAATGCAATGAGCAAAACAAAACGATTTTATACCTCAGGTGGTAATCCAGTAAATTTGGAAAATCCACATTCTTTAGAGACTGGTCTCAGGGATTCTGGGGGAGACCACTTATTGCATCAAACTACTACTACCAACCCTTTTAAAAGAACACCTCCGGACATGAGGACACCACCATGTGGTAAAAGCAAAGAAAATATGTCCAAAGGCGGCTAACAGAAATATACGAACATGGGTGCAATTAAAGCAAAAAAAGATCAGAAAACTGATAAATACCACTTAAATATAAGAATAAGTGAGCTAGAAGCGCTTTGTAAAGAATGAAATCCAGTATCTCAGAGAGGAAAATAATAAGCTAAAATTGGAATTAAGCAATGTAAATGCAATTAAAGAAATCAGTACGGAAAAAGTTGCCACAAACAAAGTAGAATACTGCACAGACGACTAGGATCCGGCTCTGGAAATCGATTGGATTCTCAAGAGAAAAAGCAAAAAGCGAAGAGTAGATATGTCCCTTGAAATAAATCCTGAGGACGAGGTGAGTAAAATAGAAAAATGTGTGCTGATAAATGCACTACAAGAAAAATCAAACTCTATACAAGAAAGATTAACACATGGGGGGTTTACAAAAACTTTATTTGTAAAATTTACTTGTGCAAACTTAGTTTCATTAACTTTTATTTTCCATTTCTTAAAAAAAAATTAATAACATTAACGAATAAATTAAGAATTACTCATATTTTTAGTGGACAATTTATTCACTTAAAATAAATGTTGAGTTGAGAGTGAAAACTTGAATATTTTTATGAATTATAAAATGATTGCATATTAGGGTAATTAAATATTTATTAAATTATCTCAAAATTTTTTTTTTGTAAACACAGAATTTTTATACCTAGAAAAGAGGCAGGTCGAGGCAATTTATATAATAAAAGTTTTTAATATATATAAAATTGTAATAGCTATTTTTTGATATAACAAATTTTTCTCAAATTCACTAAAGTAGTGTGAAGAGTTTTCGCTATTCAAATTCCAAACCATCAACATAAAACATTTACAAGCTACTCGAACATTTTTATAGTTGTTGCTTTAATTTCAGTTTAACAAGCACTTATATAATTTCGTATACTTATAAAATTCAATATCAGCGCAAATTTAATTCATTTTATATAGGCAACTTCATAATGTTAAAAATAAATTTTTAACACCTAATAAACGAGTTAAAAAGTAATTTTCCATAGAAATCTGATATAAAAATCTTATTGTCTTGAACCTTTATTTAACTAATTATAATGTAGCCCAAATAAGATACATATGAAGTTATAAACGAGAATTTTCATTTTAATTTTTTGTACTGTTTTTCGCTTAAACTTTATATAAAATTAATTAATTTATTTCAACAGAAATTTGTGTTTCGTATAGATACGATAAGTAGGAAAAAGATTTGTACTTCTTCATTAGTTTATACAAATATTAAGGCTTTTAAAAATAATAAAACACAAAAAAAAATCAAGTGTTAAGGAAGAAAATGTCCACATTATTTTTCGCGTTTTTGCCATTTCGAATTTTTCATTTTAATAGGCGACAATAAGTCTACATTCGATGTTTTTTTAAATATGCCGAACGGGGCAATTTAATAAAAACGAGAAAAAATTGAGTTTATCATGTCAATAATTTCTGAGATATAATAGAATACCTTTCTTTTCTTTTGAAATTATAAAGTAGCTACCCGAACTGTCTCCATCACATTCAATTTAAATAGGTTTTCGGCATTTAGTATCAAGATATTAGATCAATTAGTATATTTGAGTATGTATCCCAGAAATTATATGTTCGTGCGGGTATAGAAAGGCAGGTTAGCAACTCCTTACATTAACCAAGAAGGTCTTAATAAGGAATTACTTCTATATTACTTTTATTTTATAAGAGTTTGTAAGTCCCAGTACATACTAAACTGTGAGTCAAACATTTTTTTTGATTTTTAGCTTATGTTAGATTCTCGGAAGAGTAAAATAATGAATTGGCCTAAGAAGTTCCAATACTGATTTAATTACATAGTGTTAGGCTTAATTCGCAGTTAAATGCTTTGAAAAGAAATTCTAAAGAAATGCTTTACAATTTCTTTTCAAAGCATTAAAGCAGATTCTAAAACAGAATCTTTTCCATATATTATTTTTTGAGATTCAGTAAAATTCAGTGTACTTTTATATTACTGCACTTTAAATTGTCGTAAGTTTTTGTGCTACATTAATTTAGGTTACTAATGTTTGATTTCATTGCCACAAATATCAAATCTAACATTAGTATTCCACTCTATTTGGCACAACGTGTACAAAAACACTGCAACATCTTGAAAAAAACAGGAACACAGGGTAATAAATAAGGATTTGTAAAGTTTCTTGTTAATTATTAAAAACAAAAAGGCTACAAAATAAAATTAAATTAGTGATAAAAATCGTGTCACTTGTGTATTTAGAATTTGCCATTCATTCCCTTAAAATATTTTGTTACTTTTATCTTTATTCCAAAGCATATTTTTGTTTTACTTGTTTTATTGTTAAATTTCTTTTATCTTAAAAGACATAATTTATGACAAATCTTCAGGCAGTTTTTGTACTAAATGCCAGCTCCTTATTATCCAGATGGTATTTAACGTACGAGACGGTATTTAACTCATATATACCAAAAGAGAGATATAGAACGAGCTAAGAGAATAAAGTGGTTGGCTCTAAACTGGATTTAATTTTTATATTTTTTTGTAACTTTGTATTATTTTATTAAAATATACGATTGTTTTTTTTTTTAAGTTAATTTTTAAGGAAAATCAAGAATTAAAACAAATAAAATTTAGACCGCGAAAAAACAGTGAAGTAAAAAACATAAACGTGGAGGCATGAAAAAAACTGCGACAAAAAGAATGATGTTTTTTTTTTGTTAAATTTTATGCTAAATATTATGTAAAATATCACGATTTTCGTTTTTAAATATATTTTATATTTTTCACATTGGAATTCGTGATGTAAAAAATTAAAAAGAGTCCAGCTTATTGCAGGATATTCGAAAAAAAAAAATGAGAGAATGTTAAAATTTAAGAGAGTTTTTATTAGTACTAAGGCCTAAGGGTAGAGACCTAAACAATACTAAAAATTTGTATTTAAAATCTATTGCTTTTTACCATACAATAAAAAAGTTTCAATGAGGGAGGTATAGTGCTTTTATTGTTATAAAGTTTATAACAGAATTATAAAAAAATTTGATTATTTAAGATCGCCTTTACAAACAGCTCTTATTGTTATGAAAGTATGCAGATATCGAAACTTATTTTTCATTAATTTTTTATTTGGGACGATTTCGACCTCGCTCTTATTCACTAAAAAACTTAAATTCATTGAAAAATAATGTGAAAGATTTAAGAAAAAAAATTAATCGTGTTTTAAACTTTGAAGTTGTGCAACATTAAGTTTTAGAATATTATTTATTAAAATATTTTATTATTTTTATAAATTTTTATTTCACCTTTTTTTTATAATTGCTAGAAATGAAAAGAAAACAAGTTTAACTTTTTATTTTCTGCCTTTTCTTAATATTTCAAAATTTTATTCCTTAAAATAATCATAAATTTTATTTAAATATGCCTAAATTAGTAATAATTTCCACGCTCTCAGAAACTGGAATTGTAATGTTAAATCCGGTTTTACTATATGACAAAGTAATTGTTTAGTTCACTAAATTTTAAAACTTCATACTTCATATTCTAATACAAAATAATGAATTCATTTAGACATATTGGTTTCTTTTGGGTACGATATGTATTTAAGGGTTAAACTCTCGTTATTTTTTCTTTTTATCTTTGTTTATTAATACTGTTTGTTTATTTTTATACCGACATACATATTCAATTTACATACAACATAATTTTTTATCATATCTCTTAGTGTTTCGGAAATGTTTTTTTAGTGTTTGCTAGTAGCATAATAATTCATAAAAATATTTTAATTTTTGTATTCTTTTTTTTAAATTTTGGATTAAATTTTCAGTATACCTGTGTGTTCAAACTGTTCTATAAAAACAAAAATTCAAAAGGTGAAAAGGTCCTTTAAATGTAATAAGAGTAACTATTAAACTGAAAATATTTTCTAAATTCCATAATTCATAAATTTGTAACAGAAAAACCAAATAAAGTTTTTAACTAAAAAAATTTACAGTCTTTTTTTAATCGCCACATACAATATTTTTAAAAGAATCTCAATATCTCAATCATAAAGTACAAAAAAACAGCACTGACCCTTTTTGAACTTTTACACTCGCATACTTTTTTAAAGACTTAAGTGTTTCTTATTTTTTTCATTTCGCCCACTTTTAAAATGTCAGAAGTTCCGTAAAGGAATTTCATTTTAAGGCTTTTTATACCCGTACGAACTTATGTTCGAAGGGTATACTAAATTTGCCTTAACGTTTGTAACGCTAAGAAATAACGGTCTTAGGTATAGACTCAAGTGTATGTTTTTAATCAGCGTCAAATTCTGAGTTGATTTAGCTTTGTCTGTCCGTCCGTCCGTCCGTCCGTCCCAACGATAACTCAAAAACTAATTGAGCTAAGTTCACTAAATTTTCACAAATGATTTATTGTAGTAAGTGCAAGAACTCTATTTAAATTGGACATGATCGGGGTACCGGTTCGGGTAGTTGCCATACAACTTCAAAATTTATTTGGCTATATCTCAGAAACTATAAAAGTTATGGTATTGAAATTTCACACAAACGAATATCTTGGCTATATCTCAGAAACTATAAAAGCGGTGATATTGAAATTCACACAAGCAAATATATTAGTAGGGCCGATGTGCTTGATAAAATTTGTTAAAATTTCTTGGCTTTTTTGGTAGCTGCCATACAGCTTCAATAGTAGTTTGCACACGCAGTATTTTGAATAACACATAGCACTGAAATTTTGCATAGATTAATATGGTAATACGGTAACTTAAAGTCATAGTCTATCCCATAGTTAGTTAGGACATGTCTATTCGCACATGGGATAAAAAATTCGTACGGGTATCACAGAGTTGACAAGATCAACTCTATTTTTTTTCTCGTTTTTTCATTCATGTTATTATGCAAATATTTTATTGATTCTTTAAATTATTGCAATATATTTAAAAAAAATCTTTTAATTTAAACGGTATTTAAATTGATATAGTATGCAATTTATTCAAATAAATTCTTGTAAAAATTGGAATTTATTAAAAATTTTATTAAATTAGGAATTGTAAAATTTGTTTTTTGTTTTAGAGAATTGTAAGATTTATTGGGCGCTAAAATTGTAATTGAAATCACAATAATTTATTTATAAATTTATGTGCACTTTAACTTAAAATATAGTAAAATTTAAATATATTTTGACCTGAATTATATATTTAAAGGCAATTATAATTTTTCATTTGCAATACGAAAAATTAAAAAATTTTATTAATAATTTTATGTGTATATGGTCAAAATTTATTATTAATATTGGAATTTTAATATTACTATTTTCCTTGAAATTTTAGTGGTTATAACAGTTAGTTCTACCCTATGGGTAAAGTTAATAAATTTAAAAAAAAATATCACAATTTTGTTTAGTAAGATTTATTAAACAACATTTTTAAGCAGAGTGATTCAGAAAGCTATACATTAACATATACCGTTGGTTAGAAGATCGAAAATGGGTAGGACTTTTGTTTCGTACTCGGTATTAAATCTCAAGGGCTTCCGAGTTTTAGGGGTTTTGACGAATTTTCACAAAATTTTTACTTATCCAAGTTTTTAGAATTATAACTTCTATTCTGAAATAAATTGGAAATTCAAAAAATATTTCCTAAAAGGCCTAGTGAAGGACTTAAAATAGACATGCTGCTTGATTCTATATTTTATGTATCTTCGAAACACCAAGCACTCGAACTTTAGGGGAAATCAAATTTTTCCCTTGTTTTATTTTTTCAGTTTTTTCTAACTGGATAATTTTGTAAGAATATTTTTTTTGTAGAATTTTCCCCAGATACTTAAACTTTAATCTAAGTTCTCAAACATTAAAAAATTATTATGGTACAGAAGATATAGTACAAAAACCACAAATATTGTGGGCAACAAATTCAATTAAAATCAAACCAGATATTTATAAAACTAAAATTAAATTCAATTTATTCTTCCTTTATCAAAAAATTTGGAAAAATAAGAATTCCATATCCAAAAAGTTTATAAATTTCTCAAAACAAACACCAAACTTCTAGGAAATTCTTTTTCTGCTTTTCTTCTTTCAAATCTATTTCTACTCAATCGCATATTTTAAATTAATTGCTTTACTTTAGTTGCATCAACCGTATACCAATTTTAGTTTTTCTAGAAATATGTTTGAAATTTATTAATCCCATTAAATTATTTAATAATTATTTATTATTTTTATAATGTTAATACCATATCATTTAGAAACTCCATTTTGTATAAAAAAATTAAATTTTCCTATTAAAAAAAAATTTTTTTCAAATAAAATAAATGTCAAAATTTATATGGCATGTCTTTAAAAAAACGCTCCAGTTTGAAAATTTTAATAACTTCAGATGCCAAATGGTATCTAGATTTCGAAAATAATTTTTTCAAATTTTTAAATTGCACTCAATCTGAGAAAAATGCATTTAAAAATTTCAAACCATATAGGTACTATTTCTTACAAAAATTGGCAAAAATAAAAAAACAATCAATTTTCTTTACCAAGAAAAGTTTCGAAAAAAAATTTTTGATTACTAGATTTTTTTCCTAATACAAAATTCTAGTTTTTCTTTTCAAAAATTTTAAATTTTTTAAAATCAATTTTTGTTTTTCAAATTAAAAGTTTGTATAAAATTTCTTTTAAATTTCTTTATTATTTGTTACATTTCAATAAAAACATTAAAATTCAGATGGTTTATAATTTTTAGAGCATAATGGCTCTTAAAAATGTCAACTGTTTTTTTGAGTGACTCTTGTCATCGAAAATTAATGATAGTTGATAATTACAGCGTTTAAAATTAATGAAAATCAAAAATAGTGAAAAATAAGGCTTTTAAAATCTTGGCATAAAAATGGATGGAATGGTACGGGATATGTTATAGTACAGAAAGACTTAAGTTAAAGCTTAAATTAGGGAAAATTCTATAAAAAAAAAGTTTCTTACGAGTACGAAATTATCCAGTTAGAAAAAACTGGAAAAATAAAACAAGGGAAAAAGTTGATTTTCCCTAAAGTTCGAATGCTTCGTATTCCGAAAGTACATAAAATACAGAATCAAGCAGTATGTCTATTTTAAGTCTTTTACTATGCCTTTCATGTCTTTGCGACAATGTTTTTTATTTCTGCCCACGCTTCTGCCCAGTTGTTGCCAATTCTTTGGCGATTATTCGCCTCAATATTAGTCGTGGTTTTGCCACACCTTTTTTTGCCCTGTTGCCTCTACGTCAGTAGAAAAACCTATTGGCGCAAAATATATTTGGTTGGTGAACTTTTGAAAAGATTAAAAAGTAGTGAAATATAAGAAAAATAAAATTACCTAAACCAATAACTCATAATGTCAACGATTCAATTTCATTGCTCATTAGAATTAACTCGAAATTTTCCGTATATCAAGTAATAAATTTGAAAATTTAATATCGCAGAAATTCTATTAAAATTTCATTATTTTATAAAATAGCCCCCGGAAATTCAATCACGTTGTAAATATTTTATCAAAATATTTATGTTGAATATTATTAATGTAACATCATAAAATTTTAGAATTATTAAAATTATTGTATGTGTAAATTTTGCTTAAGATCATTTAAAATGTTTTTTCACCTTGTCTAAAGTTAAATCGTATAAATTAATATTTTTTTTTTACTTTTATTTTCGTTTTATTTCTTAGTTTAAAAAAATTTAAATTTATCTTTTTTAATAGAGTTATTAAAATAAAAGTCTGGCAAAGATCTTCTTTCCCATTTTGTTTTTTTTTTTTCGATTTATTATAAAAAATGATGTTGTTAAAATGGTAATTTTTTTTTGTATTAATTTTATACGTACATTTTATCCATTTAACATGTGATGATCGTCATAAGATTTAATTATCACTACAACAATATATATATATAAGAAAAATATCATTCATAATTTAGTTAACAATAATATTTTGTAAAAATGTGCGCAGTATATATGTATAGTGTATATGTACAAGAATATAAGTGTAATATTACATTTTACAAGTTTTCCTTTTTTTATGAGCAAAAATTATCATTTCAACGCAAACAAATCATTAATATTAAGCACGCATTTTATTTTAAAAAAAATATTAATAATTTTGTGTAAATATGAATTAGTTGTAATAAAGTACAGGGTCTGATAGGAAATTGTTGAGAACATAAGTGATATTATGGTTAACCGTTCCAATACCAATTTTTCAGTAATTAATAAAGAATTCTGCATTTGATTTCTCAGTTTCCAGAAGGTTGCTGCACAAAAATTGACGGAGTAAGTAAATCGTAGAGGGAGTGAAAATTAAATTTTTATTTTTATACATATTAAGTATTGAAAAATTATGAATCAGAAACAAACGACTCCTACTGGTCCTACTCATGAAGAATGTAAGAAAATATTCGTTGTACAAAAAGCCACCATAGCATCTCACAGTCCTGAAATAAAACATAAATATTATAACTTTAACAGCCTAAAACATACAAGAGAACTTTTCAAATTGGGTTAAAATTAGGTACTTTTTATAAAACATTAAATTATGTCTATAGATATAGTTTTTTTAAGAATAAACAAGTAACTTACATTTATTATATATATTTTTGTATCAGGCAACCGCGAAAATTAAGGACTTCCTTTCAAATCAGTAAATTTAAAAAAAAAAACACTTACGTCGTAAGAATTTGTTTTCTGCATTCAATTAAATCGATCGCAAAGAAAGAAAAAAATGAAATAAGTGATTCACCCTGTTTTATATTAAAAATAAAAATTAAGTTATTAATATGCGAAAAATTTTTACTATTGAAAAATTTCTCATTAATCCTCGTATATACAAATAATATAAAATAGTCAATTACTGTATAAATATAAATGATCTTTAAAATTTATCATCATCAGTACACCATTATCAATATCATTATATATATATAGTCATCATAATCATCATCATTATCATCATAAACTCTATCATCAATGCCATTATAATTATCATTACAATTCCTTTATATAAAGCTCAATTACACATATATGTGGATTTCTGTCATTAGTTATTTCTTTAATTTCTTAAAAAAGAAAATCTAGATAACCAGTAACCAGAATGAAGAAAATTGTTAAAATTACATGAAACATCGATTCAAATAATTCAGGTTCATATGGTCTTCAAATTGTCTTGTTCGTATTATACACATAGAATTTTCATAATAGCCTGTGAACTCAATAAAAACAAACATAGAAGTCTATATAGCAAAATTTACAATATCTAATAAATTAAATAAAAATAAAAGGAAAAATTATAAAATGTCAGTATAAATGAAAACACGCAAAGAAAGAATCATATCGTTTTGTTACTCTCCTCCCCATAAAGTGTTAAATTTAAAATACTACAGAAACACAAAAAAAAAATATAAAGTGGGCAAATACTTTTATAAATATAAGGATTAAAAAGTAAATAGTTTCAGGTTAAAATAAATATTTTGTCCATTTTTATTTCATCTATACAAGAGTAGATGAATGTTTGTAACTATATATATAATTCACTGAGAAAAATGCACTAAAATTTGCTTTTAGATAGAAAAAAAATAAATTGTAGAGTAGAAATATTTTTTACATAGTCAAAAACCACATTCCTTTTAGGTCATATTAAGTTGTTGCATAACGGTCGATTATATGTAGTTTATCGAGTTCAAAACTATTACTTCTTATTAAAACACAAAGTCAATTGTCGAATGACTTTAAAAACACAGGGGATGTCAACTAGTAATCTGAGAAACCTGGTGGAGAAGGCACAGTCTCTTGGCACTGGCCTCATCAGGGCAAGCGATGCCAACGCACATCACGTGATCTGGGGAAGCTCGGATACCAACACTAGAGGTGAGTCACTTTTTGATTTTATCTTGAGTACTAACATCACACTATGCAATAGAAGCTCAGAGCCCACTTTCGTTACTAAAAATAGGCAGGAGGTTATAAACATAACCATTGCCTCACAAACTATTTTAGACTCGGTTACGAATTGGAAAGTATCGCAAGAGCATTCTTTTTTGGACCATCGCTATATAGAATTTGAATTCGTTGCTAGGCAGAATTCTCCTTTGACTTTCAGGAACCGCAGGCGGACTGATTGGCCAAGGTTCCCAACACACTACCTGGGGAGCCTCTAGGGAAGCGTGCCCTTTAACTCAGATAAGGGACGCCAGGAAACCACAACGGTGGTCCGATAAGTTAAACGCCCTTCGTAAAAAATGTAGAACTCAGTTTAACAAACCAAAGTTCACTAGGGCACCATCTGATTGGTGCGCTTATAGAGATGGCCTAAGAAAGTACAAGAAGGAGTTGAAGAGGGCTCAGAGGTCTTCCTGGAGGAAGTTTTGCGGCAGTATTGCAACAATAACTCCATTGATATGTTCCTCCGGTGCTCTTATTCACGAGAAACTTTTGGACCTCGATTCCGCTTAGGGGAGCCTGGCTGAACGAGGGAGTTGCTGATGACGGATCGGTCCTTTTTTACACGGACGGATCCAAATTCGATGGCAGAGTGAGTGGTGGAGTTTATTCTGAGCAATTAGATGTTGAGCTCTCCTTCCGTGCTTGGTTGCAATGTTGTATCGGCTGGTGGCGTCAGTATTTTCACTGACAGCCAAGCCGCGATAAGAGCACCGCGCTCTGAGATCTCCACATCTAGAACGGTCCGGGACTGCAGGTCGTCTCTCGACGAGATGGCGGGGTAGTTCGAAATAAACTTGTTCTGGTTCCCCAATACTGTGGAGTCCCGAGAACTGCAAGGCGGACGAGGTTGCAAGATATAGAACTACTCTGCATGCCTCTAAGAACCCTTGGGCTGCTGCTGCACAACGCGGCAGTGGAGCACACCAACCTTAGATGGAATAATGGAGCAACCTGAGCGCGACAAGGAATTTGTGGCCAAAGCTGGATTTACGTCGTACAAAGGATCTGATCTCTCTCAGTAGGAAGGATATCAGTGCTGTAGTAGGGGTTCTGACGGGCCATTGTCTGATTGGCGAACATGCAACGAGAATGGGCCGCCCCGCAAACGATCTTTGTAGAAGCTGTTGTAACGAAGGGGAGGAGGAAACGGTGATCCACCTTCTATGCTCATTTCCGGTACTGGCGAGCTCCAGGCAGAGATTCCTTGGATCTTACTTGAATGTAACTATAAGGAATTTGAACCGATTTTTGAGGGGCTCGGGGTGGTTCAGATTAGGAGCGGAAGGGAAGAGATCCAGCCTAGTTGGCCGCCAGTTCTGAAAAAGAAAACTTGTGGTAATACCACAACGGGCCTAGTTGGCCTAGTTACTCTTGCATTCCATTCGTGGTTTTAAAAGTTGAAATTCTTCGTAATGTTTTGATTACCAATAAACATCGTGACTAGGATGCCTTTTTAACGCTTTAAAAAAAATTGAAAAAAAAAATGCTTATTAGATTAACTGAATCCGTCCATGTGTTTGTTTGCAAAAAATACTCACCCCTTAAGATAGAAAGCTGAAATTTTGTTCGCGATTAATTCTTATTTAAATATGCTATTTCTGAAAAAGAAACTTTTACCTATCCTTTGACATTAATTACTACATCAGCAAATATCGATATCGTTTTTTTCCTAGGCGGTAATTTGTGACATCAAAAGAAGGGAAATTTTTACAGACTTTAGACTCTAATAAACAATTGATTTAATTGAAAGAAATTGTTTCTCCCATCTTCACTCTGTTAGAAGTTATCTTCTCTCGAATTTCAAAAACTGAAATTTTCGGATTATTTCATTATTTCATGGATTTTCTTTTGAATTTGTCCATTATAGTTTTTAAGTTAAGCGGTAAAACTTTAAATTTTAAATTATGATTGATTTTGTGTTTTTTTTTTCTGTGTAAAAGGGTATTGTATCTATCTTAGATTTTTTTTATTGAATTGAGTTAAACAAGTAAAATTGGTGGGCTTAACTCTTTTACCACATATTCCAGTAAATTATATTTTATATTCCTATATACATGTATACATCGTGTACGTGGATTACATATATTAATATGTTTGTGTTTATTAATGTATCCCATGGGTTCAAAGATTATTTTTGCAAAGATTTGAAATAATTATACTGTCTTTAGAAATAATTTAATGTCTCAATTTTCATTGGAAAGGGTGACCATTTAGAAAATCTTTTATATAACGAGTTGGTGGGGTTTTGTTCAAAACTAGAACTTTCTTATAAATTATAAGTTTTATATGGCTATATGTTAAAACTTTTGCATTATAATTTGTTGAATATTTCTAAATTTGGTTATCATTCTATTTTATTGCAATTATGTAAAACGTTCGAATTTTAAACAAAATTATTAATTTTGTTTAGCAAGAATTTTCAGAAAATTAAAAAAATATAATGATTAAAAAAATAATTTTGCAAATAGTTTATTATTTACTTATAATTAGTTTGTATAATAACCAAACATTCAATAAATTTTATTGTCTTTTATAAAATCAGAGTTAAAATATGAATTCAAATTTATTCACATGTGTTTAAAATTCCATTATATTTTTAATACTGTTATGTACATACATTCATATTATATGCTTTCTTATATGAATTTACATTGAATTACAGACACATATATACCAACATACATACATGTATAAACTATAATTTGTAACTGAAATTTGCAATACCCTTAAGGTTTTTATTTTTTTTTTGTTTTTCGAAATTTAAACGTTTGCATAAAAGATGAATGTTGTGCTAATTTGAATTTAATTACAGTTCTGTTTTGAATAACCCATTAACACATGCATTTATCTATAAGCTCATACATGATATACATATACATATATATAAATGTGCTGATGTGCAGAAATATTATAAATATTGTTATATTCAAGATTTAAGGCTATCTAAATAGGTTGCAATATAGGTACATAAAATTATAAGTTATTTTAAAGCAGAAAACAAACACAAAGAAAAAAAAAACAATAAACACTTTTGTACTAAAAAAAAAATATGCAGTAATTTTTTATTAAGCGCCTTTAATATTGTTGAAAATAAAAAAAAATCTGTTCTTGTAAAGCTTATAAGTTATTACGAACTATTTTTATTACAAAGTCATTTTTGACTTCGGGCTATTCAAAACTTAACCTATAACCGCGAATTCTTCCATAAAAATTTGTAGTATACCTGTATGCATGTGTATGGGTATTAATGTTTACATGCACATTTATTACACAAAATGGACTATTATAAGCTGTGCAGGTATTGTATTATGTATACTCTAATTTTCCTACTAGTGTTTTAGTAGAAGGATTATAGGGATATTTAGCAGAAAATTTTTATCATAGGACACTCTGTATATTTTAACTAATATGAAAAAAAAAAAAATAAAAAAAATTTTAAACTATTCCCCTTTTAAATTTTAATTTTTCTTTTCTGTTAATTAAGTGAAAATAAATGTAAATATAAATTAATCAATTCAAAAATATAGAAAATGTTATGTGCTTAGTTATTTTGAGTTTTCTAAAAAAAAGAAAAATTACATTGGAATGAATTTTAATTTTATACAGGGTGATATTCGGATTTTTCTTATTAAGAAATTTAAAAGATGATTTATTTAGTTGCTCATATAGATAAAAGTTATGCTTTAAAGTTAAAGCTACATGAATAGTACAGATTTTTAGTCAGAATCAGGATAAATAAATTTTAGAAAATAAATTTAAAATTGTAAAATTCATTTAATATCGCATATATGTATATATATATATATATATATATAACAAATAGGCAAATTCAGCCCTAATTTAATTTATTGCATAATTCTTGGGGCACAAAATTTTTTTCGAAAAATTTAAAGTACATATTTTATAATCTAGATATTGTCTTTAATAATGTCGTAATGCAATCCAATATCTATATCCCATATAAAGACTTAAAGCCTCTACAAAAAACATTAAAAATTCCATAACATTATATGAAGAACAGATTTGTGGTTATATATATTTTAAAATTTATGATTGACTCTCAAATAATATTTGGCATTTAAAATTTGAAAAGAATGACAATTTTTCAATCAAGTCAACATTATTTGTCTGCGGGATACCTTGAATACCTCAAAGATTAAACAAATGGAAAATAATGTGCAAGTTACACAAGTTAACCTTATTACAGATGTGTTGTCAAATATTTGATTTGCAAAAATCCTTATACTCGTAGAAGTTGTTAAAGAAAATATAAAGTTCTTGGGGGAAGGTTTAGGTGTATATGCTCAACTAAGAATTATGTTCAAAATTAAAGGTATAATAGAAATGGTATTTCAAATTATTCTTTGCTACTTAATCAGTGAACGGAAATGAATGTAGTTTTCTTGATATTTTGATAATTAACAATAAGCATGAATTAATTAGTTTTTAGTTGTTTTAAATTTTATAAAAAAATATTTTAAAAGAATCATTTTTTAAAAAATTCAGAAAATCTCATTCAATTACTTACGTTTAATATAATAAAATTAAATATTTATTGAGTTGAATGAAAGGAAATAGTCTAATACTCGTATAAAATAATTAATTTTCTATGTAATTTGAAAAAAATAATTGCATGTTAAATCTTATATTTATATAACAATTTTCTTTTACAACAAATATTTATTTTATTTATTCATTTATATACAAAAGTAGTTAAATAAAATTTTCTATATAATTTCCAATAATCAATTAAAAGTTAGCAATTATTTTTAGAATTTTTTCTAAATTTTCATTATTTTCTCAAAACATGTATGTCTGAATGTATATCTGGACATGGTTTTGAATGATCTTGTGCATCTTTTCACGTTAATGAATAAACTATAAATAAATTGCAATGTAAACTATACATAATTACCATTTAATTTATATAAATTTGAATATTTAAAAAATTTATGCTTAAATACAATATAAATTGAGTTCAATAGCTTGAACATATTTTGCTATAATATTAAAATTTAATGAAAAAATGTGTTATTTACATATGTAAATGTGTATGTTCTATATACATATGTATATGATACATTAAATATATTTTACGTATATTAAGGTATGTTGATTATACTTAATTCAATATTCGAGCATATATTCAAGTCTTTATATTGTAATTAGTTTATCATGCTATAACAACATTTTACATAACTATTCGAATAAACTCATTTAGTGAATTCAGCTATCTTATAAAACTGACTTGAATTTTATGTCTTAAGGGCGTATAAAATTAATATAACAACTACCTAATTAAGAATCATTTATTATAATTTATATGAGTATATAATATATACCTATATATTGTATTACAATAATCAATATAATAGCGTATATAAGAATGAAAATTTAAACACATTATATTATGCTTTTAAATATTATGCGTTATTCACGTATTTGGAGCTTAAAATTTTCATTTTTGATTATTTTTGCAATGCACTATAATCATTATTATCACTATCAATATCATTTGTATATAATATATACAGCCATACATGTACATTCGATCAGGGGTGGTTAAATTGAAGCTCGCGAACCATAATCGGGTCTTTGAAGATTTTTTTGAGACTTTCAATATTAATGTGACCAAGTTACATTGTCATATAATTTGTGTAACACAAATATTACCATTGTTGCATGGGTGTTTCAAGACGTCGTTTAAATTATTAGGAAAAAATATGAAGGTGTAAGTGTTATATGTTATAACAAATTTTATTTCCGTCTAACCCAAGAATGTTATGCCTTATTGTCCGTAATCGATTGATTTCAGATAGATTTTTGATTTTTAAACTTTTATTGTAATGATATTGAGCTTTGAAGGGACAAATTACTCGCTTCATCACTCCTGCTACTGATATAATTTATTAGTCATCAGAATATGTTAAGTTCTTAACGCTTTAATTGTGGCTCCTGGAAAATTTTAAAATTTTAATAAATGTCTCGGCCTAACAAGGAGCTTATTCATCCCTGGTATATATCATCATTGTTTCTTGACATACGTTCAAATTATTGTATGCTATGTGAAAACAAAAGCAAAAAAAAAAAACAAGTATAATTCCCTGTTTTTTTTTCGTGTCCCCTGCCAAAAGTATAATTTTCAAGGAAAATTTATTCTTAAAGACAACTTAAAGGGTATAATTAGTAGCTATAGATGATTTTGCATTACAAAATAAATACTTACCAAAAGTAAAATAAAAACCAAAAAAAAAAAATTAAGGATTTTTACTTCTTCTTCTTTTTTTTGTACAGGAAAAAATCAAGAATAAGAAAAAAAATTGTTTTTGTATTTAGTTTGAATGATGAATTTCTTACCGTGACACCGTAAAAAAGCGATACACAACATAAAAGATAGACGTTTAAGAACAGGGCATAGGAAAAGATCAAGAAGGGTAAAAAAAATTGTAAATTGAATTGAATATGGCGCCAATTTATTTACTCGCAAACTGGTTCATAATTTGAATAAAAGTTTGATATGAAAGAACGAAAGGAATTCATCGTAGATACAAATGAATTTTTGATTATAATAATGCGTACAATGTGTGTGTATTTTATTCTATAATAGTTAAAATATTACGGTAGTTATATTTTAGATTTGTTTTATAAAATAAAACTAAAGGATAAGGCATTGGAATAAAGTTTAGGCTAATAAAGAATGACTTAATGAATTTACTTATATCGTATTACTATATTAATAGTGCCGGACCTAATTAAATAAATTATACGAAAACGAATATTGAAATTTGAGCCAAATTAATTAAAATTATAGCAATAACTGTAATAAGTTTGTGCTTGATTTCTAAAAACGTATACAATATACCTGAATTCTAATATGTTTTCATTTAAAAAAAATGAGTTTTTGATTTCTTACTTGCGTTCATTCTTAAAAATTCGAGTAGGTTTAGAAAATTTAATTCAATTTGAATTTCTTAAAAAATGCAATTTTATTTTTCTATACGTATAATACAGTAAATGCACTTTGGATGAATATTTACAGCTGTGCAAAATCTCGTTCATTGTGCAGGAATTCAATTATCCCGTAGGGTCTTTGTTATTGTAGATCCGGTTTTATTTTCTATATATTTAGATATGTTTATAGAAAGAAAACTGCTAGTTATAGGGTAGGTTTCCTTCAATCACGAAATTCCGAATTCATTAACTGCGTGCTCTTTATAATTTAAATATTCTCTAATACTCTAATTTAAATGTTGTACTTTCGAACATTTGGAGAGTTTATGTAAGTTAATTAAAACAATTCCATTTTACATTGTGGAATTTTACAAATTAAAGTTTTCAAAATATTAAAGTTTTTGAAATTCTACGGATAATTTGCGTAGAACGTCAAAAACTTCAATATTTTGCATTACTTATCGCAAATTAAGAATATTAATATGACACAGACTCACTGTATGAAATATGAAATTAGAAATTATATCTACATTGTGCGAGTGCCATTTAGTTAGCGACTGTGTTATGATTGGGGAAGAGGGAACGTGGTAAATTAAAAATGTTGAGAGTGAAAATTCGAAATAATTAATTTTAAAATACTTATTAAATGAATAATAGGCACAAAAATAATTGTTAAATTATTGTGCAAGAATTGTTTATTTTAGGCACACATTTACACAGTACAAATATTCTAGTTCACATGCAGAGAAATAAATAAAATATATTACGTGTGAAAATTATAATACGAATCATGTGTCAAACGAATTAACAATATCGGAAGACTCTTTAGGTAATTTCGCTTAATTTCATGTATGATTTATGCAGGAATATATTAACAAAGTGTATACGCATAAAATAGGAGGAAGGCATAAGTAGAAATTCAAAATAATAGACAATATCATGCAAACTGTTAATTTATTTAAATCAAAATGTTAAAGTGAAATTTACGATTTTTTAAAACCTTCTCACTCTTCTATATAATATGTATGCGTATAGTGTCATTAGCAGGCCTATAAGTGATTATAATTGAATTAAAACGATGCAATGATAATGGATTGTATTTTATGAGCTTACGTACATACATAACTAGAAATAAATATATTTTTTACATACACATTGAATGCATAATTTAGTTAAAGAAATAAAAAATTATTTATTGGGTAAAAATGATTGGGTAAAAAATAAATTATCGGTTTTTGTTTTTTTAATGATTTAAAAGGTGCAAATTTTTGTATTATTGAGCAAGTTATATGGAAGCGTCATATTTTTACAATATGTGAGCATGTAATTTTTATGACATTAAATTTTATATGAAATTTCCATTATAGCTTTCTGATCTGATATGATTACATAAGCCTAGTGATAATGAATATTTTAAAATGTGTCGTTGGTAAGAATTCTCCATGTCAATAATTAACATGATGTAAAAGCTACAAAACAATGAATTTCTTTTTTTTCAGTTAAGAAAAACTCATGTTAATTAGAAAATTATTGTAATTTATTGACAAATTGAGTCTTTCTTCTTGTTTTTTTTTTTGGCTTAGTGAGAGTTGATCAATTGCTATTATTCAATTAATATTGTGTGTAATTATATTTGAAATTTAAAAATAGAATTATATTGAATTTTTAAAGTGACGCAAAAATAATAAATTTCAAGGTGATATTGTGGAAATTCTAAAGATTTTATGAAATATAATCTTAAATTGAAATTATATTTTCAAAAAAAAAAGGAAGAATGATTTGCCCTGATTAGCAACTTACAAAAATTTCAATGAAATTAAAATTTTGGTTCAATGATTCTTTAAAAAATTGTAACTTATTTTCAAAATTGCAAATCATAAATGACAAATATCAAGTAAGCGTTGTGAATACACCATTAGAATTACTTCTTACATTTTGTCGTAGATTTATACAATTGGAAGATAACAGTGCACTGCGACCACGTATAAGGATGATATATAATGCACGACCGCTAAGTGAACACTTTGACCTAGAACACTTCTTAAAGATCCATCCTTCTAATGAGCTGAATCCCATTGGGAAGGCCGGAATATCGCACTTCCACCGCTCTGAAAGTGTAGTTCCAAAGTATTTCCTTTCGTACTCTTTCAGAAGGTGTACTGCAGTCTTCTTATTTTCCTTACAGAATCTGGAAGTATTTTCAATTTTTAGGCCCAGTAACCAAGATGCTACCTAATTTTTTGTGTTGTTATGTTTTGAGTGTTTTGTTTTTAGTTTATTTTTGCTGCATTGTCTACATCGTCTTGTTAAAGTCGAATTTCTTTGAATCGAACTTCTTTGCAAATTAAAGTGATTTAATAAAACTTTGATCATGTGTGCATATACATAAGCATATACAACTAATATTTTACAAGCTTACAAGTTTAGGATCATTTAGGATAGGAGCTTTACACATTTTAATTTAATTAGAATTGTAGTTTGTCTTAAAAAATTTTCTAAATCTGAAAACGTAAAGTAAGTTTCTATAATCAAATTATGTTTAAAATATGTATTTAATAATAAAGATTTATTTATATAGTATAAATACATTTATTAATTTCAATTTTCTAATTTTTTGTTTATAAATGAATAAATTAAATTTACTGATTGATTTATACTTAAAATCTAATTATTTTTTTATTTTAATTTTTAAACATGCAATGAATATTATTATGAAACATTTCGTTGTAAATGCATTTTATACTTATACAATAATAAATACATTTAATATTATACAATATCATATTAATTAATTATAAGATCACAATGAAAATACTATACTTAAAATTTATAATTTATTATTAAATTATTTTTCAAAATAATTTTGTGTTATACAATATAATATTATATAATATGCATTTTTATAAATAATTTTATAAATATTTTTATACATACAAATTGAAAAAAAAAAATTAATAATAAGATTGCCGAATTTGAAAATTTTGTTAAATAAGTTTTAAATAAAAATTTTTTAATAAAATGGAATTAAAAATATTTAAAATTTTCTTTTATTATTTCATATTTTAAATACATATTATATATATTATATTTACATAGGATAAAACTTATTGTATATAGTAGTTTTAATAATGGCATATTTAATTCAAACTATTGGCACAATTTTTAAATAAATATTTGTAAGGATATTGTAGAATGTAGGTATAATAGCATCACATTGCAGAAATGTATACTTAAAACATTCCATATATCCTTGTAAAAGTTAATAGGAGACACCAAAATTTTTATAGCTGTAAGAGAAATTAAAAAATTTATTAGGTTATTGTCAAATTAAGTTTTGTATTGATTCAATTTAAGAAAAATTTATAGAATTTCAGTCATTTAGTTATAATTGTCAAAATAACGTAATTAAAAAGCTTAATCAGGCACCCTTAAGTAAACCTCTTTAGGTCATGCGCTGGGATCAAATTTTACATGTCGAGTTTTCGTCGGAAATGTGTTTTTTTCATGCTAGTGGAGGGTAAGAAAACTTTTTTTTAGAAAGATGTCTGTCGGTTTGTCTGTGCTGATCAGTATCTCAAGTTCGGCTGTACTGATTTTCACCAAAAATTCATATCTGAAAGTTTTAATCGAGCATGAGACACATTGATCAACTTATTAGTTATGGAATATTAGGTCTCGCAAAATGAACCACGGTCCGATTTTACACCTTTTACTATATCTAAGGAACTCAAAGACAGAACTTGTTGAAATTTCATATTTGTGTGTAACTCTACTAAAGTGAAACTCTACTAAAAGCAACATTTTAGTATTGGATTATGGGCAAGACCTCACCCGCTACTACAGGGTGGCGCAAAAAGAACGATATGTTTTGAATTCTTAATAACTTTTTTATTTATTATTTTTTTTTTTTTTTTTTCAGAAGCTTGTAAACAAGGCTTGGCAAATTTATAATGGAGCAGTACACAACGTAGCAGCGAACAAAAATCATAGAATTTTACTATCAAGATCACAGGTCACTCACTTTAACTCGGCGAGCATATCGGCGATGTTTCAATGTTTCATATCGGCGAATCTGCCCTCTGCAGGAACAATAAACCGTCTGGTAAGACATTTTGAAGAAAATGGATCAGTAAGACCGCGTACGGTCCAAACGGAGGAAAATGTTGAACGTGTAGTCAACAGTGTAGATGAGAATCCAGGAACATCAACAAGGAGACGTTCGACACAGCTGGGACTATCACGAAGATCCCTTTAAAGAATTTTGGCCTCAATACGCATGTTCCCATATAAAATTCAGATTCAGTGCAACAGTTGAAGCCGATAGACTATCAACAAAGGCTTGATTATGCCATTTCTTTCCAACAAAAAGCAGAAGAAAATCCAAATTTCATACACAATTTGATATTGAGCGATGAAGCTCACTTCCAATTAAATGGTGTTGTTAATAAGCAAAACTGCAGAATATGGGCGACGGAGAACCCACGAGCAGTACATCTGCGCCAATTACACCCACTTAAATATACTGTTTGGTGCGGTATATCATCCGAAAGGATAATTGGCCCATATTTCTTTGCAGATGGACATGGCGACGCAGTTACCGTTAATGGCGCTCTGTATAGAGCTATGCTGGAAAACTTTTTGAGGCCAGCAGTGCAAAACCATCCACAGTTGTGGTTTCAGCAAGATGGAGCCACTGCTCATACTGCAAGGGAGACAATGGCTATTTTACGGGACATTTTTACATAGTTGGCCTCCGCGTTCACCAGATTTAACAGCACCAGACTGTTTTCTTTGGGGTTATTTAAAAGAAAAGGTGTATGGGTTTTGGCTTTCGAATCAAACTGCCCCCATTGGTGTGCCAAGAGATTCTACGTATATACCTTGTTGGATCCTGTGGTTGGAGAGAATCAGGGTTGTGTTCCGCAGCCTTTTTAACTGAGATAAGCGGAATGGCACTTGGAAAGAGTATAGGGTGAAATTAACAGCCCATAGCAAGGAAATCCGCAGACTAAGCGCAGAAGCTTTAGATCATTGTGTACACTTTCTGGGACAGTATGCTCTTGCGCGCAGGGGAAGAGAACACTGAAGGAATTTTCTTTAACGGCGGCGGAGTTGCGGTTGTCCGCGCTTCAAAATTGCTGAAGTACATCAGGATGGTGGATCTAGAGCGCGGCCGTGCTTCGCACCCAGGGAGTACAATAGATCCTTATATTTTGTTTTGGTGCACTATTGTGTTTTACAAACGTACAAATCTAAAAGGTCTTTAAAATTTGGAAAAAATATTTAAAGGACGTTTTCATGATCTTATGCATAATTTTTGTGACGTGCTGACCACATCAGTTTTTTTATTTTTAGTTTATTATTTAAAGGAACGTGAAATGTAATTTTTTTCAATTATTTCTCTATAAAATATAATTATTGCATATATTTCTAATTAATACAAGGTTAAATTATTTTGTTAAGTTTAAAATTTTATGATTGTTTAGAACGTTTCGAAAAACTATAATTTTCGTAATAAAAATTAAATCTTGCTTCTAATATAATATTAAAACAAATTTACAATGAAATTTTAGCCATTAATTTAATTTTATTTTTTTTTATTTTAATTTATCAGTTTTTAAAGTGACTAATCAAAGTAAATTAAAAAATAATTACAATAGTTTTTTTTTTAATTTTATTATCTGCTGACATCGTTTAGTTATAAATTATTGATAATTTCATTATTAGTTAATAGCACTTGAATTGTGTAATAAGTTAAGAATAATATTGTGAGTCTATGAACAG
This sequence comes from Condylostylus longicornis, assembly GCF_029603195.1. Taxonomy (NCBI): domain Eukaryota; kingdom Metazoa; phylum Arthropoda; class Insecta; order Diptera; family Dolichopodidae; genus Condylostylus; species Condylostylus longicornis. The sequence continues at coordinate 1,073,727 of NW_026577984.1, forward strand.
TGTTTGCATAAATAATTGCTAATTATTATAGTAGTACAATAAAATTCAGGTGTAGTGATATAAATACCATAGAACGTTAGCAAAAATTTTAGACCTAAAATACAATCTATCTTACGTTATGTTGATGCAGCCTCTCGAATTCTACTGTCATACACAATCTATGTTAATATGAAATGTAATTTTCCACATCTTCGTAATTTATTTTTTTGATAACAATAATTGTACTTGGTTATAGTTAGACAGTTTATACATATTATAGTACATGATCGAATTTATATCACTTTATTTAATTAAAGTTAATCGCAAAGTAACTAATCTAAGGTTAATTTATTCTTAAGGTGATATAAGTGGTTAATAATTAAGTCTTGTAAAGGTTAAGTAATTGAGGTTTATTGTTTTCAATAAAAGATAACATCTTCATTTAATTTATCATTCATATGACAGGGGAAAACACTATTTGTTAACTATAACGGATGCAGGGGGACAATAAAAAACAAATCCGAGCGTACCGTCAGAAACAGAACCCATTGATTTTGTTTTTGTTTCTTCTTCATCCTTAAATAGAAATGACGATCTATTTCATAAAATCTCAACAGTTTTAATTTTCGAACTCTTCAGAAAAATGCAAAATTCAGTGCCAAAAAAAAAAGTTTTTGATTTTGAAATTCTGGATACAGAAGGTTGGCTCATATTGTAGACTTATATTGTGTTTTTGATTAAGCTGTTCCCGTTCATTTAAGCAATTGATTCAGTTTTATTTCATGTTCGTTTACTTTAAGAACCATTTTTTACTGGTATATTGAAAATATAGAAAATCTCAAAATTCCATGATTTGGTTCATTCCTTTGGTATAATTTAATCTTTTTCAACAGCTGTTGTTAATACAATTGAGTACAATGCAATAGAAAATTGACTTGAAAGTGGAAAAATTTGGTCAGCTGTAATATTTCACACTTACTATAATTTATATTTCATTTTGCTTTATTCAATTTTGTTCCATAAACCTAATTTTCAATCGGTTGAGCTTTTCAAACAATTAATTTCAACAATCATAGTTAGTCTTAAAATGAGTACGCCTTTTACAGAATTCAAAAACCTCAGTTATTTTAATTTCATTTTATTGATATATGTACGAGTAGTGTGTGTGCATGCATGTTGTTTGTATGTACTCGTATGTATTGTGTGCAATATAACTTTTATGACTCTATGTAATTTGATATTTAAACAATAATTTTAAAATGTTTTAAATTTTATTTTTTATTTTTCACATTTTAGATTTTTTTTCCAATAAATTTTGATAGCTTTTTTTTTGCTTTTAATATTTTCATAATTGATTTTTAAATCATTTAAGAAAATTATTTTAACCTTTTTCGACATTATAAACTATAAAATAAAATTTTCTATATGATTTTATTGAATTTAAAAAATCAAATTGCTAGGAAAAATTAAAACAGAAAACGTTCAATTTTAACCGTGACTAATTAATTATAATTAATAGTTTCCAATTACATGCTTCAAGATCTATATTAATCAATCACATTCAATTTGTAAATAAATAAATTATTTAGAAATTATTGTTTTTTCATCAAGGTTATTAATTCATTTTAGAACCTTGATCTAAAGTTATAATTAAGTAATTAATAATGAATTCGCTGAATTAATTTTTTCATTGTATGTGTTTTGTTTGTATAAAACATACTCGTATTGGCGCTTTATAGAAAATGAAATGGTAAATTAAGATTTTTTTTCAATTTTAATTTTTTTTATTATTTTATAAATATTTTGAATTAATAAGATAATCATTAAATCATTTTTATTAAATTATATTGATTGAAAAATATACACTACATGAAATGTTTACTGAAATGAACTTAATTGAAAATTGATTTTCGATAAATTATATAAAATGTTTTTGATTTGTGATGAATGAAATAATAATTTATTTGTCGTATAAGTGATTTAGAAAAATAAATATAGGAAAAAAATTGGTTTATGGCCTACATATTCGTATTCCAAAATTTTGTAAATGTATTTCGGCGAATCAACATTTTAAGATTTTTACAATTACGTACTTTTTACATATACGACAAAATCTATGATTGAATCTACGACAAAGCTTGGTGACATATCAATAAGAAATATTCGGATGAAACTGAAATTTAAGGTGACAACTTAACAATTTCTGCGAAAATTTTAACAAAATAAAAAAAAGTGATCGCTGTTCAGAAGTTTCGCAAAAATTTAATTCTCGCCTTTTTAGTTTTCAAAACTATTAGCCTAATAAAAGTAGAGTAATTTTCACAATTTTCCGTCAAAACAAACTCTGATTTCAAACAATGTTACATATACGACTTTCATCAAATTAAACTCTAAATTTTGTCGTAAATGTCAACAGTTTCTAAGTTTATCCAAGAATTTAATAAAAACTTAAATAATTTTACGATTACATGGGTCTATGTTATTGCTCAAGGTTTTGACTCAATATATTTTTGTATGATTCGAATCATTAAAATCAAGGTTTGATGTTATAAACAGAACTTTGTATCAATCATAAAATTTAAATAAAAGTTTTTAATAATAATAAAATAAAAAGCGGTTTTTTATCATTTTCATATATAAAAACCACTCTTACCTACATTTCTCCCTTAACTGCATTATATTGTGCATTAAATTGATGATACATTTGTTCCATTTCATGATCACTTGGACAATCATCCATTTCCATATCAATTAATTCATCATCATCTTCATCTTCCTCTTCGTAACCTGGTGAATTTGGTGAATTAGCTCTGCCACTACTATTATCACCGCCTGTACCACCACAACCACCTTTTGAATTATCTTCTTGTTGCATTCTTTTATGTTTAGTTCGTCGATTTTGAAACCAAACTTTTACCTTATTTGAGAAATTGAAAAATTAAATTATATAATAATTTTGGTATTCGATTTTTAAATTGTGAAAAGTTATTTATTTTTAATTTACGATATTGGAAAAATTGAACTTATTTTACAAAATATTAATTAAAATTTTCTTTAATCATTTTTTATCTGAAATCATTTACAAATTAACATTGAGTCATTCAATTCATTGAATAATTAAAATCAATCAGTAAATTTAAATCCTATATATCTAACTGGATTTTACATAAACAAAAAATTCCAGAATTATTCCTTACAGAGTGCATGTAAGGCACATTCGGTTTAACTACATAACAGAAAATTTCATTCCTGCCCATTTAATTTGAGAATTCCAAAGAGAAAATATGCATGTGAGTAATTTAATATTATCTATATTTATGTGTTTATTTATTTAATTTATAACTATTAACAGTCAGTTATAAATATATATGTATGTATTGTACAATTTTTAGTTCCTGTTCTTCATTATCTAAAATCTTAAGAAAATGTTGAATGAACGAGTTGACTACATTTTATTTTTGTGTTTTTTTTTCCTTAAATATTAGGAATACTTATAACAAGTTTATTATGGAAGTTGAATGTAATACATGCAATGTGCATATGTATGTAAATTCATTAACAGTAAGAATATAAAGAGATAGAGGAACCCTCATTTAAAGTGCATATACAAAATACTTATAAAAATTACTGAATGTTGTCATTTTTTCAACTTCTTATTATTTTGACAATTTACTTACAAATCTAAATTATAATAAAAATTAAATAAAAAGGGGGCCTTATTTTTTCTCATATTTATATGTCAAATATATACGTTTGTATACAAATGCATACATTCTTATATACATATTTAAAATAAAACATGGAAGCGTTTTTATTAACTGCTTAATGACATGCAAACATTTTTCAGATTGTGTTGAATGATTTTCATATATGTAAGTTAGTATAACAGAAATTAAAAAGTCTTTGAAACTAGAAAAAATAAAATAAAAATGAAACCAGGGCGAAAAAGAGCATTACTAAAATGATCACAAAATATACATACATATGTATGTAAATCTATGTACATATGTAAGTTAAAAATGAAATCCACTTAAAGTTTAAATAATGGTTGTCGTCGTATGATCAAAATTTCAAATTGCAGTTTACATAATATAAAAAATTTCTAATAATATTTAATGTAGTCATAAGAATTGTTCTACATAAAATTTAAATAAATCAAAAATGTGAAGCTTTTAAACGGCTCACCTAAATAGTAAGAACTTAAACGGTGAAAACAAATGAAAACGATTTAATCGATCCTAACTCATTGAATTATGCCTCAGAATCTGACTACAAAAACTGGTTTATAAAATATTTAAAATTAATTTTTGGGGTTTCATGGCAGTCACCTGAAGTAGTTGAGCCGTTCCATTAATACTATCGATATATTATTGGACAAATTTAAATCAATTTTGTTTACAAAATTTCAAATTAATATCTTTATCAGGTTTTGAAATTATTATAGAATTTCTTTAAGTTGTATGGTTGCTAACCAGTCGAATTAATCCAATTACAATATAATACAACAAAAATAATAGAAAACGAGAAAAAAAATAGAGTTGACCTTGTCAACTCTGTGATACCCGTACGAATTTGTTATCCTATGTGCAAATAAAGATGCCATAACTGACTATGCGACAGACGAAGACCTTAAGTTGCCGTATTACCATATTAATGTATGCAAAATTTCAGTACTATGTGTTTTTCAAAATACTGTGTGTGCCAAACTACTATTTAAGTTGTATGGCACGTACCAGAAGGAGCCAAGTAATTTCAACGATTCTTATCATACACATTGGCCCTACTAATATATTTGTTTGTGTGAAATTTCAATACCATAGCTTATATAGTTTCTGAGATACAGCCAAATAACTCTTGAAGTTGTATGGCAGGTACCAGAAGGAGCCAAGTAATTTCAACGACTTTTATGAGACACATTGGCCCTACTAATATATTCGTTTGTGTGAAATTTCAATACCATAGCTTATATAGTTTCTGAGATACAGCCAAATAACTCTTGAAGTTGTATGGCAGGTACCAGAAGGAGCCAAGTAATTTCAACGACCTTTATGAGACACATTGGCCCTACTAATATATTCGTTTCTGTGAAATTTCAATACCACAGCTTTTATAGTTTCTGAGATATAGCAAAATAAATTTTTAAGTTGTATGGCAGCTACCCGAACCGGTGCCCCGATCATGTCCAATTTAAATAGGGTTCTGGCACTTACTACAATAAATCATTTGTGAAAATTTGGTGAACTTAGCTCAATTAGTTTTTGAGTTATCGTTGGGACGGACGGACGGACGGACGGACCGACGGACGGACGGACGGACGGACGGACAGACAAAGCTAAATCAACTCAGAATTTGACGCTGATCAAAAACATACACTTGAGTCTATATCTAAGACCGTTATTTCTTAGCGTTACAAACGGTAAGGCAAATTTAGTATACCCTTCGAACATACGTTCGTACGGGTATAAAAACGAAGAAAAGACGAACGGACATGTTCAAATTCAAGTAGTGAAAAACTTCATATCAAAATTAATATATTCTCCACTAAGGTGTATAGGATATAAAAATGTGAAAAATAACAATGGCTTTGTTAAAAACTTAATTTTCTTATTATTTTTGCAAATTGTTCTGGCTATAAGAGTATATTATTAAATTTTCTAACTTAAATTATTTATTTGATATGAAATTAAATTAAGTTATTTAAAATAAAGAAAATATTTTTGAAAAAATAATAGAAAAATAAATTGTAATCACATTATATGTACAAGATGTGTCACCAATAAAATATTAGTTTCATTTAGAATAGTTTGCCTTAAAAAGTATAATTAAATAAAAGAAACTTAATATTAAAAATTATATATTGACAGCTGTAAAGACTCTTATAATAAGTCTAAATCTCTGTACAAAAAATTAATGCCTATGTAAATAATTGTAAATAATTTTGGGATAAATAAATAAATAAAAATTTAGAATAGTTGAATAGTTAAATTAATATTAATTGGCAAATAATTGAAAATTAAGCCAATAATAAGATGACAAACAACAATTAGCGTTTTGCATAAAGCATTTGCGTATAATTCTGGTATTTGATAATAGGCAAAGGCGAAGGCTATCCAGGTTCATGATATGAAGGGCCATCTCGGGGAGAACATGATAAAGCTCCCCGTCTATCATGAAATGGATGTATACTATGACGATGGTGACGCTCCTGATATAAGAATGGTGGCTTGGTGGAAAAGAATAGCACTTGAAACAACAAGAAGGGACCTGGAACGTTTACAGAGACTTGCATGCATTTGACTTACTAGGGTTATTAGGATGCGTCCAACCGCGGCAATAGAGGTGATTTTGGGACTAATCCCACTTTTGGAGATAATAGCGTAGGAATGATCGGAACAGGATCGTCTCATCGGTGAGGTTTCGCGAGTTCCTGGATTGCCTGCTTGAGTCATAGTATAGTACACGGACGGATAAAAGACCTGTTTGGGGACGTGTGCAGCGGTATTTGGCCAAGAACTAAATTCTTCCATCCCATGGGAACACACCTCAGTTTCTTTAGGCGGAGGGACACGACAGTGACTTACATTTTCAGTGTCCTCCGAATTGGGCAGATGCAACAAGGTCAAACTGTGCGGTGTTCAGATCGTTGAAGTTTTCCGGGCTTCGATAGGTCAAGAAGCTTCTGGAAGATAACGATCGGAGGTGCTTCGGAAAATTATAAGCTTAGGCAGGAACCGGGTGAGAATTTTCACTGGTGCCGTGACGAGGTATTGCATAGGATTAGAAGTAACCCTAAGAGGATGGGCCTGGATAGTGGGAAAACGTGCAGAAATTGTGGGTTCCTCAACCGAAAGACAAGGGAAATGTTGCGAAACTACGGACTCACACAGGCGGTCATAATTTCAGTAGAGTAAAATTTCAGGTTTATAATTGCACTATATATGTTTTCATTGATGAAACACCTTGTATAATTATATAAAAGTACTTATTTAACATTATACTATAAACTTATAATAGAGTTTTAAATAATTTAAAGTAAAAAATTAGTTTACGTAAGTGATTCTTATCATTTTACTAACTACTTATAATCAGTAAATAAAATGACGGTAAAAATGTAATTTATGGGGCATAATTGTATATAATGTGTTCCGTATAAAAATAAAATATGGGAGTTCTTTTTTTTTCAATTCTTTAATGACTTTATAATACAATTGAAGGGGATTAACTATACTTTGTTAAAGTTATTCATAAGGAAGTATTTTTTTTTAATGTGTGTGTATGAGTAAAGAAAAATTAAACAATTGTAAATTTTTGCTTGTGTATATATATAAGATTCGTATACGAGTATATATATATTTCATTTTAAATTATACAGCTTTGATTTGAATTAAATGTGTAATTGAAATATTGCCCTTGAGATACTGTTTTTGAAAACAAAAAAAAAATTGGTTTTAATAATACAAATTAAGATATAAATTTTTGTAGATTTAGAACTATACAAATACAATAATTGATTGGTTGGAACATGGAAGGCGAAATCAAATCAAAAACAAGAAAAAATTTAATGTACAGTTGAAATTAATGACGACACTACGAATATATGCGAAATAATGGCTTTCTGCCTTACTAATTAACATGAGTTTGTGCAAATGTTTGGGTATACTTTTAGGATCTTGGGCAGTTTTTAATAACAAGTATTAATATTAGATTATTTAAATTTTTAAAGAGCATGAGTTAATAACTACTAAGCCCTCTATTTGTGATGATGGGAATTATATATTTACGAATATTTACGAATATATAGGATTTTTTTTTTCACTTACTTGTGTCTCTGTTAAGCTAAGTGATTGAGCTAAAGATTTACGTTCAGCACCTACAACATAATGATTATTTTCAAATGCATGCTCTAATTTTAGAAGTTGAGTTGGTGAAAATGCTGTTCTAACTCTCTTTGGTTTCCGAAAAGGTTGCAATAAAAAATCTGAAAATAAAAATTACAAATTAAATTGTTGTCTAAGCAAAAATCCTATAAGCTACTTTAATTTAAGTGGTATAGGTAATATTTCAAACTGTTAAATAAACTAATTATTTTCTTTAAAATGCTGAGAAATTTTATCGATTATTTTCTGGGCTCAGCATTTTTATATAGTGATAATTTTATATTTTTTCCCAATATTATAATTATGTAATCATGTTGATTCAAAACTTCATCTAATTGACTTTAAATCTACTTTTAATTATCCATACATACATAATACAGGACTTGCTTTATCAATTTTTAATTTAAAATTAAAATTAAATGTAAATTTTCCTCAGCAATATAATTTATTTATAAAACATCTGCTCATAAATTCATATTTTGTTTTTAAATTGCATATATTAAAGAGAAACATGAACACATTAAAACAGTGTCAACTTGACAGTATGTAAACTACATAAATTATAAGATAGTAGGATATGATAAAAGAAAACTTGTATGACTAGGCTAGATTTTATTTTGTTTTCATTTTTTTTCTCTATGGAATTATTACAGATTTTTAATTAGTTTTTAAAACATAACTTTAAAATTTATGATCTTTTCAAATTAGGTACAAGCTTATGAAGAGTACATTAAAAAAAAATTTTTTTTTTTGCAAAATTGTTTTTCAACCCATTCATTAGTGTCATAACCATCGTAAAGAAAGTAAATATTTAATTAAATAGTCGAACATATACGTACATAATGTTTGTAGGTTATGTTCGTTAGCAAAGTTAATTTGAATAATGTTGGTTGGATCCATAAACGATTTTCATATTATGAGTAAAGAATTTGTTTCCATGTTAATAGTATAATAATGTTATGAAGATCATTTCAATTTTTTTTAAAGTTTAAAAAAATTAATTTTTCTAAAATTTTAATATTTGATTGATAATTCAATATTATAGACAGTATAATAGAAATTAAATTATGTTAAGTATTACTTTATATTGTTTAAAGCCACTATATACTTTCATGTCAACTCTTTACAACAAATTTAAGATTATAAAATAAATTAACATCTAAGAATTTTCTAAAACACATTTGACCCTTACGCTACAACAGCGAAATTTTTTATGAATTTTTCGATGTTCATCAGCTTAAGAACGAGCTATACCCGCAATGGAATAAATAACATGCTAAAAGCATTTAACTTACCTTGAAGTACTTAAATATGTTATTATTATTTCATAATATGGCTAATTCAAATTAAATGCTTTCTTACTGCAATACCAACTCCTTTTAATTGAATTGAGGCGCAAGGGATAATCTTTATACCCGTAAGAACGTATGTATGCTAAGGGTTCGAAGGGTTTGTAACGCTAAGAAATAACGGTCTTAGATATAGACTCAAGTGTATGTTTTTGATCAGCGTCGAATTCTGAGTTGATTTAGCTTTGTCTGTTCGTCCGACCGTCCCAACGATAACTCAAAAACTAATTGAGCTAAGTTCAGCAAATTTTCACAAATCAGTTAATATAGTTAGTGCTAGAACCCTATTTAAATTGGATATGATCGGAGTACTGGTTCGGGTAGCTGCCATAGAACTTCAAAATTTATTTGATTTTATCTTAGAAACTATAAAAGCTATGGTGTTGAAATTTGGCACAAGTAAGTATATTAGTAGGGCTAATGTGTTTGATAAAAGTCGTTGAAATTTCTTGGCTCCTTCTGGTAGCTGCCATACAACTTCAAAAGTAGTTTAGCCATATCTTAGAAATATTGAATACACAATACTGAAATTTTGCATAAACTAATATAGTAATACGGAAACTAAAAGTCATAGTATTTCCCATGGTCATCTATGGCATATTTAGAGTAACAAATTCATACGGGTATCACAGAGTTGACACGGTCAGCGCTATTCTTTCTCGTTTTATTTTTATAAAACCGCAAACTGTCCAGGTTTATTACAAGATTAAAATAATACAAATGTGAAATTGTGCATGCTTAATAATTTGCCTGCAATTTCCATTAATAACTAATTCAAATTCAAAGTTATATAGGTATAGGCGACTAATAAACGGTAACTTTAGTCATTCGTGAAAATAATTTTAATTAGAAAATACTTGTTATATTAATGAGTTAATACAAATGTTTATAAAATCTTTAATAGAATTAAGCTACATGTATGTATGTACTTATAATTTAAAAACAAATCATACCGATAATTAAAAAGGTAGTAAATATTAACATATTGTTAATTAAAACCAGCTTTTTTGATAAATGTTAAGATCTTCGACAAAGAAAACAATAAAAAATTGAGAAAAATTACATCAGAATTGCCGAAATATAAATTTCAATAATTTGATGAGGCAAAGAGCCATGTCGAGAAGAAGATAGGAACAATTTTTAGTATCGATAATCCGTTAAAATGGTAGATATATATAACTTGGCATAGTAAAAAAAAATTGTTTAAGAAACAGTTGAATTTTAGCATTTATTTTGCCACACTAATATTTTGCCTAAGCCCCTAAACGAAGGGAGAGAAAAGTCCTAATCATATATCGTTTACAGAATTTGAAGATGTTGACACAATAAAGGGGTCCTTGTAGACAATAATATTAAGACGGTACAGTAAATTATTATCAAAAAGCTGACTGTGACATAGAATTTCAATAAACAGATCCATAAAGGACAAATATCTGAACGGAGAGAAACTAATAAGCACATTTTTTCAAATTTAATTGGAATAATATTATACAAACAAACATATCACAAAAAAAAATAATATATGATAAACGATTATATTAAATAGAATTTAAAATTAATCAATTTTACTTTATGATTTCATTATTTTTAAAATCAATTCTGTATGCCAAATGCGAGTAATAAAATAAATATGTGCAACTATAAAAATAAATAATTAACTGACAATTATGGGTGTACGTATATGGGTGTAAATTTCGTAATTAGTAAATAATTATTTTACATTTATTTTCTGAAATAAAAATTATATTACTCTTGAATTATTTAATTAATTAATTAAGTCTTAATTGCTATAAATAAATAATTGAAAATCATTATATTCTTACTAAAAACCTCTGTAAGAATGTTATTAAGAAACATTTAAATATTTGAGTTTGGTGCGAGTTTTTGATTTGTGTAGTACTTGTATGACAGTAATTTTATAGAAAATTATTCTACTTACTTTAAAAAGCTGAAACTTGAAGAAGGGTTCTTCAAAAATCATCAATGTATAACTCGGTAACTTTCATATTTTTAATTTGCCGAGTTATAAACTAGGAAAATAGATTGTCAATTATAATACCAATAATTAGAATATCATTTTTGTTTGAGAAGTTCTATAATATAATATACATAGAGCATCTTCGTTATCAACTTTTTATTTTAAATTCAAATCAATAATAATCTACAATCAATGGAACAGGGAGTCATATTGAGCTTATATACAAAATGGACACTGAAGTTTTGCAATGATACTCAACTTTGTTATAATATAAAATCACCTTGTGCATATTGTACTGCTTCATATAGATATTTTCAGATATTTTCATTTTAATTTATGAAAATTCCTTTATTCTAGATTATGAGTTATAAAATTGAATACTATTTGCGATGAAGATAAATAAATTCAAACACTTAAAACTTTTTTAAAGTATTATATGTAGCTATATGTGCTCATTTTTAATGTGCAACAAGTGTAGTTATATGTGCACTTGGAATGTTATAACTGCTGAGCTGCCTACTCACTCTGTACATTATTATGAATTAGGAATTTTTATATTGCTAATAATATTATTTATTAATAAACATGCTGTACATATTTTTTATGAATTCATATATGCGCACATACATTTATTATTTTCGAATATTCAATTCAGTTGATATAAAATTATCGATTTTTGTGCATAAAATTCATATGTGCATTTATTTTAATGCATGAGTAAGATAAAAAAAAGCTCATTAAAAAATTAATTAAATCTAATTAATAAATAATTAAATCACCGTAAAATAGTGAACAATTTTAAATGTTTTTTAAGCACACGCACATTTAATTAAGCATGTGTAATATTTATAATACTTTTTTAAATACTCATTAAAATAAATTTCAATTTAAATTCAAGTTTTCATTTATTAATATGAAAAAGACGCTATTTATACGCCATTTCTAAATTATTCATAAAATATACTGTGATGATAAAGAATTTTAATTTCTAACCTAATGATATTTTTTAACATTTTAATATAATAAACTTAATTTATGAATATTCATTCTTAGTATTTAAGTATATATTATTTATTCATACAAAAATATATTTTAAATGGAAATTGTTAACATGAAATTTTTACATTTACATTGTTCAACTATAAGAAAATAATTAGAGACCTGTTATACATAATTATAAAAAGGTGCTAAATAGAATAATCTATAAGAATTAGCATTTTAAATATATTTTTTGCGATTCTTATTATTTAAGATAGTTATAGTTGTTGTTAAGATTAGTTGTATGCAATGCATAATAAGAGTCGAGTGATAGTTAATAAAATATTTTAATTTAATATTTAGATTTAGCTGAAACAGTTTGCGTAACATTGCAACATGGGAAGTCAAAATTCATAAAATATTTCTTAATATTTGTTTTTATTTTATAATTTTGTATTAGTTATAAATTAATTTATGTTTATTCATAATTTTTAAGTGTAAAACTTTAAAACCCTAACTGAGAACCTGAGAGTTTGGCGAAGGGATATTATCCAACAAAAGTTGTAGAAATTTTGGAGGGCTTTTTTTTCCAGAAATTTGCATATATCAGAAATTTGTACGGCTGTTATCGTTTATAGTAGCACGATTTTGATCATGTTCAACACTGATGTTTGATCAATAAAAATCTGTGGTGAATTTTTTTTTTGCGTTTTCAAAGAAGAGCTTCAACAATAGATAAACGGATAGACCAGACCTACAAGTCTGATTGATTCAGAATTTTATATGGGATCATAAAAGTTTTCTTGTTGGTGTTACGTATATGTATAACTTGTAACAATTTGAATATACAGCCCCTACATTTGAAATATTAAAACATAAAATCTACTATGTTGAAGTTGTTATAGGAATGGAATTTTCCCTAAATTCCCAACGACGGCTGCTTTTGTAATTGGACCAATTCGGACAACGGGTTCGGGTAGTTGCCATACAACTCACAGAGGTTTTTTTAAATATTTCAAAAAGTATAAGAGATATTAATATCAAATTTTTCAAACATGTATCCAATTACACTTCACATATGTGCTGAAAATTTTAATGGAATGGCTGCACTGGTTCGGGTAGCTGCCATACAACAATGAAAATTAATTTTAAATATTTGAAAAAATAATAAAGCTAGATTCATGAAACTCAGCAAACATGTCTAACTTCAGGTCAGATATATTTCTGAAATTTTGGTGGAATAACTTGACAGGTTCGGGTAGCTGCCATACAACTGCAAAAAAAAAATTTAAATATTTGGAAAAATGTTAAGGTTAGATTCATGAAACTCGGCCGTCGTGTGTCCACTTATAAGTTATCCGTGAATCCGTGAAGTTTCTGTTGAGTGGCTTGACAGGTTCAAGTAATTGCCATTTAGCAATTAAAGTTATTTCTAAATATTTCAAAAATAAATTTGTAAACTCAAATTGTCAAAGTGCAGGGTATTATTGAGTCGGTTTATACCAAATGAAACGTTTTTACTTGTTTCGAAATTCTTGTAGTTAACTTTAAATTAACGCCTATTTTTTTTCGTTTTATTTAAATTATAAGTAAATTATTCAAACTGGCTAAAATTGTATATACTTACGCATGCTTATTGCTAGGTATATATAGTTAGAAAAATGAATTAAAATCAAATGAAAAATTTGCAAAATCAATTGGAAATTATTATATTTAAATATTCAACACAACATTTTCATCGCCGCCGCCCACACACATTCTAAGAAAACAAAAAGAAGAAAATAAAACAAGGAACGCAGAAAACACAAATCTATTATAGAATGAATCAATTGACAACGATGGCGGTAACTTTTACCATTAAAAAATTATTATAATATGAACATAAAAGTTAGAAGCCAATTTACTTATCTGTTTATTATTTGCTTTTTCGTTTTTTTTTGGCTTTTAGTCTCGTCAATATTCAAATTACGATTAAAACGATTGACTACTGTTTAACCATCAATAGTGTAACTATACTCTCTTTATTAAATTATAATAAAAACGAGGTGCCTATCATTATTATACCTTTAATACAAAAAAATACTAAAAAAAAGTTGAAGACAACACCAAAACGCCAAAACATACAAATAAAAATCGTAAAAACAAAAAACGCTTAGATGGCATTCATGTCGCATTTACAATTGAAAAACGTCTGGTTGACATTTATTAAAATAAAAATAAAAAGAGAAGAAATAAATAAATTAAAACAACAAACAAAAAGGGGAATAAAAAACAACAACACTAAATAAATTTTTATTGCGCGAATTATTTAATAATATTTAATTTTTCCTCTTTAAATCATACAGTCTGTATTTTAGACATGCGTTTAAAAGAATGTATAAGTATAATATTTTATTTCCATTACTGTAAGTATTAAAACTGGCAAAATTCAGTTAAAATCTAAAATTATATGCACACTTTAACTCGATTTTAACTGCTTGGTGTACGTTTTGAATAATAAAACAGGTATTTTTAAAAAAAGTATAAATATATAGTTTTAGTTATAAACGTAAATTTTATATCATACATAGTATAATATTCATAGTATACTCGTAATACACATATATTTGCAAGTTGTTTTATAAATTATTTAATACATTTATGCATAAATAATAGCATTGTATTTATAAGCGCTTTACGAGCGAACGGCATCTCTTATGAATGAAAACAAATACTTATGTATAAGTAAACTTGAAATTAACATACAAAATATTAATATAACATATGTACATATGTATATAGGTACAAGATGAAACACCCAATTTAATATAACCAGCGTTTTTGATATCACCAAGAATAATTTTAAGATCCACAATTTTTTCTAGAATTAATGAAATTGTTTAAAATATATCAATAACGTTTTCCGTCTCAATTAAGAGCACGTGGGTTCTCCAAACCAGAAAATATTAGAAATTGGGTTGCCATAACTAGATTTAAGTCACTGGATTCTAGTAAAATTTCTTTACTAGGGCTTATAGTCATATCCTAAGTTTCAGCTCAAAAATTCGACAGACAATAATTTTCAATTCTACTAGTTGGCAAAATTATATTTTCAATAGACGTTCGTAATCGTTCCTTTAACTGATGTTGAATGGAATTTTCAACATTCTCGAAATTGAAATTGAATATTGTTGGAAAACTTTAGAAATCAAAATTTCTTAGGTTACACTCTGTACATAAACACACACGCACGATACTTTTGTGCCTATGTAAGTATTAGTAAGCTATTCATTTTATAAATTATATTATTTTTTATAAAACTGTAAAATAATTTACCATATGAGGTAGTAGACAGACAGCTGTTTAACTGTTTTTGATTTTGCAAATTGATGATAATTGCAAAGATACATTACAGAATAGTTATTAACGAAATCATTTTGCATTCATATCATTTAGCATTATACAAAATATTATATTTTTGTGTCCACACATACATATGTACGTACACATTAGCGCACATATACCGAGGAATTTATAACATAAAATATAAATTTGCAAAAATAATTTCTTTTTAATATTGTTTTTGTTTTATAATTAATATGTATACGTTCGAATAATAAATTAAGAGAAAAAATGAATAATGATAATTAAATGAATTTATTTATTTAATTTTGATTACAGTAGAATACCAAAATAAGTATCAAAAATGCGATAGGTCAAAATAAAAAATTGTTGCAACACAAAAACGTATAAAATGAGAAGTGTATGGATCCCATACAAAAAATTCAAGATAATTAGTAAAAACTGGTCGATCCTCATTTGAGATTATGGTCCCTAATACATTAATGTTGTAAGAATAAATGTTACATTGCCTGTACAGTTTGATGACATATTATCGCAAAAGTTATGTTTAATATGCAAAGTTGTTACCGATCTTAACTTTTTTCATTAAAGATACAAATATTTAAAAAAATAAATCTGATGTGATCAGCACATAACCGACCGCAATGTATATTGCCTAGTTTAGTGAAAGAGCTACAGAAGTTTATTAAAATGTATTTCGAACACTTCCTTTCAATTTTAAGGAAATTAGAAAGCTTTTAGATAACATACATACCTAGAAAAATGTAAATTTGGCTCTTAATAGAATTTCGCTATGTGCTCGCTGAAAAGTTCATCAGTTAGTTTTGGTAACAACCAGAACTTATAGATCAAGTTTCAAGAAATTCCACCAATCCATTCCGTAGATATGGTAAAAATTTAAAATCGGCCCAATTTGGCCTCCGAGCCCTGATCTTTCCAAAAAATTTACTGGTGCTTTGTTCTAACACTCCAAATTTAAGAGCCTACTACATATCTAATGATAGTTACTCTGTAATCTAATTTTTGAGTGAGAAGAATTATTTGGTATTGCGTGTCTCGTTTTTTTATAAAATGTATGCAAAATTTATTACCTTTAATTTTGAAAGTGAGACGTTCAGTCGGTAATTTGCAAAAATCCAATTAAAAAAATGAATAATCTTATTGGAAAAGTGAAACATCGATTAGAAAATACTGAGAATTCTGATTTGAAAGTGAATAAAAAGTGAGTAAAAAAGCGAGATACACAATCAGGCTCTAAATGTACCGTGTAAAAGTCCACACACAAACCGAAAAATCGACATCTCCCTTAAAGTAGTTTATTTACGCTTTCCTTATGTGGAAAAGTGTGTTCGCACCGAAAACTGGATATCCAAAATTTGGGGAAATCACATAACCCACACAAATAAAAAATTACAATGCTAACTATCATATATAATGAGCCGTCGATATGCTTTGATTTTCTGGCCGCTATATTTATTTTAGGTGGAAAAACCTTATGGAAAAATCAATTAATTACTAAGAATCGTTAATAACTACTATTATTATTTTAACTTTCATACAAAAAAAATTTATTAGTTGTGCCCACTTTAATAAATTTCTTCATTTAATTACTAAAATAGGCGCCTAAAGCATTTTGATTTTAATCTAAACTAGACTTTACTGTCATTGCATTTCGTACACTTCAATGGACAGTTTTAAAATTTTCATTTTAAAAAAATATTTTTTAATAAATAATGGAAAAATCATAGTTATTCTATTTAAATAATTTTCTAAGAACGGAACATGAAAAAAACGTAGTGAAAGAATTTTTTTATTTTTATTTTCTTTATTCTTTCATTGCTGCATATTTTTTGTCATTACGCTATCAATTTTGCATTTGTAGTCTCTAACGGATGTGTCATAAAATGTATAAACATAGAAATTTAATTGACAAGACAATTAAGCGCCAATATTGCGTACAGATGATTACTTAATTATGGTGTGTCGCAGACATTTAATAATGCAAATAAATTTTGCAAAATTTTCATAAATTTTCTTATTTTTTTTTTATTTTATTTATTTAGGATTATTTTTATTTTTAATGTCATTTCTGATTAATATTAAATTGTACGTGATATTTTTTTAATGCAAAATGCATTCAAACTCTTAAACACAAAATATATACCATTTGACCATTTTAAAGTGAATTATTAAAAATTACCGTCATATCGTATTAAATTATTACCGATCGTGGTGCCTTTAATATATTATGGTGTCCGCGTGCGTTTAAAAGAGAAGAACTATTATAAATTTATTATTATGTAGGTACTCGTATGTATAGGTACTTAAAGATTTGTTAATTCTGGGTTATTAAAGCCTATACCTTATATACGAACTTTAAAGTCAGTGAACTTTTGATTTATTAACTATATGTAAAATATGATTAAAAAATTTTTTATTTTATGAATTTGTAATTAAACTTGAGAAATCGAAATTTTTTTTATTGATATTTCAAGGGAAATATTTTAATAAATTTAATTTAAATGCAAGAATTCTAATGTAAAATAAAAACTAATCAACGTTATTACTTAAAATAATAAAATTAAAAAAAAAAATACTCTACTATTTTATCTAAATAACAATGGGTGCCAAGCTAGTTTGAATTTTTGCTTGATGTTAGACCTGTAACACTAAGTACTCTATTTTGTAAGAAATATATACACATAAATCGCGATTTGGCTAAAAGTCGTGTATTTACCAAGAACATACGTTAGATATGCATTTCACAAAAACTGTAATATACAAGATCACGTTTTATAATAAATTATATAATTACTGTAGATATTATAGTAATAGCCCAAAAATAACATTATTAAAGAATCGACATCTTCCAAATACAAATTAACGACAAAAAGGATAACGGCACAATTCAAATATATAAGTTCGACTTTCAGAACTTAAAGTATTTATAGCCAAGCGTAAATTACTATCAAAAGCTAAAGAGCGTTGGTATATAGAACAATTCTATAAGTATATGAACAAATTTTCTGTATTATTTTGCTACAGGTAAGCTTTATATATTAAAATACAATAGTAATAAAAGCAAGTTCGCGACTCTGAATTTTAACTTATTCATTACTCTCACAAATGTTCGATATGTCTACCACATTATTTTAGTGAAAAATATTTTAAAATTTAGTTGATTTTAGTTTAATTATAGTTGCATATTTTATAACAATTATGTCCCTCTAATCCTGGTTTAATTTTGAATTTTCATTCAAGCTCAGTCTCATATATAATTTTTTTATCAAAAATTAAGTTAGCATATTTTCTTATAATTTCTGTCTATAATATATCGACCATATTGTCGTTTCTATAGCAATGTTAAGATTGGATTCGATTTAAGGTCAAATTTATGAATTTTTTTATTATTTTGTTTTTTTGTTAATAGAAAAGAAAAAAACCCACCTTTAAGTATTCATATAACTTTCATAAAAGAATGAGACACCTATACGTAATTATATGGAATTGCACTCAGAATTGCAAAGAAAATTTAAAATAGAATTCAGGAAGACTTAAAAGAGAAGAAATTAAACTTATATGAACATAAATTGAATTTTAAATATGGTTAATGAAATGCTACTCGTTTATTATTACATAATAGTAACTTAATTTTAACTTCTTTTTTTTTCTCTTCACTTTTCTTTAACTTCCATTCGATTTGGTTTTTTGTACTCATTGTGCAATTTTTTTTTCTTTTTCATTTAATTATAAATAGTACAGCTAAATTATGCAAGACATGCAACGCTTTATTATATTTTTTGCATTGAATTTCAAACCAACAAGGCTTCCTAATTTTTTTCTCTTTACTTCTTTTATAATATATACAGCTATATTTTGCTAACTGAAGTCAGTCTTCGTCACTTAAAAATTCCATTGTTGAACAATAACAAAAAAAAAAATGTATAGTTATTAACTGTGCGATTGTAAGTAATGGTTTTGAATATATTTTTGTATACAATAATGTATAATAACAATAACGATAATAATAATTTTTAACATATTGTTCGAATTGGTTAAAGTGTGTTTTTGCAGCCCTGGCACACGTTATATTCAATTGTATATTCTATGTATCCTTTATGTTAAGTGTTGGTGGTAATGATTGCATATTAAGAATAATGTTTCATATAAATTAAGAAATTTAAATTGAAAAGTGTATAATAGGATAAAAGAAAATTATATTATGTAAAGGTTTGTATAATGTAAAAGTGAAATCATGTTACATGTAATTTAATTCATTCAATTAAAGATATTTTTGAGGAAAAGAAAATTTTTAAAAATTACAATGGTATAGTTGCTTTTAAAATAAAATTATATACCAAATTATTTGGTATTTATACAATAATACCAAATAAACGTATACCTATGTATTGACATATTTATTTTAATTTAAAAAAAAATGAGTTAACGTATAGGATTGCCAATCGTTCTCATAGTTCTCATAAATATCTATTTCATTGCAAATAAATATTCATTGTACCACAGCATTGAAAATGTACGTAAATTAAAATAAATTAACAACTATTTCTGATTTTTCGAGAAATATTCAAATATATAATGCAAAATATTTTGGTAAGCAGCAGCAATAAAACAGCTTCTAATATAACTGCTTGTAATCGAATGAGCTTATTTTAATAAAAACTGGTTCGAACTTCAATATGAATCAAATGAAGCTTAAATTTTAGTTCCTCAAATAATTCACTCTTGTAAAGGATCAATACAAATAAGAATTTTAGTGCTTCACTAAACTACTTACATATTATAACACTTATAAAATTCTTAGTCTGGAACAGAATAGAAGGATTTTAACAATGGAGAGGAGAACTAATTATTAGTTTTGAATGCTAAGGTAAAAATCTGCAATATTTTAAGTAAACTAGTGGTATTAACGCAAAAAAAATCTCGTTGTTCACAGGGACTCAGACCTACCACTAACAAATTTGATCTTAAAATATCTAATGTGAAATATTGTCATAAATTTTACCATTTATGATTAAATTTAGCTAATTCGCGTTTATAAGTCGCAGTTACAGCTATTACTTTTCCGATATTAGAAATTTAATATTTTGTATAAATACTAAATATTTTTTTGCTCCTTTAACCCTTAACATTTTTAAGAAGGCGGTTACCTTCTACCTTAATATTTGGCGCTTTATTTTATTTAACACGCACAAATAATTATTATTTTAAAAAATTATTACCTTTATATTTAATACAGAATAATAGAAACATGAAACGCCCAAAGGGTGACAAACTTATTGTAACAATTTTTGTGTAACCATATTATTGTATTTCCAAATATTAAATAATTATAACGTTCATGTTAAACGTTTAATCGAATAATTTTTCATTATTGATGCTATGTAGCTTCTATAGATTCAAATTGAAAAGGAAAAAATTATAAGGTCTGTTCTGTTGTAAGTATCTATAATTGCCCTCTCAATCAAAGAATATTGATTAACAAAAGATTTAAGAGTTAACTTTAGAAAAGAAAATTTTACGGTATAAATTGTTAATAATAAAAATAAATTAAACAAATTACTTAATTTTTAGTGGCGATTAAATCTGCACGCTCACATTGTTTCAGATTTAATTGTATTGAAATTAACAGAAATCAGTTCAAATTATTTTTGATTGCCAATGATTGTTATAAAGGGTATTTTGCTCGGTTTTTTTGGGTTTTGGAAAAAAACCTGGCATGAAATTATTAATTAAAATTTATTAAGTGCTTAAAGTTCTTTTTTACATTTTAATGTTTTTTTCTTAACTCTATATTATTTTTTTACTTTTATTCAAGTTCTACAGCATTTTTTCATTTCCAATTATTAATGAATAATGCCAATATTCAAAGGATCTTGGATTGAGAACATCGACAAGGTTGTGTGATAGATGTGGAGATTTTTAAATGGAAATTTTTGCAATACTTAGATTAGCCGAATTCGTTGTGGTTAAATTTAGGAAATCATCTTTGTGGATCAATGGGGCTCTAGCATCTTTACTGAGGGATATTTTATTGTGAGGCCATGTAGAAGGAGAAGCGAGACCCTCTTCAACGGGTGGTTTATCTGTGCAGGTACGGTTATTACTAGCGAACAGTGGTATGATTTGGGCCATTTAGATTTAATGATAGTAATGGAAACTTGCATTTTCTATGCGAGTGTCCGTTCTTTATGGAAAGTAGAAGCACATATACTAGATGAATAATTTTCATCTAGTATATGTGCTACTACTGGAAAGGGGCGAGGTATATGTTGTTTCTTTGATGAGGTTATTAATATTTCAATAGGTTTTCTAGAATTTATATAATTCAATATTTTCTGGAGTCCAACAGGTTTTCACAAATTTTGTTAAGGAAGCGCTTGCCTTTTTTAGTGCTAAAAGTCTTACGACTTACTATTGATGAATTGGTTAGATTATTGCAGTTTATATGCTTATTCATCCTAAAAGAGATCTGTATGTTAGTAACTTGACACAAATTATCAAGAATTAATCAAATAATTGCAAATGTTTGTAAATGTATATTATATTATAAACGTTGCCATGTATAAAATTGCGCAGATTACTATATATCAACTAGAACGTGTAGATATTGCACATAAACACTATATAAGAAAAAAATATAGATGAGCACTTTTCATTAAATTAACCTCGATATTAAAATTTTAATTCGTTTTTAATTCATGTATATCGTATATAACTACCATAATATTATGGTAATTTACAAGCTGGTATGTATTTTTTTGTTATACCAATAATTGACTTATAATCGAATTTTTATTCGTACGTAAATAATATTTATTAATATTATTTATCAACACATATGTATAATTACAATTAATTTAAATAATCATATATTATGCATACATGAGTACCTAACAAGATGTAACTATACATATACTTATAATGAAAAATAATATGAGTAAAAATGATTATAAATTCAGTGAAAAACGGTAAAAAAATAATAAGATGATGAAAAATACAATATTATGATTTCATCCCAGTAATTATTAGCGCTATACGCTATATTGATAAGCAAATTGCAAGAACAAGAGAGAGTTAGTTACCTTATATTATTTAGCTACTTTAAATTGTTTTTTTTTTTTTCACATTGTCTTAATGCTATATATTGTAAATGAGGACGGTGAGCGAATATAAGTTCTCTTTTTAATATTATGATGTTAATACTACGCATATACATAATATATTTTTGTATCATAATATTATTATAAATTTAAATTAAACTCATCAAAAAGTAGTTTTCAATATGTTAACAATATAGAGGGAGTTTTATTATCATTCTTTTATATTATAATTACTAACTTGTAAATATATAATAATAATATGTATGTATATAATATAATTACGAATACTTGTATATATAATTACATTCATGTACACTATACCATATCAAATATTGAATGATTGGAATTTAATTTAAATATGAGGGGAACAAATGCCTTTGAATTTTTTAATACAACTTCAAAGCTTAACCTATAGTTTGGAAATACATACTTACATATAACGATATCATAATTATTTCGAATTGTACATTGGTGGGAACATATAAAATTTATAAATACAAGAAATATTCATCGACAATATAACAACATCTATAAAGATTTCTATATTAAATATTAACAAATGGGAATATAAATGAAAAACTTTTTATAGTTGCTCGTAATTAACTTGACATTAGTTGAATATTTATGCATATAAATACAAGTACATAAATGTGTACGTACATAAAATATCAGTATTGAAAAAAAATAGACTAATGAGTATTGTGAGCTCTTTATATAAAAAAAAACTTTTAAGAGACTTAATTGGCAATCAATGATTTTATTTTGATTTAAGGTTGGATTCAAAAACAAAAAAATAAATAAATAAATAAATAAATAATAATTATATTTAATACTCATATATAGATTTTTAATTTAAATGAATTATTGTTTGTACAACACATCAACTCTTTTACTAAATATGAAAATTTTCTCATCATTTAATTATATTATGTGGCATTGTACTGCTACTTACATATAAATGTAAGTAAACATTAAGAGGTTATATTAATTTTTTTTTAACTTATTGTACGTTATATATATACATTATAAACATAAATGTATTTAATAACCTTATAATAAAGGAGTAAAAAATGAGAAGAAATTGCAAGTTTTATAATAAATAAATATATATAAATTATAAAAAAAAAGTTGTAAATGATCACAGGATTTCTCACGATTCAAACAATAATAAGAAACCATACTTATTTCTACATATTTATTATTGAGAATTTGTAATTATAATATTGATTAGTGGATTATTATGGATCGAAAATTTAAAAAGAAATTTAAAAAGAAATTAAATAATAAAAATGGTATTTTTCAATCAATTAAAATTTGATGAATAGACATTATAATTATAATATATACAGTACGTTTTGTGAGTATGTGTATACCATGAACAAATATGTGAGTAATTATCGTCATAATTTAAAGATTCATATGTTTTATAATATACAAACAAATATGCAAACATGGCCGATAAGCTGTCGAAACTATAGTTAGTTTGATTTATATTATAGAGAAACTTCAATTTTTATATTTTCACTATATAGATTATTTAGATTAATTTTCATCAGAACAATTTCTTAATCTTAAAAACTTTAAATAAACATAAACCGTAAAGATGATTGGGAACATTATATATGTTACGTGTTTAGAGAAATTACAGAAAAATCTAATTTAAATTTTAAAATATACTTAAAAATATATATCTTATTCCTTCAACAAAGAATAAATTAAAAAAATTTGAATTTACCTCATTATACATTCGCCAGTTATTCTTATAAATTATATAGAATCGTTTTTTAAAACCCATTCATTTAAATAATTAAAACATAATTATAATGTTATTATACTACAGATAATAATGCTTGTTATATAGTAATATATTATGCATATACTTGCATTTATATTATTTAGATAACAATTAACAATAAAATTATAAAGAAAAAAAAATTATATGTATATCTACTTTTGTATTAACTGAAACTATTTAATTATTATAATAAAAATTCAGTCATCATTTAAAATTCAATCATGAATGAATTGAAAATTACCCGTTTAAGAGCCAACAATATAACTATTATCATAATATGTTTATCATCTGTTATATATCAATTTAGATGAATTAATCTAACTGAATTTATCTTATTTTATTTTATCTACATACTACTATACTTTTAACTTTTTAATTTATATATTTTTTTTTTTGTAAAACAACTATTTTGGTCTACATGTTAACAAGCATTCCATTTATTTTTTTTATCATGAAATATTTATTTTTTATTTTCTTTTCTCTTTTTTTTTCTCATTTTTTTTTTGTTTGGAAAACTTAACTAACCAGAAAGTTTGTATACACAGAATTTGTTTAAAATAATTTTCATTTTAGCATACACAATTAAAAACACATTAACAAGATATTAATTGTTGTTGGTTATAAAGGTGTACGTACCGTGCGTTTCGTTTCTCTATAAACATCTGAATTTTCAAAAAGAAAACATAATTAAATAAAATAAAATTAATTTCAAATTTTTAATAAAAATTTCATCGTAATTTCAGTTGCCAATATTAGTCGAATTATATTCAAAGAATAGTTTTTGAGCTGTAAAGTTTGGAGGTCATCAGCTTTAAGCTTCTGTGTATTTTGGTGTTTGCGCTACCTCATACCTCAAGTTTCCAATTGTAAGAGAAACTATTTTAGATATTAATTTATTTATACGCGGCTTCGATCTTGCATGGCTTTCGAAATTAAAATAAAAAAAATGTTGAAAATGCTAAATTTTTAAATTTTACGCAAATTTTTTTTCTGTTAACATATTTTGAGATTCTGGTAAGAATTAAGATTTATGGGATATATTCAGTCTTAAATAAGAAAAGTGTAATTCATCCTATTATGAATTTTACTAATACAACATCATAGTTGCGGAATCAATAAGAATGTGCCTATTACACTACTAATTTATCTTAATGGAAATTTCTTCATGCAACTGCAGAACAGATGGATGACGTAATCAAAGGAACGAGTTAAAGGCAGAAAAATTATTCATTAAAAAAATTTTTCTCCTCGAACTGGACTCGAACCAGTGACCTACCGCTTTCTAGGCGGACGCTCTACCAACTGAGCTACAGAGGCATGAAGAAATTGCCGACGAAATGTTCTCTACATTGCTTTATACTGTAATTCACATGATTACTAAGTATTTGTTTTTTGTTTACATTGATTGCTACATACAATCCATTGAAACACACAATAACAAGAACATATATATTTATAGGATAGTGCCTATTCCACTAATTATATTATGAATTTTACTAATACAACATCATAGTTGCGGAATCAATAAGAATGTGCCTATTACACTACTAATTTATCTTAATGGAAATTTCTTCATGCAACTGCAGAACAGATGGATGACGTAATCAAAGGAACGAGTTAAAGGCAGAAAAATTATTCATTAAAAAAATTTTTCTCCTCGAACTGGACTCGAACCAGTGACCTACCGCTTTCTAGTAATTCATCCTTTCATTTTGGAAGTAAGCCATAACGTTTATACTTGTTGATTTCATTATATGAGCAATATAACGATTTTATTTAATATTTTGTTAAATATGTTACGCACATTTTTTACTTGCAATGAATTACTACAAAGCCTTGTTGTGTCATTCTATACCCTCTAAAATTCATTGAAATTATAGAAATTAAGTGTTATCATCACAATCTTCCATTCGTACAAATCCCGGCACAAGTATATATTAACAAAACTGGTACATTAGGATAAAATTATTGTACATCACAAATTTAAACTGTTACCAATATAATATCACATTTCATCTTAATAAAGTGAAAGATATTGTCACAGGTAAAATGTTAAAATATTATTGACGCGTATCATAAATTATTTGCAACTTCAAATATGAGCCTAATATTCTTTTGTTTAAGTAATCATGCGTAGAGGACCGGTTCTGACTTGTTTGGTGCCCTACGCGGTTTCAAAAAAGTGTGTTCCCCTCTACTTCTCACCGTCGTACGCAATAAATTGCTCATATATACGGTAGATTCAGCGCTACATGTCAAAATCAATTTTGTTGACCAAATTGAGAATTGACTCGGAGTATGAGCATTGCAATATACCATATAAGAATGAACTATTTCAGTATACTTTTATTTTACAATATGATTTTGTCATTTCTTATATTTTTGAACAAAATTTTTATTATCAACTTATTCTCTTATTACGTATGTGCTTCATATACGCATGTGTTCAGCATAATAAAGCAAATACTTGCTTTAGTATAATTTTAAACATTCTTAAGTTATACATACATACATCCTTTATTTACGTAGAATGTAAATTTAAAATTTTGTGGCTTTTGACAGATATTATAGCAATCAAACCACATCAATATTAATTTGATGAAAATATTTTACTATAGTTGGTATAGCTTTTCACAATTAAGAACTATATACGAATTCTACATATAATAGTCAAATAGCTTTCGAATTTATTTTAGTGTTTTCGAAAATTTGCTTTTTAATATAGTTTTATAAATGTAAAATAATAGGAAATTTGAATAAGCGAAAAAACGTACCCATTAACAATTTATCTTATTCTATTTGGAACAGTAATTTTCTGTGTACCTACAACCAAAAATTTTTAATAAATATTTTTCGATTAAATTATAAACAAAAAAAATTCAAGGCTAATAATACTCATTTAATTTCTTTTGGCATTTATTTGTACTGTCATAAATGAATTTGAAGCTGACATGTCACAAAAAAACAAAAATATACAGTATATATTGTAATGACCCCAAACAAATTCTCACCTTACCACTCATATCCATACATACATACATGTGTGTATAAAATAATAACAGATATGTTACATATACATAAGTGCATAATGTACAAATTTACAAAAAAATGCTGTCACAATATATTGTATGTATGTAGGTACACATAATTG
Source organism: Condylostylus longicornis (assembly GCF_029603195.1). NCBI lineage: Eukaryota > Metazoa > Arthropoda > Insecta > Diptera > Dolichopodidae > Condylostylus > Condylostylus longicornis. The sequence goes on from NW_026577984.1 coordinate 1,101,297, forward strand.
CTGTTGTATTTTTTATTTCGCAAATTAACTGAAATTATAACATGCTCTAAAAGTTCAAACTACATACTATAAGTATGTAAGTATAATATTGCACTGAAATACCCATGTGTGTCAGCATCGAACATACATTTATGTATGTTTGTATTTATAAAAATGTTTGTTATAATTGCCATTAAATGTGCGAATTCACAAAAATGTAACTAGGATCGACAATGCCTTCCAGCATGTCAGCATCGATTTCGATTACAATCAAGTTTTTCTTTTCGTTTTCTTCTCTTTCATAGCATTCCTTATGTTTCGTGTTTCTTTTATTTTCGTTCCTTCTTTAACGAACTAAACATAATGTTATATATATAAATGTATACGTTAATATCAGTATATAAATGTGTACACATGTTTGTACAATTTTATATTATTTTAAACGTTTTATATGGATTATAGAGTGGTTTTTACATTAAGTAAATAAATTATTTCTGTTAACTATCATATCGAATAATGTTATTACACCTACATATAATACATATTTAACGATATACTTAATACATCCTTATATAATATGTATGTTCATAGAAACGTGCTTATAAAAATGCACAAATCAAAATGTTATTAAAACATGTCTAAACGCATAAATATTTATATGTGATTGTATGGTTGACTAGAAATCGGATTAAAAATAAAATGTATATAAACATTAAATGTAAGCATAGATATGTTAATAGCTATATTCAAAACAAATAATTTGATTAGAATTTATAAGTTTAATTAAGTGTTAATCATTTTGTGGAACAGCAATTATAATCAGTACATTTTAATTATCGCCTAATAAATGTAGTCATTTGCGACTGAAAAATACAAGGTGGATAATTTTTTTTTTGTAATTAAAGGCGACAAAATTAAATGTAATAAATTAAAAAAATTTTTTTTTTTTAAATAATTAGTTCAGCATCTATAGTAATCGATTATACGAATAAAGCAACCTTTGATTAAAAATTATTTTTAATTTGTTATACAGCTTGTATGTGCTTATCCAGATTGTATGTGCTAGATGTCAAATGATTTACAATTCTTTAAATAAACTTTTTACCGTCTCAAACTACTTTATTGGTTTGGGGAAGCTAAATGAAAGAAAGAATGAGATTATTAATAATTTTCAGTTTAGAATAAGTTCGAATTTCGATTCCGACAAAAAAAAATTTTAATTTTGAAATTCGGAAACATGTTTTGACACTGAAACCCTTACAATAACATTCTGCATATTGGATATCAAAATTTTGTTCATATGTATTCCGATTTCCTGCATATTATAGCGTCGGTAATGTTTTTGGTAATAGTTTTTATATAAATGAGTAAATGCTGAGTATAAAATATTTTGTTCAAGTTTGGAAATTAGAGAGACATAATTCTTTTAAACATTTAGTGCGTATAAATGTAAATTTATAATGTTATAAAAATAATTAAATATATTAATAACATTTTTAATAGTTTTAAAGCTTGAGATATATTAATTTCATTAGAATGTTTTACATAATTTGTACACATTTGTAATAATATATGGTATATGTACTTTAATAATTATTTAATTAAGCCGAAAATTTTTTAAAATATGGTTTTAATATAAAATTTGATGAAATTCTATATTCAACCAACTTGAAAATGTAAAGCATGTACAAATTCATAACATCACATAAATGATGTTATGTTGCTTTAGGTTTAAAGTCATAATTATTTTAAAAAAGTCAAATTAACTAAACTGGTCTGAATTTAAATCAAACCAAATCATGGCAAAGTGATCCTACAGAATTAATACCCTTACAAAATTCTCATGATTTCATTTATGAAAATATTTTTACAGCCATAGTCATTTATGTTAAAGTTTTAAAAATGTTGCAATATTGTTTCCGGTATTACATTCTCCCGGTCAAGATCATCTACTCTATCCTACCTACTCAATTCCTCTTACCCTCCGCCACAAGTTTACGAAATAACATAAATAATTTTATTGGCTATTTTATCTCTATTTATCTTTGTTGAAGGTAACGTATCTGTGGTGAAGATTCGTATCCATATTTTATTGCTTTGTAATAATATCACTTTTACATTAACAAATGAACTGTTGAATATATTACATGCGATATAATGATTCAACCGGTATGAACCCAAGAACTCAACAAAATTTATGGAAAGAATCAAAATAAAGATTCTCTTGTTTTGTAACAGTACAACACCTTATTCACCACATTTAAGCATAATTTCTCTCAATATATTTTTGTATACTATATTGCACATTAATTATAATAATGAAGTTAGTATTCGAAGAGAGTTACCAAAGAATAAAGACTTGAATAAAATTATTGTCTTTTATTTCACCGCTGCTAGCCGAAGGTGCCTTCATAATATTTGGCAAATAAAATTAAAATATATTCTACTAATATTTGTTTTATTCTATTTCGTTCTTGGCAGGAGCATAGAGCTGGTCCTTGGTATCGAAGACAACCATATGAACCGGTTTCTTGCGTCATTGAGTTTTATTCGGTGAGTGACGAGCCTACAGAAATTCTACTCATATGAAATTAAATAAATTTTGGCAACCGAAAAACAAGCCACTTTTGCCAGGTTTTGAAATTTGTTTACAGGCAGACGTTTGGAATAAGTTTTAACAGAAATAAATATGATATAGACTAACTTAAAAATTAGGTAAAATTGTTGCTGATTATGCACAACTTTCGTGAATTTTTAAAATATCCTAGTTTTAATAAAAAAAAAATATCTACACCTATAGAAATTCGAAATTTAGAACAAATTTAGTTTGACAACGATGTACTGCTGTTATGAGTGGTTTGTAAACTCATATATGTATTCTTCCGAAAATCCTTGTCAAATAAGAAACATCTTTAATCATTGATTATGCTTGGTAATTAAATTTTTTCATTTTATCATGAAATTATTTTAATTAAAAAAAGACACAAAAAATTATTCTTAAAAACACGATTTTTTATAAAAAGTGAATTTTATAAGTTAATTAACATTAAATTTTATAGGGCTGAATCTTAAACATCTCTTAATTTATCTTCGCTCTAAAATGATAAAAAAAAACTAAAATTTTTTCCAAATAAAATCCCTTAATTTCTGAAGAGTAAGTGAAAACAAAAGAAAAGTAAAATTTCAAATATTTATTTTTTGATTGGGTGTGAGCCCAAATCATATCGATTTAAATTAAATATTGGATTAATTGTTAAAATTTAGGTACACGAATATAAAAACGAATTGATCCCTCAAACGATCCCTTTTTTTCGTATAGTTTTTTTGTTCTTATTTAAGAAGAATTTTACTATATACATGCATAGGTATCAAAAGAAATCAAAAATTCATTAAAAAAAATGTTTTAAATACTTACATAAATATAGGCGCGAACCCTTGTCAAATGTCAAATATCTCATTTTTTTCTGTTTCTCTAACAAATTCAATTAAAATTTGAGAATAGTGAAAAAAATAACATATAAATAACAACATAACACGAAGCGTGTTAAGCAAAATGAAAACAGAAGTCAATCGATTTCAGTTCATTTTTTTAGGATCACATTATTATTGTATACAATGTGTTTTATTTTTACAGTTTTGTTACTTAAGTTTTTTAATCAGAAGCGTCAAGCGATACAGAATAATACCCAAAATATATAAATAATAAAAAATGTATACACAAAAATTTCTAATATAATAGAAATGTCAATATAATTTAAAAATAAAAAAAATTAAAAAACTGAATATGTCATTATTAGTTTATAAAAAAAATCATTGACTTACGTCCTGGAAATCGGTGTGGAAAAATGCGACCATGACGACTTAATAACCAAGGATATAATGGATAACTATCACGTATCATACTCGAATTATTGAATTGTGGATGATAAATTGGTGGACCTGGTGGAAATCCAGGATGGCCAGCAGATGCTGCTGCAACAGCAGCAGCTTGTCCATGATGTGCTAATGCTGCTGCCATTTGAAATTGTGCAGCTAATAAATGATGCGGTGTTTGTCCTACTAATTCAGAATGTGAAATATGCGATGGATGTGGATGTGATGGTGGTTGATGTGATGGTAGTATTATATTAGAGGATCCTCCGCTAGTAGCATACGTTGAACCTCCACCAGATGACATAGTTTTCAAATCTTGATTTGATAATGAATTTAATTGCAATGAACCATTTTGTGTATTAGATGGTTGAATTGGAAATGGTCTTATTAAATTTCCATTATTATTTGCAGAAATACCAGGTACTAATATTGGTCTTTTATTATCTAAATCATCTGATAAATTATTATTAGTATTGCTATTATTAATATCATTATTACTATTTGTGATAATAGATGAATTTGGTGAATTGATTATTTGTAAATCCGGTGTAGAATTTGATAAATTTTTATTATCATTTCTTGATTTAGATCTTTCATTAATTTCAGATAAAATATGATTATTTAATGGAGATGTAGAAATTGATGGTGATGATAATCTATTATCATCATTAACACTTTTAATAGAATCATTCGGTGAAAGTTGTGGTCCATTTTGAATTAAATTTAAAGGTGGAGAACTAATACTTCGATTATATTTTTTATTAAATTCATTATCAAATTCATTTGCATTAGGAAATTTTAAATTACTCGAATTTTCATAATTAAATTTATTTAATGTATTCGTTGTTGTTGTTGTTGCCGCAAAATTTCGAAATTCATTTAAATTATTTTTTTCTATTAAGTTTTGTGAATTTAAGGAACTATTATTAAAGTTTTTATTTGAGAATAAATTAATATTATTAATTGTATTTAAATAGTTTCTATTAAATTTTGTTTCTAAATTATTTGTTAATACTGAATTCATTTTTAATTCTAATAAATTTTTACAATTTAAATTATCACTAAACATTGGACTATCTGAACGTATTTGAATTGGACTGTTACAATCATCTGATTTATTACTTCTATTGCTGATGGTTGGTGATGATGGTGATAAATCAACAACAATTGTTGTTGCCGGTGAATTTTTAATTTTTGATTGATGTTGTGTATTGTTAGTTTTATCCCCTACAATTGAATCAATACTAAATCCTAATTTTGGTTTTAAATGTAATTTTTGTGAAGATGACATATTAGATGTTCCATTTAGTGTTGTAAAAAGATGATTTGGTGCCATTGTTGGCATCATTTTGTAAAAATAAAACTTATTATATTTAATTATAATGTTGATTTGTATGGATCGTTATTTGATTTAATTTTTTAATATACATTTTATTTAATTTGTTTTATATTTAAAATTTTTTGTTAAATGCAATCGTATTTGATAATGTTCTGTAAAGAAAAGCCATTATTTTTATAAAAAAATATTCAGTCATAATATTTTCAATTACATATTTTGAACAATTCACATACTTCAATTTTACAAAAAATAAAAAGGTAAATTTTTTTAATAATGAAAAATAAAATTAAATAATTTGAAATTTTCGATCTTTTTAGATTCTGAATATATTCAGGAAAAACTGTGAAGTAATTTTGTTTTTATATGGCATCATATAAAAAATAACAAAATGATTGGAATGTTATCCGACGGGATAAACTGAATATCAGAAGTTTGTTCAATAGTAACTAAATTATAGTATAAATTATAATTATAAATAAGATTCACTAAGTATTTTTAATATTCATTTAATTTTGGTTTTAAAAACGGATTTTTCAATCAATAAGTCTTGAAATTTGTTTCAGAGAACACGTTATTGGTCAAATTTTTGATTATACCTTAAAGCGTTTACTTTAAGTATTAATAGTAAAACTCTTTAGTTTTATAGTTTTCTTCAGTTTAATAAAGCACAATTTATAATTAGCTATACTCAATTATTTTTTCGGAATTCGCTCGAAATTTATTAGAGATTAAAATTTCGCTACTGCGAGACTTACTATGGCTACATATGAAATCATAAATTTTTAAATTACTAGAAATTATTAAATCCAAAACAAAATTCAAAACACAATTATCGATATATTATAAAATTTTATTTAAAATTTTTAAAAATTCTTAAAAAAAAACATGGCTCAAAAATTGAAATTAATTATTTTGAGAACCTATTAAAAAATTTTAAAATATTTTTAATTTAAAAAAAATCCAAAAATTTCCGACTGACTAGAATTTATTGAAATTTTCATATTTGTTTTGTCAAATTAAATAATTTTTTTAATATTCCGAAACTAAGTAAACGTAATGTTATAATTTAATTAAGTACATACATACATATGTATACATGCAAAAACCAAATCGGTCTTCACTGATATAGATAAATTAAATTGTATAACCTTATTCTTCTTATTATATCTTAATTAATTATCTAATTAAATAAACATTTAGATTTATATAAAATCATTTATAAATTAAATTATTCATGGCATAAGATACTCAAAAATCACATTGTGTATATGTATATGTAAAATGTTTTCTTAATTATTATTCAATTTTCTTCCTTTTTCTTTCTTTTGTATTAGTAGAAGTTTAACTTAATCAAAATCAAAATTATTCTATTGAATTATGTTTCTTTTTTTGTTATTTTATTGAACAATATACAAAGGTTTAAACACATACATATATATATATGTACAGATATTGTTTGATTGTATAATATCTAGCTATATATATATATTTAATACATATATGTATACATAATATTTGTATGTGATTGTTTTAATATATATAAAAGATTGAATCTTTAATTATCTAACACCAATTCTAATTAGTTTTTATATAATGAATGTTCTCATATTATATACACATATGTATATATAAACACATAATATAGCTCTATTCTTTTGTAACTTTTATATTATATGTTTATAAAATTTTTTATTGTTCTTTTTCTTATTAAACACTCACACAGATTTTTGTATTAATATAAATGCAAATTCATCTTAATGTATACTTTTAGGGAGTAGGTTATACATTTTTAAATTTAATATTTTGCTTATACAATACCGAATTTTCTATGTATGTATTTATATTTGTATAAAATACCAGTAATAATAATACATTTCCTGTTTCTTTTCTTATTATTTACTTTACATTTTTATAATTCAAAAAAAGAAAATTATATTATTTTTTGTTTATTATATTTTTTATACTCTTCTTCTTTCATATTAATCCTGTATGCTTTTGTTATACATTTATTAGAATCTCTTCTTTCTCCTTAATATTTCTTTTAATTTTCCAATTCCGACTAAGATAGCACACACAACAAAAACGAAACGAAAAGAAAATCTTTGTATAGGAAGAAAATCGCTATAAAGATTAAACGATTTTTAAATCTTTGCAATTTGTAAAAAAAAAAAAGAGAAACTAAAATTTATTTTTGATTTTTTTAAAGATGAAAAAAAATTATTGATAAAAAAAAAAGGATTTAAAATAGTAAGTAAAAAACTATACGTGTTTTTTTTAATTGTTCCGTGTATCAACAAACAAACAAACGAAAAAAAATAAGCAGAAATCCTTGCGAATGTGTTGTGTACACGAATGAGAGAAATTTACACTACTTTGTTCACTGAATGCTCAGAACTTAATAAAAATGGCAACAAAAGTTTTTATTTTGTTTAAAAATATTAATTTTTTTTTGTTTTGCTTTTGTCATTTTATTTTATTACGTTTCTTTTTTGTTTTTAAATTAAAAAAAAAAAGGAAAATAAGAAATACATGCAAAACTAATAAAAGAGTTCAAAAGCATCATTTTAGGATTACCAGATGTTTTAATAAAAGTTGTACAATTTATATTTATTTCAGCAAAACAAAACTAACACCATTAAAAATAATAGGAATAAAATGAGAGAAAAGAGAGAATTATAAATGACGAACTAACACAATGATAAAACGTATATTGAGAATAAAATATAAAGAATTTAATTAAACGAGATTTCGAAGAACTGAATTATGATTTTGGGAACTTCAAAATTAAGTATTAATATTTTGAAAATAAAAATCTTAAAATAATTATTAATTTAATTCGATTCTTCACCTTTATATCAATAATAACAATAATTAAGCAATAAATATTTTTAATTTTTATCTCATCTAATTAACCAGATAATTAATTAAAGTAATAGAATTTTATCAACCCGCACGCCAATTACTGTTGTTTGATTATAATTTTAAAAAAAAATTTAAATTCTCTCAAATTTTTGTTTCTTTTCTCTTTAATTTTTTTTTGGCATTTATGTAAACAAAGAGTGCTTGTAATTACTCCAATTATGAGATTGCGAGAAGTTTATAGTATACGTCACCCGTCACTGTATTATATTATTCGATGAAATACACATGCAATATTATCGCAATTCAAAATTATAATAATATTTTATAGATATGGCTGCCAATACTATTGCAATTTTTATTTTTTTTTTTTTAATTTAAAATATGGGTTTTTTTTTGCAGATTAAATTTATCTGGTGTATAGGGCGTTTTTATTTCTCCAAATTAGGGCAATTTAACATTCACTATTTGCATGAATATTGAATTCAAGTAAATATGGATATATAAATATTTATATGTATTGATGTTTGTAATCTAATATGAATTTAAATGTCAATAAATTGCACAAATTCGTACATAGTTATATTGTATTCATTCATATATATAATTATGACTATAAAAAAACTTAAGCCATTGAATTTGATATTTTGTTTTTCGTTTTTTTGTTTTTTATGGGGTAGATATTTTGTATGAATGCGTCTGTAGTGGTAAATATATTATACATATTTAATTTAAATTATTTGCAAATATATAAGATGACTGTAAATAAGCTTGTTTATAAAGTTTTTAAGAAACTCTTTTTTTTAAGCTTTTTGTTTTTGCAAGAAAATAAGGTGGAGTTTTATTTAATTTCATATATTTAGTGTAATAAAAAAAAGATAAAATAATAATACGTATAGAGAATATTTTGATTATGAGTAAGTAATTATGTAAATAGTATATAAATAAATAGAGTTATATAACTATGGGTACATACATATTTGTCCTACTCTTGTATTTAATTGAAAGGTTCAAATGAATTGTAATTTCTGTAATAAATTATTTTTGTTTTCTTTTGTTAAATTTCTTTGTTGTTATTATATACTGTATTATTTTATTTTATTACAGCTTTATAAAATAGGTACACAAAGAAATTATTTATTTTGGCTCCAATTTTGTTTCTTAAATTGCTTTACTTAATTAAGTATATACTTATTTTATAATAGATGTTATATTTTATAATTAAGTACGCAGATCCTTTGTATTTTTCACGATTATATTTCATTTAATATTTAATTTTTATTATTACTAACTATAAGAAACATCTTATGTATAATGTGCTTATGCCAAAAAAAAACTTGATAATTTATTGAAAAATGGTGATATTTTATTGCAGCTAGAATTATTTTGCCATTTCAGCTGGCCAGGTTCATTACTAAATGAAACAAACTTTGGTTGAAACTGAAATTTTAACCCTTAATTAATTATTTAATTTTTATTCCAGCGCTAATTTTCTTTACCTATATGTTAAATTAGATTGCTATCAAATTAGAATTCCACTTAAAATTTTAAATTTTTTAATATCCCTAGAATAAACTGAAATTTTTTAATAAGGTATGATATGTTTAATGTTTTTACAATGATTTATTTAAAGCATGGCGTTTTCAGGTATTCTCTGACGTATTAATATTATCTGACAAAAAAGGTGATAAATATTAAAGTAAAAAAATATGTGTAATAGAAAAATTAAGTACTGTTTCACAAAAATCATACTTAGGTTCCATTAATATGGAAAAGAGAGTCGAGAGTTCATATGGTTTCAAAATAGAAAACTGATCTGCGCGAAATATTCTCTCGTTTAGGTGTAAAAGTTGGCCGATAAAATGTATTAAAGATTTTTAAAATTTATTTTCAATGTGTCAAGTCATCTAAGCATTTGATGATGGAAGTACATAGTTTTACAGTCTCAATAATATCATTTCATTTAAGATAATTCAGCTAAAAGTAAATGTTTGTGTGTTTTAAAAATGTTGAAATGCCTCACAGTCTAAAACAGTTAGGAATTAGCAAATTACTATATTAACAACAATAATATAAATATTTTTACTTTCTAGTACAAAAAATGTTTTCTAAAAGTAAATATTCAAAAATAAATTTTTAATATTAATTATTATTTTATAATATTTCACATCAGAACATAAAAATTTCAATATTTTCCACTAAAAAAATTTTCCCTAATTAAAAAAAAAAATCCATTTTTTTTGATAATCTAAGTATAGGTAATCATATCTAACCTAAGTATGAAATAAAAATTTTACCGGTAACACTTTTTACCGCATTAGAAAGAAAACCTTTTAACCGTTTATTTGAATGTATTACGCAAAATCTCAAATTCGATTATAAAGTAATTCAAAATAGTGTGTGTGTGAATTTTTATATAAATCGAAATTTAACCCTATGGGCTACTATTTCTTTAATATTAAATTGTTAAGCAAACTAAAAAATTTATCATTTACACACACACTCTCATATGCAACACACACCTACATCATACATTCGCACACATCCATGATCAATCTATTTTATGTATTAAAAAGAGATACACGTATAATTATTTAAAAAGCCATTAGGGGAAAACCAGTTTTTCCCCATTTTGAAAGAAGGCGTTCACAAATTTTCTTATATATTTTTGATTGGATTGTACCTTGTAATTTGTATATTAATATGTAATATGTAGGTATACACTTATATATGGATTTTGAAATAGTTTTTTTACAAAAATATGTAGTGAGAATTTTTTTTTTTTTTGAAGAGCTGTGTGCATTTAGAAAAGAAAAAATTCAAAATGTGCACAATTAATGTAGAATGAAGAAAAATCAGTGTTATGCCGGCTGTATAAAAACCAATGATTTTATTGAGATCTCTTATAAAAAACGATGAATATTTCAAAATTGAAAAAAGAAAATGTAAGAATTTGATATACTCACAAATACTACTTAACGAGCATCAAAACAAATGTAATTAAAAATATTGAGAGAGAATTGACATAAGAGAATGGAAAAACAAATTACTCGTATTGCATTGCAAGATGAAATTGTACGAGTTTTTTTTATATTTTTATAAATTGGTTGGCGTGTATATAAAAATCGTGTTGGTAGTAGTGGAAAATTTTTCTTTTAAAGGAAAATCTATTATATAAAATATTGTATTAGTGTTGAATACTTACTTTTAAGCATATTATTAAAGTTTTGTAAAAATATACGAAATTTCCTATTCTTCTTTTATGTGTTTAAAAGTTTAAATATATAATATATTATTTATACATACATGTATGTATTTTTGCATATGTATAACAATAGTCTCAATCAAATTTATTTTCTTTTACATACACATTTTGCCTTAATAAGGGAATATTAAAAATGTTTACCAATTTATAATAAAAAATAAAGTATAAAGTAGATTTTCTTTATATAGATTTTAAGAAAATTATAATACACTTATATTTTAAGTAGATATTCATTTTAAAATATAGAAAATAAGAAAAAATAACTAGTGAGAAATAAAATAAAAATTTTCTTTTTCCAAGTTTTTTGTTTGTTATAAAAAATAAATTGGGTTTGGTACTGGATGATAATAGTGATGGTATTTGAGAATATTATTAAGATATGGAATAATGTGTACATATCTTAAATTTAATGATATGAAAATTTTATTTAAACTCATTAATAAGATGCTTTCCAATAAGAAGAAGTAAATACACATGTGCATGTAATTATTGTGTTCATATCAAAATGCGCCTATACATATGTTAAAGATTTCTGTATGAATGTATTTACATATATGATAATATTTTTACCACATACAACTATTTTATTCTTTTCTTTGTTTTTGGTTTTATATGTAATTTATACAATATACTTAATAACCATTCACTCATGGGTGCTAAATTCATTTAATAATTGCCATATTTTTTCCGAAATGGCTTAATTTTCTTTTTCTGTTTTATTTTCTTTCAATCATTGTTATTATTTTTATATTACACTTTTTTATTTCTTGTCATAATAATTATTTAAAAAATAATTTTTCCTGATACACAAATTATTATTATTATTTGTATGCGTTCATTTACCTTTATTGGTTTTTAGGTATGTACAATAATAATTTAGCTTAAAATTTTATTGAAATGAATCTGGTTGTGTACGTATTATAGACATATATATAAAAATTGAGTTATCTAATCAAAATTTGAAATTATAGTTTCAAAATGGTTATAATGAATTAAGAAAATTTCTTTTATCTCGTATTTTTGAAGTTCATTATGAAAATTATTATTCAGGTTGTAGTTGAACCACGCAATTGTTACTTAAGAAATAAGAATTACTAGTTACTAATATGTGTACATTCGAAAATAGTTCGATAAATAAGAGACATAGAAGATTTTTCTCAACATAATAAAAATTAATACACTAACTATTGCGTTATAAGCACATCACTGTACTTTTAATTTTACACAATATTTTTCAGTTACATTGGTTTTACTGTTCAATTGTTTTCACATTTTTCCTTCATAAAAATGCAAATATGTATGTGGTATATATTGCAAGTAAAAGTCTACTAAAATGTGTTAAGAATATATTACAGTCAATATTTGAAGATCGCTTAATAAATCATTTGTATAGTAAGATTTAGATTTCCGAAAGTATAAACAATGCAAGGCTATATTTACTGGAATTAAGATTTGATTTATACCTGAAAATAAAATGCTCAAAGTCTTAGAATTAATCTCTAAGAAAATGCAAAAGAATTGACTTGAAACACATCTATTTTTATAATACTGATTCAAATTTTTCAATTAGTTTCACTTGTGAATTGAATTAAAGTGCAGAAGTCTACTTAAAAATTAAAAACATTTGCATTTCGATGCTGATGCATTTAAAATAAATAGTCGCAAGAATGTGTTTTTGATATGAGCGTATTTAAAATAATGTAAAATGTGCTATTTTATTATTTTCTAATTCAAGCGCAATATTTTGCTATACACAAATATATAATTTTAATAAAGTATAGTCTGTATAATTTTAATAAAGTATAGTCACAGATTTATTGATTTTAAGGTGCCAAACTTTGATTTAAAACCACCATATTGTAAAATGTCAAAAGATGTAATGGCAAAACATATTCAAATTTATTGTAATTACTAAAATACTCACTGCAAAATCGTTAAAATTAATAACTTTTGTTCGTAATTACAAAATTAATTATTTTTTTCTTATTCATAAATAATTTCGAAAACAAATAAATTTTTCATTCGTATAAGCTTTATTCGTATTTTAAATATTATTTAATTGAAAAATTTAATTTTTTTCCAAACAATTTAAATTTAATAATTTCCGGTTTTTGCCTATTTCAAAATTAAATAATGATTTTTAATTAAGTTAATTACCTATACATTTATTTACATTATACATTAGTTAATTTAATATTTAATTTTAAAATGATTAAAGTTTAATGTAATTATTACATAATATTCGGATTTTTAATACTCTCTGATGCTTGTAATCAAATATTTTTGAAAAAATTTCGAATTATTCTTCCATGTTTTCAAATTGAATAAATTATTTAAATTGAGTACAATTAAGTATACAAATTTAATTATGTTGTTGCAAATAAATTAACAACATTATTAAAAAAAAATTCAACAATTTTGATTAATGACACATTCAAAAATATTTGTGAATTATTTTTTTTTTGTTAAGTTTTTAATGAATGGATAATTTAAAAATTTTTCCTTGATTGTGTCACACTTAACATTCAAAATATAAATTTTATAAATTTGGTATTAATAAGAATATATCATTAATTTATCATTAAATTACAATAATTATACCATTAATAGTTTCCAAAATTAAAATTAATTGTTAGGAAAATTGTTGTAATACATTCATAATGAGCATTCATACATGTATAACATTGTAAATGTGTGTTTGTGAATAAATTTATAAATAGGTAATTATTAATTCTTTTAGATGAAAATAACGCAAAATAAAATATCCAATTGAATTTATTGTTTGTATATAAAAATTTTTTCTATTAAAATGACAAGTTAATATTTTGATTGATTATGCATTAGTTCATAATTTAATCACTTTTTAATTAATCTGAGAATTTGTTAAATATATAAAAATATGTTTATTTTTTTTTACTTCAAATACAAAGATTATCAACACAATTTATATAAAAAACTTCTATCAGTTTTTTTTCTTAAATTTCTTTTGAGCTCTGCCAATAAGTTCTATGAGAAAACATTATTTCCAGTAAAAATGTATTCCTGTTGGTATACAATATTACAGAACCTGTTGGCAGGAAATTACAGGAAGATGGCTCCTATACCAAATTAAAACTCAGTTAGTATGACTGCTGTGAACTGTGAAGCTACATTAAGTTCCAACGATGCACCATCTTAAAAATTAAACTTTTTTAAAAATGAAAAGTTAAAAATGAAATTTTTCGAACTTTAGAGTGTCGTGCTTCCAAAATCTAAACAGATTATAATTAATGTATTCATGAGAAAGTCCTTATTCTGAAGTTTCCAGATCATATTTAGTAATGCTGAATGACACAGGCACGAAGTAACACTTAAAATTTCAAAAAGTAAAAAAATCGGTCGAGATCAACTTTAAGTTTCTGTAATTCGGAAGCTGGTGAGCTGTGAACGTTGTCTCCATACAAAAATTTTGTCTTTTTATGAGGGCCTATGCAATGGTATAGTATTGCAGTTTGATACAAGAAATCCTGCATTTCGGAAAAACTTATGCAGCGTGTTCAAACCCATATCAGAGACTGCGGCTTGCATTTAACCTGAACACACATGAGCTGTCTATAACGGAGATGACTTCTAATTGCTCTTTGAGACTTCATACGGTGGATTTTCTAATAAACAGAGAAAATACAGAACAGTAGGATCTTGGAAAAATATGGTATGAACCTCAGAGACAGATTACATGATGTGTATAACAACTAGCAAAGCGGGTACCGAATTTTAATGCTAACGAGGAATGGAACATTGAATGGTGAATTTCGAATGTGCAGGGGATTTATCTACACGAGTTATTTAAAGGTATCTGTAGGTACAGTGGCCGGAATACTTTTAAAAAGCTGAGAATATCGGTGATAATATCGTCTATAATTTCTGTCTGAGAATAGTTTTCATAATTTCTACTTTACCGTCCATAATAGATTTATAACTATTTTGTATCAGTGCGATATTTAATATTCATTAAGCTTTTCTATTATGAATATAATCTGATTTTCTAATATGGATTAATCTTCTGATTGAAATATTTTGATATTTCAAAATATTTAATTTCCTGAATTTAAAACAAAGAAAAAAAATCAAATAAATAACACAATTCCCACACAATTATTATTATTTGAATATTTTAATTAGAATATAATTAACTAAAATGAATAAATTTAATTTGCATTTCAATCAAAAAACTGGAAAGGTAAAACAAAAGTTATTTTTGATTTTAAATTCCCGGAGCGTTAAATGTTTTTTAAGGCATTCAATCAATGACACTTTTTCTTTTGTTTCTTTTGTTTTTGATTAATAATAATATACAATATTATTTATTTTTATTTAAAAACTATTTTTATTTGTATTTAAAATGAAATTTGATATTTTCATTCAAGTCGATTTGATACCTACGTATGAATGTATGTTAATACATGTTTGATGACTATATGTTTGTATGTATGTTCAAATTATGTAGATTATTAGCATAATGTTATACACTTTAATTTAATACGATAATAACGAATTCGTTCACATTATCGTAATCAATCTCGGAAACAAGAAAAAAAAATCCAATATAATAAAAAAAAAAATTAAAACATCAACTTTTGAAACGAATACGCGATATTTATGGCCTTATTTGACGTTAAAACTTGTCTCATTACTTTTTTTCTCTCTTTCTCTTTGTTAAATTTCCTTTTTTTCAATAGCAAAAACGAGGAAAACAAAAATCGATTAAAACTTCTCATATTCCACTCAACTCTCTAAATGTTTAATAATAATTCAAAAATTTCGGTTTTCAATTTTCATCTTAGTTCAGTCTGATTTGAAAAAAAGATGAGAATAGAAAAGTGTTGTCTTGTCTCACAAGTTTGTTTATTAACTGGGAATATTATTATTTCGGAACAATCAAATCTCTAAATGTTCTAAACAAGATTTAACTCGAAAATTTTTTAACTTGAGATAAATTTTATGAAATTTGAGAGTTTGCACTTTACCGAGATTCACTAAAATTATTTCATATCCGCTAAAACTAAATTAAATCATGAAAAATATGATTTTAAAATTTTCTACATTTATTTATTACAGTTCGGTAGGGTTTACAAAAATTAATAAAAAAATAATTTTATAGCCAGTTTTTAACTTTAAACAAATACCTATTTTATAGGCGTAAAAAAACCCCGATTTCATTGTTGGAAACTTTTTCTTACTTCACAATTGTAAATCTTAATAAAATATTCTTATAATCCTGGTAGTGAGGTAACAAACCATTTTTCATTGCATTTATTTTTTGAAAGTAAAAAAAGTATTGAGTGCCAAAATAATAATGAACACAATTTTTAAATTGTAGCAAAACAACACCATATTGTAATTGCACTTGAAAGACACCTCAAATACCTGATTTCTGTGTAAAATGGTCATGAACTTTTAAAACTTTTCAATTTTATTTAATCTTCTTATGGTTTAAATGCGTAAATTTGCCTTTTCACTAGTGATTGCTCAATAAGTTTATAAAAATTTGTTCAAATTTCAAAAAAATTTTTAAGAATTTTAGGAATTCGAACAAAATTAGAACAAGAATTAAATATATTCAAATCAAAATTTAAAATCGAATACAGCGCACACAAATTTTAATTCCGGAATAGTTCAAATTTCGTGCTGTACTGCAATACACTTTTGTCAATTCTCTTTACGGATTAAAACAGATACTTAAGGTATTATTACTTTTTTTATAATAATTTAATATTACATATTTATGTATGTATGTAGTGTACCTGTATTGTATATGTGTATATATTGAACACGTTTTCTAAATTTTATTTCAATACAATCCAATTAATTTTGAATATAGTCATAAAATTTATTAATTATGTATACATACATATACATAAACCTACATAATATATTTTTATTATTTTTAATGATTGTAACTTGATATGCATTTTCGATGATTTTAATAAAACAAAAAACTAAATTACTATAGTAAAAAAAAAATAAATAATCAAAAAAATGAAAAAAACAAAATAAAACACCAAATATTTTGATGATGACATTTATAAGTCGATGAAATGAAATATCAAGTATCCAAAATCTTGTAAAATCTGTTCCAAAAATTCCAAAATGTCTCAATAAAATTTGTGATAGTAGAAAATTATCTTTTTTTCCCTTTCCTCTCTCACTCTCTCTCTTTCACATGTTTTCGTGTTTTTACTATTAAATGGCTTTGTAACTCTATAAGAAAATAACAATAAAATTTAAAATTTAAATATTGATCAGATTTTATGATTTTATCATTTGTTGTTATTGCTTAATTATGCAAAAATTCTTAAAAATAGAAGACAAAAAATCAAAGTTAATAATAAAAATTTTTTTTTTGAAATAAATACGAGTAACAAATTGTTTAACGGGTCGATATGTTTAAATATTTTTATTGACTACTAAAAATTTTTGAAAAACTTGGAGCATCGAAATTATTTGAAGTATTTAAATTTTTAAATTGATATGACAAAAACAAAAGTATTTTAAATAATTTTAACCCGAAAGGAATGAAGAGAAATTTACAAAATATTTATTGGAAAATAATATATAGAATATTATTGAGTTTTAATCCGACTTTAATGAATGAAATACATTCCAAAACAGGAGGATACTTTAGTTGAATTACTGTACAAAATATTGTTATGTAAGTAGTTCTGTGAAAATTAAAAAAATTTTAAAATTTGTCATTGATAATTTTATCCGCTTTAGAAGGCTTTCTAACATGCGTGTATAACATATTTTCCGAATACATGTTTTATTATTATTTACAGGTTTTCCGATACTTCAATTTTCGAACTTAGAATTTTCGAACAGCCCAAAAATCTAGCTTTTTTACTCACTTTTTATTCACTTTTGAATCAGAATTCTCTGTATTTTCTAATGGATGTTTCACTTTTCCAATAAGATTACTCATTTTTTAATTGGATTTTTTCAAATTATCGACTGAACGTCTCACTTGCAAAAACAAAGGGAATAAATTTTGTATGCATTTTAGAAAAAAAAGAGGCACGCAATACCGAATTATTCTTCTCACTCAAAAATTAGATTATAAAAGTATATGATAGTTATTCATTTTCTTTTGACTTTCCCAGTAAAATAACGAGAAAGACGATCAGGTCCTAAGTCTTTAAAACAGTATTTATAGAAATTAAGTGTGGAGCTCTTAAAGCTATCTATAATTTTAAGAACTGTTTTGTTAACTCAAAGTTTTAATAAACAAATTTTAATACCATTTTTATTTGCTCTAAAAATTTGCAATTCAAAACCAATATTTGTGTTTACGTTTTAATTTTATAAAAAAATCAAACGTCAAATATCTCGATTTCTATTATTGTTGAATAATACAATTCTGATCTTATTATATGCCATTATCAATATTCAAATTTTTTTGCATATAAATAAAATTATCGTATTTTATGATATTGACTCTTATAAGACTAATTGCAAATTATGATAAAGAAAATTGATTTTCTATTATTGATTAAATTGATTATAGTTTTTATATTTACGTTTATGTGATAATTATTTATTTTTTACAACAAAATTATTTTTTTTGTGTATTTTAGAAACAGACTCGCCTGGCTTTAAGATTTATTTTTTAGTTTTTATACTACAAGAAGAACAAGCGGAACAAGTACATAGGTAAGCTACCAATTTTATGTCAAGATGACGTAAATGTATGAAATGGACTCGAATTTTTACGCTTTTTAAATATATGAATTGAAATAGAAAAAAACTCAGTGTACAACAGACAAAGAACATAAAAAAAATTCTTTCGATAACTGCCTATCTTACTATTTGCCTTTCAATCACTTATAATTTTGTTGTCATCTGATTTCCTACAAAATTTGTGTGATTTGACGCTTTATTAGAAAATGTTATTATATTATATAAAATTTCAAGAAAATTCTCTAAATGTCTTCTTAACAACACACACAATCAGCCTTTCGTAAAGATCCAGTTTTTAAGACCTGACATATTCCACAACTAACTAAATCGTATTATTCCTAAAATAAACAAAGAATATATAAATATTTTGGTGAAAATCGCTTCAGTCGAACAACAATATTCAGCATTAATTTGCGCCTTAAAGTATGCAATGCGATTTTTAATCTTGATAAAGAAATAAGAAAAGAGATAGAAAGCTTAATTAATTCAAAGTCATCTTAATTTAATTTTATATACCTATAATTTTTTAAAAATCCACTACAGTTTATAAATAAACATATAATATATCCCGCATAGTTGCATGTTATGTAAATGTTATACATGTACTCAATTATATATTATGTAGGTGAACATATTTTAAGATTAAATTATTTTTATATACAATGACAGATTATGATAGCGTGCTTATACCGTCACTCTATTTTTAATATTTATAATAATTTTATTAATATTAATAACCACACGCGGAATTTCAAATGGCGGATTATTATTATTTTTTATACTAATTTATTTTGCGTGGGTTGCCATTAGAAAAAGAAAAAGAAAAAAATAGAGAAAATAAAAAAAATTGAATTAAAATAAAATTTTTAAATTTTTGATTAATTTTTATTTTTAATTTTTTAAAATGTTTATATTTTCTTTTATATATGTATGTATGTATATAATATTTTTATTGTTATATAAATTTTGTAATAACGTTTGTTGGCGTTTTATTTTTATGAGTTTTTTATATTTTGTTTCTTGTTTTCTTGTCGTGCATATCTTTATTAAATTAGAATTAATTAATTTTTCTGTTTTAGGTTAAACAATTAATTTATTAGCGTTAAACAATTTTCAAATAAGCTAAAGAAATATAGAAAAAAAATAGACAGAAACACAAGGCATTTTTATTTAAAATTAAAAAAATTTAAAGTGATTTTGATTTGTTTTGGCTTTAATAGCGCATATATAAACAATAATTTATTTTAAAATAAATACAAATAAACATTTAATTTTGTTGTTGTTATATATATACTTATTGCTTGTCATTGCTAATTTTCGTATTTAAATTTATGAGGAAATTTTAAATAAAATAAAAATTATTGCTTATGAAAAATTTTATAAAAATATTTTTGATTGAAAACAATTAATTTAATTTGATTATTATTTATTTTATTTTTGTATATGCATAATTTTTAGATCATAAAATTTAATTTTATATACCCATATATACATGACATTATTATATTTACTATTATGACAGTGATGTTAATAATTTTTGAAAATTATGAGTATTTTAAAATATTCAATGAAAAGAAAATTATTTATTTATTTGATTTTCTAGTCATATAAGTTAAGTTGCAGTTATATGTAAGTTTAGTTGATTATAATAAGTTGTTATTTCGCTAAAAATGTGTATTTTAGTATATAAGAAGGTTATATGGTAAAATTTATTCAAAATATGTATAGTTAATTTTGAAATGATTTATTTAATTAATAAATTTTATCAGATTTATATGGAAAAACTATTAAATATTTTAAAGTGAAATTACTATACAAAATTTTAATAAATCATGAAAAAATGGCTGGACTTTGAAATACAAAATTTTTAAGACAACATTTTTATTTGCAAATTTAAATTAAAATCGTTTCGTATCACCTTATAAACACATTTCGTCACACACACATTTTCGATTTTTAATCAAAAGACGAATTAAGTTTTGGGACACAGTAGTGCTGCCATATAAATAAGGATAATAAATAAATAATTTTAAAAATTCGATGAAAAAAAAAATCTTCACAAACCCTCCGACATCTTCAATTAAGGTTCAAATTGAAAAAGTAGGAAGCCATAATATAACGATTTCAATTCGAACCAAAACAGACACCAAAAAGAAAAACTAATAAGATTCACTATCACATGATTGTGAAGCCGCATGCGCATTTTGTTAATGCGCCAAGTAGATTAATATAAAATTCATTAATTGCAGTGGAGAATATAAAAATTTTTCTATCATGGATGTAGCGTTTCCCTGCGTTACCTATTAAATTGATTTTTTTGTCAAAATGTTTTTTTTTTTGAAAAATTTGGAAAATATGCAAAAAAATGAAAAAAAAAACTGCAGTATCATTAAAAATCTTAATTTTGAGGATATTTTTGTATGTAAAATTTGAAAATTTTAAAAATCTTATTTTGAAGTTTTGCACAAAAATATGACCAAAAAGCCTTCATTTTGAAGATAAGTCTTCACTTTTGGTAACATTGAATCAAAGCCGCATTTTCCGATAATTTCAAATTTATTGAAAAAATTTGTATTTCCGAAAACGAATTTCTAATTTTTTTTTATGAATTTTCGCAATAATTTCTGATTTTTTATTTTACCGCATGCTACAAAATTTACAATATTTTTGAAGTTCTTTTAATAAATTTGATATCAGATATTTTGTGTGTTTCTTTAATACCTTTTTAATAACATTTCATTTTTCATCCCCCTTTTTTTTAATTTTTAAAAGTAATGGTTATTACACACATTCATACATATAAAATAACAATGTATATTATAAAAAGTGTAAAAATCTAATATTAATAACCAATAATTTATATTTTAAATGAAGATTTCTTCCCTCATTTGGTTCATTTCATTTGAATTATATTTAAATCCAATATAAATGTAGTATATATGTACATATCACGTATTTATATGTAAGATGTGATATATATATATGTATATATATATATGTTCTCAACAAAAAATGTATTTTAAATAAATCTGCCCCTAATGTATAAATCTAATTTTTTAATCTAAGCAATTATATCAATAAGAATCTTTATTTAAATAAAAAAAATTCACGATTTATAGATTAAAATAATATGTACATATATATGTATATCAGTTAACTGAAATATTTATAGCATTACGGATATACATACATGTGAATGTGAATAAATGTATAAAACATTTATTGTATATAAATGAGAATAATGCTGAAAAAAGTCTATTTAATTTTTAAAATTTTAGAACAACAAATCTTTTTTTTTTCCTTATAAAAAGTAGCCATCGTTAACAATTAACTGTCGACATTACAGCATATTGTGTATGTATATAGTATATTTGTGTAAATATGAATGTACTACAGTCACACACACATCCATCTATATGTAAACATCATTTAACAATTTTCACTTCATTATTTATAATATCTATAATAAAATATAACAGAAAAAAAAGTGAAAAGAAAAAAACAGAATTGTTTGAAATAAAAAAGCATTAGGCTTCAATATACTTCTCATGATGATATCCTATTATTTACAACTATATATACTACGATTCAAAATAACGTTTATTAACTTCGAAAGAAGATGAACGACCGTACCAAACCACTTATAGTAAAATGTGGAATTAATCTTTATTATTTTGCTTTTACATTTTTTTCTTCTTTTATTTTTGGCAGCAAAAAATTACAAAAAAAAAAACTAACGACAACTGCTATAAAAACCTTCATTTATTAAACAAATAAAGACAATTATCAGCGTCAATAAATCCCTCCTTCTGACTGAGCAAAAAATATATATATTGTTACATACATTCATTATATGCGTATATAACATATTAATATTATTAGCCTATATGTATAAAATAAAATGTAATACATTCATAACAGCAGCATCAGCAATTTCAATTCAATACAATATTTACCAACAAAACATTAAGCAAAAGCAATGACAGCAATAACAAATACAATAGTAATAAAAAATCAATAGTAAAATATATGTGTATCATTCGTTTGTGTTATGCTCTTATATATTGTGGCAAAACAACATAAAAAGGAAAATGAAAATGATTTTCCGTTTAAATGAGATACAAAACAACTGCTTCCTTTTCGAAAATATTAGTGAACTAAACTATAAGTGATAATTGAGTTAAGTCACTTTTTAGTGCTGTTGTTTGTATATCTATTTTTGCCATACTTCTCTTTATGCAACAAAAATTTTATATTTTTTGTATTATTTGCAGTCTTTTATTGCTATGTTTTTGTTATAACAGCATCATCTCATCAGTACTTCATCACCTCACTGCATCACCATTCCATAAATGTATGTATAGGTAAGTATAAATAATTTTTTTTTATCATATATGTAGTTGTCGATGAAAATTATTGCATGAAAATGTTAAAGGTAATTGAGAGAGAATATTGTTTGTGGAGTAGAAAAATAAAACTGTGTTTGATAACAAAAAAAAATGATTTTGTTAACAGAAGTGTTAAAAATTTGTTCAATTTTTAATATTTAAAATAAAATTTAATTCATATTTTAATGCAAGGATTTGCTCAATATTTGGAAAATTTCAATACGGCTAATATAGAATACAATGTAGTAGAAGTAATTGTTACACTATATTTTCTAAAATATATAAAATAACATTAAGCCTAAGTGCTATTCAGCAGAATCAATATAAATTAGATTAATTAAATAATGGAGCTATTTCAAATTACTTAACAAGTAATATGCTCTAGAATGTAAGGAAAGTTTGTGATAGAAAACACAAAGCAATACTCTCATATCACTGTTATAACTATGAACCTAAACAAGTTGGAAATATTAAACTTAAATAACATTTGAACATATTCAATTAAAACGTTTCGCAAGTAAAAGTCCGATTCACGTATGTTTTTTTCTACAATAACACTTCTACGCTTTTTTCTATGTAGTTACGGCGCAATAGTATAACTATTTTTATGTCAATTAATCTTTATTAAAATGAATCTTACTATAATTATTTTATATAATTGATTTAAAACTTTTATTCATTATTTACAATTAATTTTCTAATTTTCAATCTTTTAGATCAAAACAATTAGCAAATTATAGTGAAAATTAGTAATTAATAACATTTAATAAGTGTAAATCTTAAATTACGTAAAATTATAACAATAATTAATTCTCCGTAAAAAAAATCATTTGTTAACTGTTATAACACAAAATTTTTTTCTTATAGAATTAAAAATTGTTCTAATTATACCTGTTATCAATGCAATCTAAATAAATAAGAAATCTTTCCATTGGGTTTTTCAAATAAGTTTTAAAGTCAATCGTGACATTTAACAAATTCCCTGATATTTAGCCTTCATTTTTTTTGTCTCGCTTATAATTTTGTTTCTATTTGTAAAAATTTTGAATTAATACGTAATGACATACACGTATATGCTTATGGGGTGTTAAAAAATTAAAAAAATTTAATTTTTAGCAACACCAATGAAGGTAAACTAAATATTTTGTTTATAGTCTTCATAAATTTAATATTGTATGAAAGAATAGTTTCCATAATTGCCTTGAATAAAATTGCTCAGTTTCTCAATTATTTAATTTTTCATTTACACTGTAGTATTAAAAAAATTAAACTTATTTAATTATTATTTATTTTCTTTGAATTTTCGTAATGCATAGACAAAATATAATACTGTTAAGTAAATGAAAATTAGAACCTCAATTACATTCATTATTAATCTTGTGTCTGTTAGATGTAAAAATCAAAATATAAATAGCAAAAGCTAATTAGTGATCATCTCCTGATATTTTTTGTAATATGAGCTAAGAAAAAAATATTTATACATAATAATTTAAAAATCTTTTGATTCAGAGTATAAAATGACAGAAAAACTGTTGAAATAAAGTGTCTTTGAAGTTTAATTAACATTCTAATTAACAGCGGGCTGGATGCGGCCTTTAAAATTTTTGTGTGGGCCGCTAAACGAGTAAAATATTTTTAAAAAAATGCAATAAACTTGCGGAAGCTTTATACTCGTTCTCCAACAGAAAGCGTAGCTCTCTTTCATTTCGATAATTTGTTGATGTATATATTTCAAATATGTTTGCGCATTGAATACGTGGAAACTTAGAACCGTATAACGTTTCCCTACAACAGATTATGAGAAGTACATGGTATTTTTTATTTGTTGGTAATATAATTCATAATTCATATTTTATCCTATGAGAATAATTAACAAAATACCATAGAAATGGAAAATTAATGATGAAAACCAAGTATTTAATGCAATGTGGTTTTAAAGAAATCAGTTTTCGTCGTCAGGAAATGCAAAAATGAGTATGATAACTATGAATCTCAATTTGAATGTGCGACCTGCACAAAAAATTTTATTTTGAATAAATCCCGCCGTCCGAAAAAGGTTGCCGACCTCTGTTTCAAATAATCATTATCAATTATCACAAAATAATTTTTTATTTGCAGGCAAGAAAATTTTTTTGAATTAATGAATATTGAGTACCTTATATAAAATTAAATTCATTTACTTTATAAGTAATAAACAAGACGATAAGGTTTCCGACGGAACTTTTCTTCGAATTATTTCAATAGAGGTTAAATTTCAATAGTATGTAAAAAAGTGCTTAACACTTAACGACAATATATGTCTGTAAATCATAATTAGCATAATGATTTACAAACGCACGTATATTTTATAATTGATAAATTTTATACGGAAAACGGGTAATTAAGGTTTAAGCAATTTTTTTTAAAATTAAATAAATTTTTATAAACATTTAGAATGCATATTCACAGCTTAGCCGTTATTTCGAACAGCCTGTTAACAGACTATGTCGAAATTTTAAAACTTCTCAGCTGTTGCTACTATTGCACACTTGCGCATCTTCATAAATTTTCAATATGTCTGTTAATACGCAAATATTACAAGTAACTAAATGTTTTCGGTTACATTAAAATTAATTGTTAAGCTGCATTAATGTAAGCTCTATAAATTGAAAACAAAGTCTGGCTTGCTTAATCAATAATTGCGATTTTTCCTAAATACCAAATTTAGTTTATCTACACACATGTTCCTAAAGTTCTTAGAAATAATTGAGAACTTTTAATGTCCAAATGATCAGCATATAAATTACAATTAATTTTTACTGTATCAGCAGTAACAGGCACAAATAAAATAAGTGTATAATTGAAAGTAGCATTATAATTCAAATTTTTTTCCATTTAACATCTTTACAATGTGAAGGAAATCAAAACTACGAGGGTCACTATTTATACTCGTACTTATGTATACATATAAAAGAGACATAATAAAAATTCTTTCGTCTTTTATCTATTTGACTTTTGAAAGCAAAATTGTAGCAGAAAATAAATTTTAGATGAGTTTTTGTTAAAAAAAAATTCTTTTGTTAATATTTTGTCTCATATTGTGCATCTTTTGTGATTCTTGTGTAAAATTAAAATCATAATAATTCTCAAGACCCTTGTCAACACCCTTACAGATGGCAAATTTCTCATTTATTCTGTTAAATTTAAATCTTTTGCTAATTTGTATTTTTTTTGTTGCAAATATCCTTAAAAAATATCATTAAATAAGAAAGAAATGTACGTAAGTAATACATATCTAGATGCACATTATACTTAGTTTTGACAAGCGCTTTATATGCATTTCATAAGTGTAGCGTACAAAGGGTCAAATTTATGTTATATAAAGTATATGAATTGTCTGTAAAATATTTCTTTATTATTATTTAATAATGACCATTTTGAAATGTATATATAAACTTAGTTCAAAGAATTAACGAGGTCCTTGAGAAAATAATTTTTCTTTATTATTTTGTCGCTGAATATGAATAAGTAGTTATGTAGGTATTCTAGCATCTGGAGCATAATTAATTTTTAATATTAAATGAAAAAAATTGAGAAATGTTATTATTCGCAAATGAATTGAAATCATAAAGAATTATTAACTTACCTATCCTATACGAGTTATACGATTTAAAATTGAGTTATACGAAATAAATTGTAGAGTAAGAATGCTATTGAAAATGTACAGGCACTTCTGTTACATATCAACAAAGTCATGTAAAATTTAATGTATCATTCAAACGAAGACAGTATAATAAGGCATTTCATACATAATTCTTACTAAGGAGTCATTGTGTTAAACTCCTTAGTAAAAACTACTTGACTATGTCGTGTATGCAACTGTGAATCGGATTTGTTGGCATTTTCTCTAAAACTGACGGCTGCTTTAAAAAATTTTCAGATAATATAAAATAAAAAATAAATAAACATTTTCGTAATAGAGATCCTACTATAAGGTAATGCTAGTAGGCACTAATTAACCTGGTGAAGGAATGGTCAAAAAAAAATTTTATTTATTTGAAAAATTATACTAATTCGACGTCTTTCCCCAATTAGGTAGTTAGGTTTCTCCGAAATGACTGCGCTATTCTCCAAAATTCTTCAGGCTTTAATTTAAGATGACAGTTGCTTTTAAACGTTTACGTTAAATGAATATACAATATGCTATAATCACATTTTAAGCAATGTAATCACATATAATTTACTCGATAAATGAAGCACAAAAAGATTAAAGTGAATTAGTTTAAAAAATTATAACGATAATTCGAGTATCTCTTATGGTAGTCTGCTAATATGAAAAAATATTTGTTTCTAGAATTACCACTAAAATTTTTTATATAGAAGCTTATTTCATTGTATAGA
Organism: Condylostylus longicornis; assembly: GCF_029603195.1. Classification (NCBI taxonomy): domain Eukaryota; kingdom Metazoa; phylum Arthropoda; class Insecta; order Diptera; family Dolichopodidae; genus Condylostylus; species Condylostylus longicornis. The sequence goes on from NW_026577984.1 coordinate 1,129,096, forward strand.
AGTAAAATTTAATTAAAAATGTGGCATTTATGTAACTATCAAAAATTTGACATTTATGACTCTTTTTTTCTTAGGGTCGTGAGCTTCATTTCAAACATGAGGGATGAAAATTACTCTTAAAATAATTGCAATTAATATTAACAAAAAAAGCTATTTATGTAAATTTAAAAAAAAAAAAAGTAAAAAAAAACCCAAAAAATTCTTCAATTTTGATTTTATTGACAATATGGCGATTTTCAATTCTATTCAAAACAAATTTTTATACAAATTGCTCTTTTCTCCATTTTGTTAAAAATTTTTTTTCATAAATAATTGACCTATTGATTAACATCCATTTTAGTACAATTATATTTGACACAGATACATTTTTATATAAAAAAAAGCACAAAAAAAAAAGCTGTAAACTCTTAACGAGATCACAATAAACTTAATAAAATTTTAATTTTATAATTTGGCATTTTTGTTTTCTTCTTTTCTCCCAAAAATTTTTAATTTCTAAAATCACAAAAAAAAAGACAAAAAAAATACCACTACCATTAATAACGAGCTCATTTAAGTTTTTAAATTGCCAAAAGAAACTCAGAGCAAAAAAAAAAAAAAATAGTAAAATTAACTTTAAATTAATTGGTTCAAGTCCCCGCTGAGTCGCACAACTATTGTGTTTTGAATTTTTTCTTATGATTTTGTTATTTTCATTTACAATTTTTTTTTGTAGTCAACAATAAGGTCACACTTTACTTAAAGCCAATTTTTAATTCACCTTTATTGGCTTTAACTGTTTTTTTCTCTTTCGTATTACTTTTAATGTTGCACTACATTAGGTGAAGTATTGATATTTTTATCGCTTATTACATGGTTAATTTTTTTTCAATAGTTTTCATTATAAATATTACTTAAAGAGAGAGAAGAAAAACAAAAAAAAAATTATTTTTTTATCGTTACAACTTATTATAATCAAAAATTCTTTTATAAATTTTTGATTTGTATAGTTCACAAAAAGCTTTGAAATTATGTGGTAAAAAAGACTTGTAAGGCAAAAAAAAAAAAAAAAAATTAAAAGTTAAATTAGTTTTTTAATGTAAACTGGCTTGATTTGACTTTTTGATCAAAATTTAAATCAAATTTAAAAAATTGTTTTTGTTATTTTTTTATACTTTCAATCAAATAATTGTTAGTCATAGAAAATAATAAAATTTGTTTATTGCCAGTAATTAATAGGATAACAGATGGTCGACACACAGTACATTGTAAAAGTGAATATACGAAATTGAAAACCAGAAACGATTAGGAGAAAAGAATCTAAAATTTGTTGATATTTTGGTGGGGCCGCAAATTTTGAGTTTGTAAAAAAATGATGATTTCCATGTATACATATATAACAACTGTGCTTTTACTTAAGAAATTTGGTACAAAGCATTCAACTACGTATTTTTTTAAAAAACGTTTTGAGTGTGAAGGAAAAAGAGCAACACACCTCGAAAAATATCTTTATTATCTTTTAAAATGTCAGTTTGAAAGATGGATTCATTTTTTCATTTTATAAATTTTTAGTTATAAATCACTAATTTTTGCAATTTTTTGCATAAATTATGTAATAAAATTGGTTAAGCTTTAAGATAAGTTTAAATCATATAATATGAATGACAAAACAAATTCGTTCCGTAATGTAAACTTAAGAATAATATGCCCTTAATACACCCTGAAAGAGCCGAAATAACTGACATAAGAGCCAAAATTTTTGAAAAAATTCTGATTATGATGAGAACGTAGTAAAAAAATATCATTCAGTTGCAGTTGAGATATTCTCAAAGTAATGTTTTCGAAGGGTATTCTGAATGGACTATGGTAATAAGAAGTACATATATAAGATTGTTTAACAGCTAAAGTGTCCTAATTCTGTTAAATTTCGTGCATATTTCAAATCCATTAAAAGCTTTTTATTGTCTTCTTTTATTTTATTTTTTTTCTTTTGAATTGCTGTTTAAGCAATTTATAAGCAGTATCGGTCAGTCTTATTGTATTTACGTAGATAATTTAATAGGAATTATGTAATTTGCAAATTAACTTTAAATTGCAATTGTATATTTTGATATTGTATAAATACAATACCGTTGAAATTAACTTTAAAGTTAAGGCAGAAAATAACAGTAAAGCAATTTTAAAGTATTGTTTTTTTTTTTTTCAAAAGTGCTTAACAATTTATTGTATAAATTGTTTACTCCATAATTTAAAATAATTTAAATTGAAATATAAAGAGTGAAAAAGAAAGAAAAAAGAGAACAAAATTATAAGTTGCAGTTGAAAAGCATTTTATATTATTGAATCATGATTAATAAAAGCTGCTCAGTTTACTTTACAAATAATGTAAAATTAATATTTAAAATTCAATTGATTGAATGTTGCACACATCAAATCAAAGTATACACAATATAGTTATACAAATATATACATATATTATTTTAGTATATACTCTGTAACGTTACACTCTACAAGCATATAACATAACATTAACATTAATGAATATAATGTTAAAAATTTCAAAGCAGATTTTTTTTGTGCACTCTGGTAATTGAATATAAAATTATGTAAGCTAGCATTATATTTATTACCCATGTTTGTATGTATTATATGTGTATACGTATACATATTGTATTTAATATATTTTATAAACATAATAATATTATATTTTTATTGCAAATTAATTCTAATTTTGTGAGCACGATTAAATGAATTTCACAAGTCTACTTATAATGTCTACTTATATTATACTACTTATAATATGTATAATATAAGAATTATAGAATAAAAAAAAATTTTTGATTAAGGCTATTGATTGCCATGTTTTTACTTATGCAATTACGTAAACAGCAAATTACTATTTCTAAAACTGTTAGGGTGGTCGAATGTACTATAATATGTAATGTTTAAAGTTAAATTTTTAAAATTCATAATTCAACTGAAGCGTCCGAAAACTATGAATTTTATAAAAAAATTTTATCAGTTAACTTCTAGTTTTATCGTTGGTTAATAATAATAATTAAGAAAGGGAAAATGTTACCTGTAGAATTAATGTCAAAAATATATACAAAAAAAACGCATACTTTCATTTATGTAACGTTTGTAAACGTTTGCTAATAACGTATACATTCTTTTACATATTTATTAAAAAGTACATAGCTTAAAATATTTTTACCTAAATTTAATAAATTGAATTCAATAGACTCATGACAAACAAATATGATTGTTAACAAGAAAATTGTAACAATTTGTACAAAAAAATTTGATCCGATAGATTTTTTTGTACAAATTGTCTGATTTCCTTGTAAAGTTGCGCAGTTAATTTCATCATTAACCATAACTCGTGTATTAAATTTTAAGAAATTCCGTCAATTAATTTCTGTATTCAAGATATAGTGAAAAATTTAAAATTGACTCCTAGCGAATTTCGATATTCCCAAAAATATTCAATAATTTATAAGACCTAGATATAAATTTTCGTAAATGTCAATTTAAATGAACCTGAGATATAGAACTGCACAGATAGCAACACACAAATCTATTTTAAAATTATATATTTCTGCTTTTCTCTTATTTTTTATTATTCTTATATGGTTACGATGATGATTTTTCTTGTCGTCAAAGTTATAATTCTACAGTATCTACTTTTATAAAAATTAGTTTTATCATTTACTTTGATCATTTACAGCTGAGCAACCCTTTCGAAAGATCAGGTAACTAACCCTGGTGGTGTAGATGGGTCAGTGAACTAACAAAACTGGCGGTTTCTGCGAGCTACTTCAACATTTTGATTTAAAGGTCCAGAATTACTCATCGTAGCGTTTGTCCTACAGTAGGCGGCTACAAACAGCGTCTGTCTCCCTTAAAGGGCGGCTGAGTGAAAAAGAAGGAAAACTACCAAAAACCCTCTAGAAGGCAACGGGAGACCACTAGAGTAATATCCCTAGAAACAAATCACATGAATCACACACATAACATACGGCCCTCAGTTTCCGGCAATACGAGGGTGCTAAGAATCCCCGGAAGTAAAACAAATCAACATATTAAAATAGGAACGTGGAATGTGAGAAGTTTATATGAATCAGGGAAATTAGCAAACACTATAGTCGAAATGAAAAAATGTAAGATAGACATACTCGGTATTAGCGAAACTTGGTGGAAAGGATCAGGCGAATTTTGTTCCGAAAATGTAAAAGTATTTTTCTCAGGTAACAAAGAGCCAAATCATAGAAAAGGAGTAGGTGTATTATTATCTCAACACGTAGCTGATAAGGTAATAGCGTTTCTTCCTAATTCCGATAGAGCTATGCTAATAAAAATTAACGCCAAACCGCTAATAATCAATATTATCCAAATTTATGCCCCATCAATAGATCACTCAGATGATGAAGTAGAAGAATTATATGGTGAAATAGAAAAACTATTAAAATCAACCAAACCCCATGAAATAAACATCATTATGGGAGACTTCAATGCGAAAGTTGGCAACGATAAAGTTTGTGATGTAACAGGATCATTTGGTCTAGGTACCCGAAATTCGAGAGGAGATAGATTAATTCAGTTTTGTCAAGAAAGAGGCATGAAAATAACTAACACCTTGTTCGATTTACCACTGAGAAGGTTATATACATGGGTGTCACCTCAAGATAATGATCAAAACACGGTACGCAATCAAATAGATTACATACTAATTAACAAGAGGTTTAGCACATCAGTCACGAAAGTTAGTACTATGCCGGGGGCTGACGTACCATCGGACCACAACCTTCTTGTAGCAAAATTGAAAATAAAGCTAGCAAAAGCTCGAAAACCTGCCCGCAAAAATAACATAGATTTTGATAAGCTGAAAAACCAATCCATTAAATCGGGAATTGCATCAGAAATTAATAATAAACTTCAAGTTGTTAATTCTAAGAGAAATATGGATGGTCTAGAATTATGGCAGCAGACAAAAGATATCTTAAATGGGGTAAAAAATGATAAAATTGGGCCGAAACGTTTTATTGCAAAGCAAAAATGGATGACGGAGGAAATTTTTGAGTTAATGAGCAGCAGGCGTAAATGTAAAAACCGAGACGTCGCAAAATACAAAGAAAGTAATTAGGGCAAAAATTAGGACCGCAAAAAAAGAATGGCTCACTAGAGAGTGCAAAGAACTGGAAAGATTGCAAAGAGTACACGATGACTTTAACTTGCATAAAAAGTTTAAAGAAATAACAGGAGCGCATCGTAAAGTAAATCATTCTGCTTTGGTAGATAATCAAAACGAAATAGTGACTGATCCCGATCTGAAGAAAACAATATGGGAAAACTACATTCGCGAGTTGTTTTCTGACAATGAAAGGTCTTCAATTCCAGAACATTTATCAAACCAAGACTTAACGGGTCCACCGATCACCAAAGTTGAAATCCAGCACGCCATCAGAAATTTAAAAAACAATAAAGCTGTTGGTCCTGATGAAGTTCCAGCCGAAGTATTAAAATTAATTGAAGAACAAAATATTGAAATTTTCGAAAGGATATTTAATCAAATATATGATACAGGTATCTATCCTTCAGATTGGCTTAAATCTACTTTTATAACCTTACCGAAAAAGAGTAATGCCAGAACTTGCAATGAATACAGAATAATTAGTTTGATGAGCCACACATTGAAAATATTTTTGAAAATAATACACAGCAGACTGTACAAAAAACTGGAACTATGTATGGGCAACACGCAATTTGGCTTCAGAGATGGCATGGGTACCAGAGAAGCTCTTTTTTCAATACAGGTTTTGGTACAAAACTGCAGGGATGTACAGAAAGATGTATTCCTATGTTTCATTGACTACGAGAAAGCTTTCGATAGGGTGCAACATAATAAATTAATCGATATTCTGAAAACAATGGACATAGATGAAAAAGATATTCAGTGTATTCAGAATCTATACTGGCACCAAACTTCTGAAATCCGCATGGAAAATACAACAACAAGACAAATTGAAATCCAGCGAGGAGTTCGACAGGGATGTATTTTGTCACCACTGCTTTTCAACTGTTATTCTGAATTTATATTTCGGGAGGCTAATATGGAAGAAGGTATAAAAGTTAACGGTGTCACTATCAACAACATAAGATACGCCGATGACACAACTCTACTATCTGATAATTTACAGGATCTTCAGTTACTGCTAGAAAAAGTCAACCACCATAGTAAATTATTTGGCCTAAACATGAACATTACTAAAACAAAGTTCATGATAGTAAGCAGAAAAAATACGTATGATAATACGGTCAAACTAACACTGAATGGCTTAGACGTAGAGCGAGTAACCCGATTTAAATATCTAGGATATTGGCTAGATGAAAAATGGAACACTTCATTAGAAATCAAATGCAGAATAGAAATGGCAAGAGATGCCTTCTGCAGATATAAAAGCGTTCTATGTAACAGGGAATTTGATCTTAGCCTAAGATTAAGGTTAATAAAGTGTTACGTTTGGTCAGTACTTTTATATGGCATGGAGACTTGGACTTTGAAAGTATCAGATATGAATAAGATCGAGGCGTTTGAAATGTGGTGTTACAGACGAATTTTAAAAATATCTTGGGTCGACAGGGTTCGAAACACTGAAGTGCTGAACAGGCTGCAAATTCAACGCGAGTTACTACAAATTATCAAGTGTCGTAAATCAGCATACCTTGGACATATTATGCGCAATAACAAATATGAAATACTACAACTGATTATCCAAGGCAAAATTGAAGGTAGACGTGGCATAGGTAGAAAAGAAATATCCTGGCTTCGAAATATTAGAAACTGGACTGGTCTAAGAACAATCGCCCAACTATTACAAACAGCAGCTAACAGAGAAGAATACAACGACATAATCAAAAATATGCGGTGATAGATTAATGTGATTCGCTAACATCCTAAAGGATAGGCAGCTAAAGAAGAAGATTTACTTTAATTCAAATATGCGGTAATCCTAATAATTGATTTTTCACGGCACTTAAAGAATAGTTAAAAATCAATTTTTCGTATTTGAAGAACGTAATTATGAATATAGAGAACTATGCACTATAGCTGTATACAAAATATTCTTTTCATTTTAAAATGTTAATTTATAACAGTAACGGTATTTAATTTTCCTTTAGAAAAAAATTAAGTACAATTTTGTAAATGATTATTTTTCATTTACAAAATTAAGTATTAATAAATTATTTATGTATACATACCTATATGAATCAGATATAAGGAATAATAATTGATGAATTATTAATGTTCCCTATTGCTTTTAAATTATTTAAAACTGTTAATTAACCCACATATACCTTAAAAATCTATTAGTTTTGATTAAATTGTTAGATTTCTAAAAATCCAATTTCATATTTACTTTTTATACCTATATGTTTATTTACAATTTAATTATATTCGACTACACATACACACATACTTGTGTATAAAAAAATTGAAAATTTAACATTTAAAATGAATTTAAAATTGGTATATAATTTTATCTTTTATTTAATTAAATATTTCTAGGTATAACATTGAAAAACAAAAAAATAAATATAATCACGAAAAATATACAATTTCATTTAAATTAATTTTTTCGAATTTTATATTTAAAATTAAACACACAAAAATAAATATTGCAGTGTCTGTCTGTTCAGATTATCATTGATTTGGAATTCGAATTTAAAATTACGCACTTTTGAATTTAAAACAAGTAAAAACGTTTCAGTCGGTATAAACCGATTGAATTATACCCTGCACCTTTCGTTGTTGTATAGCAATTACTCAAACCTGTGAAACCATTCTATAGAAACTTCACGGATATGTCCGACCTATAACTGAACACACAACTACCAAGTTTCATGAATCTGACTTTATTTTTTTTCCAAATATTTAAAATAAGCTTTTGGACTTGTATGGGAGCCACTCGAACCTGTCAAGCAATTTCACCAAAACTTCAGAAATATCTTTGACCTATAATTGGACACACAACTGCCAAGTTTTATGAATCTGGCTTTATTATTTTTCCAAATATTTAAAATTAGCTTTTGGAGTTGTATGGCAGGTACCCGAACCTGTCAAGCAATTCCACTAAAACTTCGCAGGTATATCTGATCTATAATTGGACACACGACTGCCAAGTTTCATGAATCTGACTTTATTATTTTGCCGAGTATAAAAAATTTGCTTTTGGAGTTGTATGGCAGCCACCCGAACCGGTGCACCTATCTCATTAGAATTTTTAGAGCATATGTAGAATATAATTGGACACATGTATACAAAATTTTATATTTGTACCTTTATTAGTTTTTGAAATAATTAAAATAAACTCTTTGAGTTGTATGGCAGCTACCCGAACCCGTTGTCCGAATTGGTCCAATAACAATAGGGTTTGTCCTTGGCACAAAAAAAGCAACTTGTGAAAGTTTGGTGTCGATTGCATTATTCGTTTTTGAGTTATCGTGCGATCGGACGGACGGACGGACATGTCTAAATCAACGCAGAATTTTACGCTGAGCAAGAATATATATATATGTCCATACCGCAGGTGACTCCTTCAAGTATTTACAAACTCCATACCAAAGTTAATATACCCTTCACGAAGTGCAGGGTATAATTAACCCATTAACCCAGAGGTAATTCTTAAATTAAAATTAAATTTTAAATAGGTCTTACTTGAACCATTCGGACCAAAATGGCGGGGCTGATTACTTAATTACCATGTATTTGAAAATTATAATTGGAAAATTTAAAAAATATTATAAGTTTATATTTTTCAATAACGTGCGAGGCAGGTTTTATAAAACTACGGAAGGTATTTCTCATGACAAGTTTTCTGAATGGTTATTGACTGAATTCTGAATATTATTTGATTAAGATTTCATTAGGTTGAAACGGAAGGAATAACAAATAAACTAAGTTATCGAGAACCAGAAAATGCTACCGTTATTACGTTAACGTAAAGTGACTTCTCGTTCGATAGTTTTATTCATGTAAGTGCACATATATTCATACAATGTATATATTATTTAAAAATAATTTAGATTATGGAGTGGCAGCACTTAATATAATTATATGTTTTTGAATCTCTAGCAAATTAAAATAATGAAAAACGAATTGTACTTTTACAATTACAACAATATCAAATAATATACCTGCATATTTCACGCAATTTGTTTATTTGTTTTTTTTTTTTTAACTATACACTCCAGTCAACTGTATAACTAAATAATCAAACACATTTGCAAAGTAAATAGTAATTTATCTTCGTAAAAATAAGAAATTTACTAAAACCATTTAATAACAAATCAAGAAAAGGGGAATAATTTCTGCAAAATAATAACCATACTATATATACATACGCATACATGTGTACAAGTATTCACAATTTTAAGTAGAACAATATTTTTAAACTTTCGAAAAACTATACATCTAAATGGATTTGTGCATTATATAGGAAAACATATATGAGGAAAAGAAAAATTATTAAAACAATTTATTAGCGAGTAAGTGTCTACATAATATTTTTCATAAGTGTAATATATTGTATTTGAGTGTAATTACACCTGATCATAAATCATCTCCGTCATGATGGTGGAATAAAACAGAGAAAAAAAAAAACAAAATGGAATAAATAAGAGGAAAATTAAGACTGAGAGAAAATGCCAAATGAAACCATAACTAAAAGCAAATTAAACAAAATTTTGTTAGTCTTTGGCTCCAAATCAAAGTTAAATTAAAAGAAATTTTCGATTAAATATTTTACGTTGATAATGTAATTTGTATACACCTTATAAATACGAATTTAAAATTGACTTTCTCTCTTGAATTCAAATTATTATCATATGAGAATTGATTTATATTCCAATTTTATTTTATTATTAAATTATTTGTATATATACGTGTTTAATATCACAGGTAATAATTATGTTACAAAGAAGAAAAATTAAAATGTTTAATAAAAAAAAAAAAATTATGAATGCGTGTAAAAGGGCGTTCAAATTTATGGAACGGTTAAATTTTTTTTTTATATTAAATGAACTTTTTTTAATTTTACCTCAATTATTTAAAAAAAGTTTATATTAAAGAAAGAAAATTTAGGACTTTGTCTTATTTAATTGCCATATAAATCAGTTACTATTGAATAAAAGCAATGCCTTCTGGTAATAATTTTAAAATTACGGCCAGAAATTAAGTTTTATTTACATAAATATTAAAATAGGAAAAAATTAAAATATGCACGCGTCTTGATTCTGTTTATTAAAAATATCACTATTGCCAAAATTTTGAGTGAAACCAAGAAAATCACTGAAACAATTTATTACGTGTTCAAATAATATTTTAGTTTCAGTAAAGCAAGACTTATTTTCATTTAAGTTTTTATGAGAATTTGTTAGTAATAAAAAAGAATGCGAAAGATGAAAGTAAAAATTTAAATTCAGTTGAAATCATTAAGCCCTGAAATCTAGTAAGTTGCACTCATCAATCTATAGCCTTGGTCTATATCTTGAATAAAGAAAAACTTGACAGAGTTGTTTGCGTTAAAGATCTTGTCACTTTATTTGGCGATAAGTTGACTTTTGATTAATATCACAACGCCATAATTAGTTATGCTAATTCCGTTTTGGGTTTCGTTAAGCGTTATCCAAAGCAGTTTATCAAGAATTATGTCATAAAAACCTTGTTTGTTGTTTCGGTTCGGCCACATTTTGAGTTTGCAACTCAGGTTTGAACTCTTTCATATTATAACTATATATTAATAGATTAGAAGTAATTCAACAAAATTTCTTAAAGAACGCTCTTCGGGACTTTCGGTGGTAAAATCCTATTATTCTCACACCATACGGAAATAGATCGGAATAGACTTTCGAATTGTTACTGCTACCTTATTCATTTGCAGGTGTTTATAGCTTGTTTGGACTTTGCATATGCCAAGGATATCATAGATTCCTGATTGAATGGTGTCAGTCGTTTTCGTATTAATAGTAATTTTAATATCCCCCAGCATTGAATGGCAAAAATTAAATTTTTATTTTAATTTATTTATTCAATTTATAAACTCAAAGTTGAGAGTTTAAAGTTTGAACATAGAATTGAAATATGTATATTAGGTACTATTTTTTAAGAAATTTTTTATTTCTTTTTTAAATGATTCAATATTCCACTCTGACTTAACTCTAGACGGTATTTTACTAAATTCTTTAATTTAATTTGCCTATTTTTAGGATGTTCGCTTCTGTTAACAATATTGCTTTTCTTATAATGATTTAACATTAACGAAAACTCAGCTTAAGAATACCCTCTTTGCAATATTATATTAATTTTTATAATTATTACTTTTATATTATTGCAATATTATATTTCATCTACCATATAAAGAATATTTCACTTCAATAATTTTTTGACCTCCATTAATTAATAAGAATTACTTTTTGCTGGCTACTATTTTTTTTGTAGCAAGGATTTTTCTCTTTAATTTTCAAGTTTAACTTTTTACTGAACAAAAGAGAAATATTTTTCAATTAATTTTTTGTAAATAGCTTGATTTAAGCCAATATAATTAAATTAATAAATAAACTTTATAAAATCATAAAATTCTGAAGTACTATCAGAAATTTAGAACTTTTCTTCTATCAATTGTTATCATAAATCCTAGTAATTCAATTTAAAGATATTTTCAGTACCGATTCAAATGCTATAATTTAAATTTCTTACTTAAATAATTGTTGTACATAAATTGAATTTTTTATATTAAAATACAGTACAAAAAATTCACATAAACGGAAAATAACCTGGAAAGCGGGTGATAGGGTTCAAACTTTGTTACAACTATTTTAAAATACCCAAATATTCTTATGTACTGTTTCTTTAAATCGAGTTAAAGTTCAAATTTCACCAACTATTTTCTCATCGAAAACTTTTCACAGATCACATTATGTATTGTAAAAAATAACAATAAATATTTACACTTACTCTTAAAAAAAACCAATATTTTACTGTATTTTTCCAATTACAAAATAATTAAATATCATTATCAATTCACCTGTTTTTTTTTTAAATTACAACTAATAAGAGAACTGTTTAAGTATCTTGAATAGAAAAACAAAATGAGTAAGACGTTTTAGCAATTTAATAATGTTTAAAAATAGGAAAAACAGGTTAATAACGTTTTTCATCATTAAATGTTTTAAAATCATTTAACTGTTATATAATAGTAGCAAAATATTTCTAATATGTGCAACAATTCCAACATGAAAATTTTATACGGATATTTTACATAATATGCAATTTTCTATAATCACATAATAATTGGATTTTGTTGAGAAAAAAACATTTGTGAAAAACATTTATACCAATACTTTACATTTTGGCAGTTCTTTTCTTTATTCATAACTTGCTTCCATAAAAATTAAATATAATAACAGAACTACCATATACGAGTATTGCTCCAAAAAAATATTCTCCATATTTTCATCGCAAACATTTAAAAATAGAATGCAGTAAAGACCAAGTTGCTTTTAAAGGTATATTGCACTCTGAAGTACTATACTACAAGGAGTACTTGGGAGTTGTTAGTAAATGAAAAATTGGGAAGCTTGCAGAGATATTGCAGAAAATAGTCTGCTGCTTGTCAATTTTCCGGTAGTTGCGACACGTCGTGTTAAAGGTCATTCTTAGTTAAGCGCATGCTAACTATCCCATCTGATTTCGTAAGGTCGTATTTTGTGTTTTTGTATGTGTATATTGTAAATGACTTTCCACCTGCGGTCGGCGCACGATACATAGTGTCCATATATATTCATTTTCACTGTGTTGATGGGAACAAAAGCATGTATCACCACAGAAATGTTCACGGCTAAACTAACCAAAGAAATGTGAGACTATGGCGAACGTGCACTCCAATTATTTCCTAGTCCATGACTGTTTTATTCCGTTTCAACGAACATATTATTGAAAAATTGATGCGCCTATAAATATGCAATTATTTTATTCATAATATAAATAATTAATATTGTTAATTATTCTCAATGTTAAAAAAAATTTTTCTAAATATTGATGAATACCGGCGATCAAATTTCGACCTGCATTTTTTGCCTAGAATAAATTCAATATAACATCAATACCATAATAATCAATCTCACAAGAAGATTATTATCATAAGTATAACACGTAACACAATTGCGATTTAAGATTTATCAGAAAATTACATATACATTACATTAAGAAATTACATATCTTAAGGCGTTATATTTGAATTTTAATGCAGTTGTTGTCTATGTGTTATGAATATTTACAATTTACAATACAAAGTATAATTTTCATTTTTACTCATGTTTTGTTTCTTCTATCCTGATTCACTTTAAAATTTTTATTACACTATAACTGGAATAGCAAGAATTCCCACAAATTACAAGAAATTACAAAAGAAAGAAAATGAAAACTATAAAAATTATATATGTCTGTTAGCCAAATTTAAGAGTTCAACATAAAAATAAGGAATTAAATTATCAAGAAGAAAAGAATTAGAAATTACGGAGAATAAGAGATGAATAGGAAAAAAAAAATTTTTATTATATTGCTTTCTGTGTTGTGAGTTCAATTGCAATTATGCTCTCCATTAAATGTGTAAACATATTACATCAAATTACCTTATGGGAAATTATAAATATGCATTATTGAGTATATTTTCCTATATGAGATTGTATTATCAGAAATGTTGCTAAATAATTACTTGTTTATATACTTTTGAAAAAATTCTTTAATTTTACATGACTTTCTCGCAGTGAGTTTAAAAATTAAATGAGCGCTTTTGAATATTAAGCGCTGTTTTAAGTAAAAATTATCTCCCCAACAATAAATGTGGTGTTATAACTGAATTTGATGTACTACAACGTTTAATTGAATCTTAAGTTCTCGAAGTGAGGGTTTAGTTTTTACTTTTATTATAAATAAGAAAATATTTTGTTAGTTTTGTGATACTTTAGTCAAAATGCCTTCATAATTTTCGTAGCACTTAACACAATATCTGTGTCATGGCTTATTTTTGCCAAAATTCATTCATTGTTTTTACACAATTTCAAAAATTCTAACTGCATCCAAAAAAAAAAACTTTTTTTTTGTTTTTTATCCAATTACTTGTAAGTAGTTATGAATAAATTTTAATGATATGATGATGATTATCTTAAATTTGAGAACGTGTTGATTTCTCCTTCAATTTTCATTCTTTAAATAAATGCTTAGTTGTTCATATAATGAAGTAGGTGTTATTTTTATTTTATTGCAACTACAAAATTCCAATATTAAAATTGATTGTCTTTTTTCAATTATAGCAATTATCTGTTTAATGTACTTTAGTTATATAATTATAACAAAAAAGCAAGAAACAAAAGAGAATTATATTTTTAATCCTAAAATATTTACAAGATATTCCGGATGATTTTAGTTTCACCTGTTTTATTTATAACAAAATGAAAAGGTAAAATATAATTGAAATATAATTATGATAATTATTATAATCCAATCATATTTTCTTCATTTTTTTTTTCAATATATACGAGTATTTTTAGTTTACATGGAATGTAGTACCATAATACTAAAAAAAATCCAAAGAAACAAGGACTCTTCTCTAAAGAATTTATCAAAAATTTATTGCAAGTATGAATAAAAGCTAAGTATGTGCTCAAATACATAGGCTACAGTGCAAGTTGTTTGCTACATTAAGAAGGTGGATAGAGAATTTTGAAAATCAATATTTTTCGAGTTTTTGAATTTTTATATTGAAATTGTGGAAATGAGATCACACAGTAACTCAAAAGACGTCAAATATTATTTTCCGAAGTAATCATTTAATTTTCCGTACCCCATGAAAATTTGATTATTTATTTTTCTGTCAGGTCTAAAATCACATTATTTATATGAGTGTAAAATATTGTTTTAGTTCTCCTTTTAATTGCACATGAAGAAAATATTTTTCTAACTTGAAATACACAGAATTCAAAACTATATACGAATAGCAGGCAATGACTCTGTGCTATTTCTTCCGTTATTTTAGAAAAATCTTACAATATTTACCTTAATTTCTCCACTGTCAAATAACAAAATTATGATCTTTAATTTTGAATTTTTTTGGTTGCTCGTTTCATTCTTAATACACCTTACATTTTATTCAAAATAAATGCAAAACGAAAAAACAGGGAAAAAATATTAAAAAATATTTTTTTAACAAATCGTTAAAAAAATTGACACCTCTTCAAAATTATACATTGTTGAAATTCAAAAAAAAAAAAGAAGAATTTAATATTATACTTGATTTAATTTTAGCAAAAGCATAATTTTCTACTTTAATTTTCTTATATGCATTGCTATATAGAATAAAGCAGTAATCTTTGATATAATGCATCACGAATTTATTAAAAAATCACAGTCACGACATTAACATCCCTTGCAGTTAAAAAACAAGATGATAAAAAAATAAGAATGAAAAAAAAAGAAGAGAAATAAAAATCACAAATTGATCACAAACTGATGACCAAAGATTGTTTTCAATATCAGAAACATCAACATCATCAACAAATTAACATCAGTTTAAATAAGAACAAAAGAAAAAACAAAATTTTAAGTTTGTCTTGACTACTATAGGGAAGTCAAGTGAACGAATAAAATAATGTTACTCACTTACGCTTTTTTACTCATTTTTTATTCACTTTCAAAGCAGAATTCTGCGCTTTTTTAATGGATGTTTTATTTTTCCAATTGCATTTTTTCTCATATAATCAATAGCAAATAGACGATCAGGCCTTAATTGTAAGAAAATCATTTATTGACTATTTAAAATTCGTATATTTATTCAATATTAGAACATTTAGGCTTGCAAAGCTTTAATTTTAATTTGCGAAGCTTTAATTTAGACTTGCGGAACAGCATTAATTTTATTACTCTTAAAATTAATGGTTAAAGTTGTCATCTATACATAACTATTTAAAAATATATCATTTATTATGACGAAACATAAGCTCACATCTGTATAATTTAGGTGCAAAAAAATTTATATTCAATTGCTCATCCGATTTGTTAAACAATTCGTTATCAATGTTACAAACCGACTGATTAATTTACCATAGTCTACAATTTATACCCGCATATATCAGCACGGCATTATATTCAGAATACTAGGTTACATAAGAATACTAAATTAAAAAAAAAAACAGCAAAAATTACAACAAAATTCGCAGTACATATAAAGTTTATCTTAAGTTGATGGTATAATTGGCCTCCACTTCATTTCCAGTTATTTGTGTGTATATAAGAAACGATAATAAAGAGTAATTTAACCTGCCTTTAATATGTTATTTAAGCAAAATTTAAACCGAAAATTACTTTTAATGACTCCAATATTAGAGAAATGCAAAAAAAAAAATTAAAAAAAAAAAAACAAGAATCGGGGGAAAAAAGTGCAATCGCAATGCAACAGTTTAGAACGCCAATTTTTTTTTATGTTGTTGTTATATTTTAATTTATTTTCGCTTTCTTTATTGTTGTTGTTGTTGTTATTAAACGTTAAGATTGAATTGAATCAATCTAACTATAACAAAGTATTATTGGTTACCTTAAGGCGATACACAATTACCACTTGTACGGCATAGATGGAAATCATCATAATAAAATAAAACAAAAGTATGTGTTATCAGCATTGTAATAAAGTTAAGTTGTATTCCTTAATATCGTCAATTTATTCACAATATTTGAATTCGAATTTTAGTATTTTAATAAATAATTTGCTCTTCCATTTATAATGCTAACGATAATAGCATGCAAGTATGCTGTCTAGGCTAAGTCTTTGTGAATTAATTTTTTACGGTCTCTGAATAATTGCGGAAAAAGTATTCTTTCACTTTGTGTAAAATATGGCAGTCGCAGCTCGGAATGATTTACCTAGATTTTAGTCGAGAGAAAAAGAATATATTCCTTCCAAACAAATTTAATTAAGGATACCAGCACCTTATAATAATCTAAAATTTATTCATAAGTTTCAATCGTTTCATTTAAATGAAAGAAGATCTTAGAATCGAATGACTACAAGATAAAATCATAAAATTTAATGATAATTTACGTGATTACAAGATACAAACTTCATCTCCCAAGAATGAAAAAATTAAAGAAAAAATATATTAAATTTTTTTTATTCAATTTTTGATTATTGCTCATTACGTAACAATTATTATATTTCATTCGAGTTAATTATAAGACTAAGAGAACATGATTAGCATCCTATTTGAATAGTAATGAACTTGATTTCTTTAAAAGTTCAAGGAATTTTTTGAATAAAAAGTATAATAAAAATTGTAATTGTGTTACTACGGTCTCTAAATTGAAAAAGGTGATCCAGAATTGTATAATGTAGTACTTTAATTTGGTTCTAATTCATTTCATTGTTAATGTGTTCCACTTGCAAGTTTTGACAATTTTTGGTTTGTAATAATTTGTTTTTTAAAAGAGACACTTTTTTTGGAATTGAAAAGAGGCACCCGATGTTATTCAACAATTTAAAGAAATATTTTAAAAAAATTTATATTTATATAGCTTTGAACGTCACAAATCGGAATCCTTATAAATATGCTACTATGTGTTATAAAAATATTGAAACACCTATTCCAAACAAATAATTATTTTCTTCTTAAGGTATTTTCATAATTATATTAGCAATATAATAATAACAAATTTATGAAAGATTTCAAGTTTTTTAACAGCTCTGCCCATTGAAGAATTTTAAGTTAATAATGTTTAAATGAATTAAATACTTGAATAATAATAAGCTAAATTGGTAGTTATTATAACAAGTCAAATGTGTGCTTATCTCATATTAGAAAATAAAAATAAGAAAATGAAAGAAGAAACATTTCCACCCTGTTGCGATGTAGTAGGTAAGTATAGTAGTGTAAAAAAAATCAGACTAAATTTTGTAAATTTTCATGCATTCGCATTGGATCAATTTCAAAATTGTAATTAGTCATTCACTCAAAGTTTTCAATGATTGAAACTCCGACCAAAAACCAGAAACATGAAACAAGCTCAGCTTTTTTCGTAAAATGACTAGTCAAAATTACTTTAGAAATGAATAATAGAAATGAATGTAAAAGGCTGAAAAGCAGGAGTCATGACAACAGACTAAAAAATAATAATTTTTAAATAAAAAGTTTTTGTTCCATTTAAGTTAATTGGCAGCAGTTACTTACTAGAATCAATAATTGCCAATTTCAATTTAAAAAATCCTATTACGTATATGCTCAGTTTAAAGTGATGATTTGAATACTGTAAAACAATTTTGTCGAAGGCAAAAAAGTCGAAAGAACTATAGAAAGCTACATCCGCGTATTTTTGTAATTTTGAACGAGATACTCTCGAAGTTTTTGAATGTGTTCAGAATTGAGTATGGAAAAAGATCAAAATCCTAGGTAGACTTCATTTTTCCAGCTAATATAATATGGAGATATATAAAAGCCAAACATGCATTAAAGGGTTAACAAATTCTTATTACGATATGTCATTCTTTTACTGGGTTACGATATTGCACTTACATAATGTTTGTGTCATAAGTTATTGTTTTCCTTTAAAACTTTTTTTTAAATCATACAATAAAATAATGATTAATGTAAATTTGATTAGAATTGAAAATAATTACCTATTACTAAATTAAATGTTGTTAATATGTTTGGGCCAATTTGACTCAGAATTACTGAGGAATTACTCTTATTGTTGGTAAATTAAATACAATTCAGGAATCTTAAGTTATGAAAAAAAATGTTATCGGTCGCCCACTGCTTATGTTTCATTTTTATATTTGAAATTGATCGACGTAGACCTATTTTTCGACGTAGAGAATTGTTTCGTAAGTTTTAAGATCATGAGGGTATTGAGGGAAATTTGAAAAAAATATCCATTTCTGTTCCTATATTTTTATTCTGTCACTTTCATATTACGATAAGTAAAAAGTGCATTCACTAAAGACCTGAAACACATTTTGGTTTTCATGAGAAATTGTGTCGCACAATATCGTTATTAAAAAACTGAATTTAGTGCTTAAATTATATTACCTAATCTAGCCAATTTTGTGTCACTTCACATAATGTACCTGAATCTTTTCTTCGTGTTTTTTAACTTCAAGAGGCTATTCCATTTATATTTGAAAAATACCCTTCTATAAGTGGCTTCACTATTTTATTTTTATCCGTTTCCTCTTCAATTTTCAAAATAAGAAATAAAAATAACCAAATCTATACAGTGGCAGCAATTAACGCCCATGAAAATGAATCAATCTTATAATTTTTAGGTAGCACATATACTTGAAACTGCGGACATTTATTTTATATTGGACCTACAGGAAATCTATTTTTAAAAGACTAAACTATCTAAACCAATGACAATATCTTCGTTTTACTTTTTTCAAATCATTTTTGCTATTGAATTTCAATTAGCAAATAATTGACCTTCTCTTCTTTAAAACTATGACCTAAATTTTTTGTTTTTTCTGTGTTTTTTTCAATAATAAATTCAGAGTAAGGTTAATTTAAAAGAAAACAACAAAAAAAAATTCGATTTTAAAGTAAAGAATTTCTAATAGTTTGAAATTAATAATTTTAATTTAATATGACACATGTCACTAATTAAGATTAAAAAAATCAAAGAATTATTTTTGAAACCAAACAGCCAAGTTAAAAACAAAAATCATAAATCGACCTCCCAGCATGTCACTTGATTTATTTAATATTTTATTTTTGGTAAAAGAATCAGAAGAGAAAGCAAATATATTATTGAAGAAAAGAGCAGACTTACAAAAAAACAAAATTGAATTCATCAAGGATTATCGATGGTCATAATCATATTTTGATGACTTGTCAACGTTTATTTTCTTAAATTGACCACAAATCTGAACACCCGAAATCTTTTGTTTTTGTTTTTTGTTTATTTTGTCTTAAATTGAATAATTTGACTGATTGGGTTTATTTTGCTTTGATTTTTTTTCTCCCAATTTGTATTCTTATCGTTCTTGAATGCTGTCACTTTACTTTGAATGAAATGAAAAAAGTTTACAATGTACTCAAACTTCAATAATATTATGAGACTTTGGTGAAAAAAAACTGACTTTGTCAGTACGTAGCTAATCGCAAGGGGTATTGCCCAGTTTAGCGAAAATCTCCCATAAGTTTATGTAAATAATTTTTAAACACTAATTTCAAAATTTTAGGAATGCCAGTAAGTTTTTAGTTAACATACCTAGAAAGCTTAATTTTGGCTCTTGAACCTGTACTACACTTTATGCTATCCAAATTGCTTTAAAAGTTAGTCAGTTATTTTCGATAGCCAACAGAACGAAAATATTAAATTTCAAGAAATTGACAGTTACTGACATCTGGTTTTTCATACTGCCAAGCGAAGCTTATATATGAAATTTCAAATTAATCTGTTCAATAATGATTAAAAACATAAAATCGGCCCGTAGCCAAACTTGAGATACAAATCTGCAGAAGCAGACTAACAAACAGATACAAAAACAGACAGGCAAACAGACAGACAGACTGCCCAACATTTCGCTAAAAGTAATATATTTATACGCTTCCCTAGCATGGAAAACGCATTTCTACTAAAAACTCGATATAAGAAATTTGTTATATGCCGCATATGCAATGCGGTCGATAAAAATAAAATATGTACATATACTTTGCTAAAAAATAACCCGAATTGTACAGAATTTTTGTCATCAATATTGTTGATTAGAATCTGTGTCTCAATCTAATTCGATAGTTACACCAAGAATTTATTGAAATAATTTAAAAAATATTTGTCGTTGTTAGCACATAAAACACCTCATTGTCAATGTAAAAAATGATTAACAATCAACTGTTAGCAAAGATATTTTTTAATAGTTTAAAGTATGACAAAATTATGGTTTGTTTGTCCCTGCTAAGCAGAAATTCCAGGAATTCAATCGAAATTTTGAACAACAAAATTCATCCACTAACAAATTTACAAAAATTGAAAAATTGACATTCGATTGGCGCATAATCAATTCGGTACAGGGTATTTGAATTTAACGTCTTAACATTTGAAGAAATTTTATGGGTTATAACAATAATATTAATGGATGATTGCAACCATAATTGTCCATGACACCAAAATTTTTAGACGTTATCATTCATTTGAACAATAAATGCTCTGTTAAAGTAAAATCTGCTTAAATTCAAAATGTTTTAAAATACTTTTGATATTCTGAATTTTGTTTTTGATATGAAAATTTAAATGTTGTTTTTATAAAAAACCAGAAATTTTCAAATTTTCTTTAAGAAGAAGTGCCTTTAAAATTGAAATTTTGGAATTATATTAGAAAATGTTTTTTGTCTGAAACTGCAAAATATTACCGATTGTAGAGAAAATTGCGTAAAGAAGTCCACTATATTACCATTCCCCTTCAAGAAGTCTCTTTTAGCTATACACTCCGCATGTTTTTCCAAAAACTAAACAGCCAACTGGATACTCAATCGCCTTTCTTTTTAAAGCTGCGATTGACCTTAACTGGTAATAAGCCATCGTCATTGAAATAAAATAATCATTATAATAATTAAGATTAAATTATCAAAATGTTTTTTCAAAGTTAAAAAAAGAAGAGTCAATTTTTTGGAGTGATAATTGAACAATGTTTAAATGATTATTAAAAAAAAATTTCTTATGTAGGTTGAATTTAGATCTTGAAATTATGATAAAAATTAATCTTTTCAAGTGTATAAACTTTAAATTACATAAATGGTTAACTATTGTCACATGATGCAGTTCCTGTTTTGAATACAATTTTCATTTTGCTTTTTGTTATAGTCCAGTATGTTGTCTATTCCTTATAAGAATTAAATATTTAATAATAACAATAGCCGATTTGATGCTGTAGCCTTTAGAGGTAAATTTTGAAAATAATACAAGAAATTTTAAAGAAGAAGCATAAGAAGAAAAAGAAAAATCATTATGTGGCGCCAAACACCTACTTCAGTTGCTCTTCATGATAATTTTGAGAGTTTGTTTTTTTTTTTGTCAGACAATATGAAGCTGAAAAGGAAGTAGGAAAGTCTTGTTGACGATGTTAAATTACACATTAATTAAAGAGCTAATTCATGATTCAGTGGATATTTCAAATTATTTACTATATAGTTGAAAATGGGAGAATAAAATAAACATATAACAATTTTAGTTAAATTTTATACAAATTTCATCTGTTATACACGCACATATGTGTATGAATTTTACATATACATATGAAAATAATATGATTTGTTTAATTGAATTATTTGAACTTAATATTATGTTCACAGGAAATGACCATTTTATTCAATTACTTTATAGAAATAAATGATATTTAAAAATACTTCAGGAAACGAAATTATACTTCAATTAGAAATGATTAGGATTGCTGGATTGTTTTATTCAAAATGATTTAAAAAATATCAATTGTAAACCCATTAAAAACCCAGATTTTCCTTAAACTTGTTAAGAAGAACTAGGTAATGTAAAGCTGTTTTAAATGAAAATTTCATTATACAGGAGTAAGTATACTAACTAATAAATTCAATAAATTCATTTTAAAATTACTGGACTATAAATAGACTATAATAGTTTTACTAGGAGTACTGCTGAATAATTAGTTTTCTCAAATACTCCTTTTAAATGTCGGCATAGTTAAAACTCTAATGCGTTTGGAGCATTGTATATACTTAAACTGTATATTGTTATTCTATAGCCTAAAAATATAACTCGGTAAATATGAATTCCAAAGAATTCATGCATTAATCTTGTATATAGTTATTCTTTTAATAATATCTGCATATTTGCTGTTATGCACTAGTTTTACATATTTTTTCGAATTATTTTTGAAAATATACTATAATATTTCATTTAATTCGTGACATTTCCATTAAAAACGTGAAAATATGTTCAATGACTTTTTATAATTTAAATATTCATTATGTATACCAACTCTTTGGTGAAATATTATTGCTTTATAATACTTAGTTTAAATGTATAACATATAGATTTTTACAAGAACATCTTAAATTTGGTGTGAAAAGATATTCGCATAAATACTATCAAAGATATTTGCACTAAATAAAGAAAAAATGCAATTTTATAATCGAATTTCTGTATGAGGGCAATGTGTAAGTTTTATAAATATTCTAAATATGCAGGATGTTCGCATAAGGTGGCAAATAATTTCAGGGATGATTCATTGATCAATTTCCAGCAAAAAGTTATATGGATGGTAGGGAATGCAACCTGTTAAAAACAAAGGTACTGAATTTTTCCTGTATATAAATAAATACTTATAACTTCGGAACCAGACAACATTGAGTTGTCATTGGAAGCTAGTTTTACAGCCGATTGATTGTTCTTTATTTTTGGTATTACAATTAATTTGATATTGACTCAATTGAGCCATAGTTTCGAGATCCAGCTCGTCAATGTCAGAATTACTGTTTTTTTTGTTTGAATTTTTTTTTTACAAAACTCGAGTTCGAAATTTTGTTATTTTTGTTTTTTTTGATACGCTACAATGAGATCTAAAAGTTAAACCATATAACATTTTCCTTCATCTCTCATATTTTTTCCACAAAAACGTGTTAAATATATTTAAAAACATGCGAAAAAAGCATAATTTTTAATTTGTAAATTGTAGATTTGTACAACGGGACAACAGTGCACCGCGACCACGTATAAGGATCTATTGTGCGCCACCCCTCCGAGTGCGAGGCATGTCCTACAACAAACGCTCGAGACCCATCCTCCTGATGAAATTAAGCAACTTGTAAGGACCAGAAGACCGTAACTCCGCCGCCATTAGAGCAAAGCCCCCCAGCACCTCTCTCTCCTATGAGGTCTCCCCATACTCCCCACAGAATCTGCAAGTATCCTCATTTTCCAGGCTCAGTTGACTGAGATGTCCCCTAAGCCTGCAATGACCCGTCAAAATGCCGGTGAGGATTCTCACCTGATCATCTATAATTTTCTTAAATCGCTTCCGGTCATAATCTGTCAGGAGCTCCTTTGTTTGCCGCAGCCTCGGAAGACTCCTCCAGTGCTCCAACCGCCTTCTTTCTGATTCCTTCCTTAATTCCCAACGAATAGATTTATTAATTCTTCTCCTTGCAAGCGCATCAGCGGCCTCATTTCCTCCCACGCCCACATGGCTCGGCACTCAACACACTGTGACTCGGTTGCGCCTGCTCAACTCATTGAGCTTCACAAGACAGCCCTATACTGCAGCGGAGGATACTGAAAACTATTTCAGCGCTCCGATCGCAGCCCGGCTATCTGACATAATCATTATCTCCTGTTCCCGGTACCCCTTTGCCAGGCTGCATCACACGCACATTTCAATGGCCTGCAACTCGGCCCGAAGCACACTCGGAAAAATTCCCATATGATTGGAGAATTTGGTTCTTGGCCCAAAAACCCCCGCACCCATCCCCATTCTAGTTTTTGATCCATCTGCGTACCATCTGATAACGTGTGTTCCTACTGGGCGACAATTTTTTAGTTTAGTACGTATAATTTGGAATTTGTATGAAATCACCCATACAACTTTTTCCGGAAATTGATCAAAGAATCATCCCTGAAATTATTTGCCATCTCATCTGGCACACCCTGTACAAGCACTATTTGCATTATACATAAATTACAAATTAACAAATATCAAGGAATGCTTGAAAGGAGTGATCAAGCACTTTCAAGGCTTTACATTTTCATATGAAATAATTATAAAGTTCTTAAATTTAAATTTTATGTAAGTGTTGCTCATTTTATTTATTTGTCCTACTTCTTGTCACTAGTGCAATCTAAGCTAATAGACTTCTAGTTGGTCTTCCTTATGTGCAACAAAATTTATCAGTTGTCTCTTAAATTGATAACAGATATTTAAACAGTATAGTTTCCAGCTTCTTATCGTGTTTTTCATATAAAAAAGTAGTATAACAATATTCAATAATCTACGCTTATGGGTCTTTAACATTATACAAAACTAGGCATATGTACAATACATAATATGCTCGTCAAAAAATTCATATAGTTTTGTAAATGTAAATAATTTTGTTGAATCTTTAATTAAATAAATTGTTATACTCTTATTTTATATAATAAATAGTAAAATATAGTAAAAAATAAATTGCTATCACGCGCGTTTTTGACGCCATCCTTTAAATTGATGATACCAATAAAATTATTAATGGTATACACGTAAATGCATCTTAAAATATTAAATATTTTATTTACTTTTATAATATTATTTAATGGTGCACATCTAACTTTGATTCTTATTACTCATAAAATATTTTTTAGTATTTTTTCTCTAATATTTGTAAAGAATATTTTACACCATTTCAGTACTGCAGCTATATCAATTATATTAACAAGACTATAAAAATGGTTTTTTTTAAATGAAAGTTCACATGTGCGTCTCTATACTTTTATAAATTTTATTGCTTATTTTAAATAATTTACGTATACCTATACGTTAATATAAGAGTTTTATGATTTTAATTTTTGTACTATTATTTTACTATATTTTATGCTCGTACGTCCAAAATAAAGTTTCCTTTAATTTCCTTTTTGGCTTCAATTGATATTCAAACAAGTTTAATAATAATTATTATTTTAAAAACTATAATTGGAGCCGGTCGTAAAATTACACAATTTCTATTTTTTTTATTTTTTATTTTTTTCCTGTTTTGATTCTATAGCTTAATTTTATTATCCTTAAATTTAATGTTAAAAATCTTGATGTATCCGCAGACAAAGACTATTAGAATTTTTTTTGTACAATCTTCAGGAAATACAAAAACCGTAAGTTAGTTTCGGTAACAGCCAGAGCTCAAATAATAAATTTCAAAAAATGCCAAATATTGCTAGAATATTTCTACTTATAAGCGCAAAAATGTTAAATCGGCCTGCGGCCCCAAAAGTGTATCAATCCGTGATATAGCCGAAATAAACTCATTTCATCAAAATCGGTTCCGCTGAACTTGAGATACACGCGCGCACACACAAAGTGGCAGACCGACATCTCTCTAAAAGCAGTTTATTTACGCTTCCCTGCTATAGAAAAGTGCATTCCCACCGAAAATTCGACATCTGAAATTTGGTCCCATCACACAACCTCCCTTATTGTATGCAATGTGGCCGTTAAAAATAATACAATCTTTTATGTATCAGTTGGGAACCAAATATAAAGTGCCTTGAATAAACTAATATATGTAGGTTGAATTTAGAATATTTGTAGTACAGTAAAAGTTGTGCATGATTCGTTGATTCATACCTGGAAATTTAGTCGTGGAATTTAAATTTAATCGAGTATTTTTGTATGGGTGCGAATACATTTTCTTTACATTAGTATTAAGTTTGTAATACACATATTATTACAGCAATAATGATTCTTATTAATTTACATGCATATACAAAATATTTACCTACTAAAAAATAGTCGCCGAATAATTCAAAACCGTCATTAAAATATCACAAAATAAAATAAAATATTTATGAAAAACGAAAATATTAATTTTTTTGGTAGTTTTATTTGGTAGTTTTATTACCCATTATTTGTGAAAGAAGTTGTTCGTCTATATTGTTAAAAAATTAATTAAATTAACTCCAATGGAGGCTCTAAACATATCATGAATATTAATTAACCTTTTAATGTATAGGTAAAACATGCGTGTACGGCACCGATTGTCAAACCGATTTTTTTTTGACGAGTGTAAAAATTCAACTTAAAATTTCTTTCCATTTTTCTTCTTATTTTATAAAAAGGAATTGTAGATGTCGCTATTAATAATAATAATCGAAATAATGACAGTATAAGAATAAACACTATTATTTATAAAACAAATTTTTATTAATCAAATAATTTTTGTATTTGATTTAAAAGCAATAATTTTGATTTTAATTTTTGATATCTATATGAGTAACAAAATTTTTCGGTAGCAGAATTTCAATTAAAATTATTACCAGTACATGTTATAAAACAATGGTGACATAAAATATTTTATCAATAATTTTTATATGTATAAGAATGTGTGTATGTGCTCATAAACATTTCATTTACAGTGTTTTTAAAAAGTCTGACTGAAGAATGAATTGTATGAAGAAGTAGATATCAAATTCAATTATTGTTATAGTTGTTTTTAATCATGATTTATTATGAAAGACTGGGCTTACTGTCACCATAATATAAAGAAGCCACCCAAAATGTAATTTTTGTTTTTAAAATATTTTCTATATCAGAAAATATAAAATACTACATTCAGTTAGATGATTGTTTATTTCGACAAATTTCTGTAATAAACAGTTATGATTTTTGAGTTAAGATTAAATGAATTTCGATCAAACCAGTGTTTTGGAAAGTAGAAAACCCTTGAGCAAGTGAAAATGCTTTTTCCTAAAGCAATCTAGTAGCTTTTTAAAATAATTTCAAATTATTTCAAATTATTGCATATACTCAGGAGGAAAAAAAAATGAGAGAAATATTAAATTTAATGGCCGAATTCGAAGGTTAAGTAAGTGAGTTAAGACAAGTGATTATATTTTTTGGCTTTAAACGCTTTGTTAATGTGCAAACGCTTAATTAAATATGCAAACTTCAAGTTTATTGAAGAATGACTTGTGCAATTGCATTTAGTTCCATTCAATTTGTAGAAAAGTCGGTAGAACCGGGCATAAATCTGAAAATCTCTTAATTCTATTATTCTGAACACTATGATTGAATTAATAACATTAGATTTAGAAAATTTGTTAAACAATTTTTTAGTCAATAATTTTTAATAAAATGAAAAGAAAATATGAAGATAACAACATTTTTTTTAATATTTATTGATGATTTTATTGACACTCCAACAGAGTTTTGAATTCTTTTTTTGGAATTTTTTCCAAAAAAATTATTAAAAAGAAACCTGATGAATTTTAATTAAAAATTTGGAGAACATTCTTGAGGGATAACTGTATGTATACTAACTATATCTACCCATGTATTTATTCATTATGTAATAGAAATAGAAGACGTAAAAGAATTTTTATGTAGTGTGAATATCTGTGATTTCCCATACATATTACAGTTTTAATTTATAAATATTTTATTGATACGCATGTTATTTTCGTAATTTTTTTTTTATTGAGTTCAAATTTTTGTATTATAACTGAGCAATTACTATTATTTCGTTATTCATTGATAAAATTTATCAGATGACACACAATTTTGTTATAATCGTTATATATATAAAAAAATTTACGGATCAAATTCCATGTATAGATAAACAGGTCCATCAGTGTTTTTCACATCTCATTCTGAATTTGACTGTCTATGGCTCTTAAAATTTAAGTTCTAAGGTGTTGATATGTATCCAAATGACAAAGCCTGCACATGGCTTGCAGCTATGGGATTGCGTCAAGCAAACACACGTCAAATAAATGCAAACTATACAGGATAACGTCTTTCTTAATGTTTCCATAGGAATCTGGTTGTCCCCCAAGTAAGTAATGGTCCATGAAAGATAGGGCAGATTTAGAAATTTATGCTTAAGTTGAATAATAGGGCTTTATACTGCATTTTCGAACTAATTAATAATTATATGAACACGACATTACATATATAAAATATAAAATTAAAATAATTTGCTAATAAAATTAAATGTTCAACTTTCCAGGAAATTATTTGGAACTATAAAAATAAAAATGTCCTCCTATGTCCTTTATCGCAGTAGTATTATTTTTAAATACTTTCAGATATTTTAGCCCAAAGATTTTTGTTAAATTTAGTTAAAATAAAATTTATTATACTACGGCTTCTGAAACTTCACTCCATAAAGAGTTCGTGCTGTAAACTGAGCCCAAAAACCCAGTATAATAAAATTTCTTTTAAATTTAGTATAACGGGTAGTGGGTACGTGTATTTCCGACATTGCGTACTCACACCATATTCTAATAGCAATTATGATGCATATCTGCAGCAACTAACTTTAACTTCTTTTTTTGAAATAACGCAAATTTTATTGAAATCTCGGTTTATTAATTATAAACAATATTTGACTGGTGATCATAGGGGTTAAATTTTAATTTTCTTCCAGAATAATTTTTTATCGTTATTTTGACATTTTAAAGCATTTTAACCTTTATAGTAACCATATAATATATTTGTGTCCAATCGTTAATAACCTATTTTAGATAATAGTTAATTATCTGGATCTAAAAATATTAAGATTTTATATACATCAACATACACATATATTCTTGCAATACGCTTCAAACATCTTTATTATAACGCTGATCGGTTTATTGATCATTAGTCGAAAAAAAAGATCAACTTTTTAATAATTAATCACATTTTAAAAAAAAAATTCAAAAATTTCATTAATCATCACTGATTTTGTACACACGCACATAAAATGTTTATTTATAATTACAAAAGGATATTTTCACCGAAGTGGAAAAGTGTAAAGCGCCAGTGCGCTAAAACAAAAAATATAAAAAAAAATCAAATTTCATTTTGTTACATTTTTATTTTTTTTTTTCTTAAAGTAATTAATTTAAAATTTTAATTTAAAATTAAATGAAAATAAATTTTTGTGTACGCAACATGAATGTTATTTTTAATGAAATTTTGAAGCTTCTTATAACGTAATGATATGAAAACAGAATGGGAAGCAAATTTAATGAAATTTGGAATTTTTAGACTGCAAATCGTCAGTCTTTTCAATCGAGTTTTTTGGAGATTTTCAGTATATGAAAGCCAATGTATTTTACTGCAATTATTTGAAGGTGTGTATAATGTATTTAGGAGTAACAGCGAAAAAATGTGCAACTATATAAACGCAAATGGTGTAAGTAGCATTCGGAAAAAAAATTCACAACCCTGTTTGTTATTAGAGAAGGCGATACACTCACATTATTTACAACAATTAATGACAACACTGAAATCTGGAATTTAAAAATACTATAAAATTTAATATAAAATACCAATCTCCTTATGGAAGGTATTTAATTGCTGTACGGAAAAACCAAGTTAGCGCAGAGGTAACAGTTGGTCTGTAGGACCAGTTTTATCCGTTCAGAATTTAGGTGATTGTTTTAGGGTAGGAGTCACGCTCCCCCACTGCCGGAGGAAAAAGGCAGGTAGCACCGTCCGTCCTTCATCTTTCAACATTTTTTCACCAAGTAGATTTTTTCACCTTTTAAGAAAAAATAGACAATTGAGAATACGAAATTTGAATTTCATTCTTTCAACATATTTTTTTTATTGTTTATTTGAACAGATACTATTAAAAAAAAATTATATAATTAATTAAAAACCAAAAATTAGTTTTCAACATTTTCTTCAAAAAATTTGATTTATATGTGACCTTCTTTTATACGTATGTACTTAACAGTTAAAATATTCGCCTGATTAAAAATTTTCTTTTGTATACAAAGGGCATAAGTTCTGGTCCACAATTTTTGTTTTTTCTTTTTCATTTTTGTTTTTTTTTTTTTTTTTTGAAATAATGAGGCCAAAAGAATGAGGGATCAGCGTGAAAATTAAAATAACGTTTCATACTCAAATGTTCCGCCTATTTTAATTTTTCTTTTTTCTTTCTACAGAACTGAAAATGAGAAAATTAAGACACGAGAAAAAAATGGTGATAATGGTAAAAAAAAAACAAGTATGTGTTTTTCATATTATGCTGGTATTTTAATTGTTTCATCATTTTCCAATTTTGAGATGGAAAAAGGTGTTTACTTAAGTAAAGAATTCAATTTTTACCCTTTAAATATGTTACGGATCTTATATAAAGGAGTTGACAGATGTATAACTAACAAGTTTATTTGAAATGAAAACAACATTATAGAATAACACAGTAAGGATGAAAAATTACTCCTTTTTTTTTTAATCGTATTTTTTTTTTTCTTACATTGCTTTTCGGTTTTATGATGAGTTTGTCTTTAATGATATAAAGTATATTCCAGATTTTGACGTGAATTTAATAAAATAAATTTTTTTTAGGTATAAATCAGTAAAATCACCACCAAATTAATAATTTTTAATGCTTATATGAGAATTGTTTTAAATTTAGTTGAATTAAAAAATACACAAAATGGTTCAGACACTAGTTTCATACTTTATGATATCATTATCTATGTCCAGAACAGAAACATTTGCAAAACTATTTTTTGGTCAAACATCCACCAAAAACAAAAAAATTTTTTAAAATAAAAATTTCAATATTAATTGAAATATGAAACCTAAACCATGACAGTTAAGTGAATACAAGCTTTTCGTACCAGAATGAAGGTAAGAAGCAAAGCTATTTAAATATTTGCCCATATGTATAGGAAAACTGTATGTTAAGACTTAGAAGGCAAAGACAAAAAGTCAAAATGCGTCATGCATGCACGTACTTCTTACTTTTTCCGAAATTTTTATTATTCATTAAAAAATTTTCTTAGAATTTCTGTTTATTTTTTAATTTGTTCAATTTATATTAACGCTAAGTAATGCAAGTAATCGCGTGAAAGACAAAAAATATTTTATTTTAAAATTATGTGACAATTAAAATACTTTGTTGTTTTTAGTACCTACTACATAATTTTCTTCACAAAAATAAAGTTATATGGGTTTTGAACCCCATTTTTTTATTTTCCTTTAACTGTTATTTTTTTTTTAATTTTATATTTCACAAATTAACTGCAAAATATCAACTGTATTTATAACTACCTACTCGCAATATTTTTGTACGTCTTTTTGTGCAGGTATTTTGCAGACACCATTTTTCATTAAAATAAAATTACTCAAAAAATTTCTTAATCTCTTTAACAAATCTTAATTTTCATTACTGTGTTAAAAACAATCTTTGTATAACCAACATAATGACATCAAAGTAATTTTTTAACGCAGTTTAAATTCAACTAATTAACTCGGAAAATTATAATTGTTATATTTTAATAAAAGATAATAATGAAAGAAAAAAAAACAAGAAAATAAGAAAGCAAATATTTTTTAGCATTTCTACACTTAGGAATACACAAGAAACAGAAGGTGACCATGCTTATAGGAAATTAGAATAAGCAGCAATTCAATGTGGCCACTTTTGCAATTTAAAAAAAAAATTAGTATGAGAATTTTTTCTGCGCTAGTTTGATGTAGGTTCTTATTAGCAAATTTCAATGATCTGACAATTCTGTCATGCCAATTCAATAACGTAACAATATTGTGTTTAATTTTCGTAATATAATTTTTTCGACCCAGTTAGTACACATAAGTACTCAAAAACTATTAAATTTTTCGGAAACCGGGTCGAAAGGGCTAACCCTGGGTATTGGGTTATTCTGCGGAAGACTTAACAAATTTCGTAATGATCTTTCTCTTCAGATTAAGAATTTTTGAATTGTTCGCAGTCATCATTTAAACAGGTTAATACTTTTTCGACTCTACCCACTATGTATTAGATTAATTAAAAATAGCCTGTACAATTTGAAATTCAAAGGCATTATTGAAATTCTCTGTCAGAATGAATAATTCAGTAGAATCGTTGATGTATTTTGTCAACGTACTGCAAGGTAGAAAATAATGTTACGAATTATTAGCAGGATATGGTAACCTCGTCAAAATATTATACGTACGAAAATATGAAAAAACATGAAATACTGAACATTACTTTTTTAATATCAGCTAGAATAAAAAAAAATAATACATAAAATCTCACAAAAAGAAAAAAACAATAAAAATATAAAACAGAATTTAAAAAATTAAAAAGAAGAATTAATTTTTGCACTTACGAGTACCTCTATACTTAAGCGTCAAAATCTTAATTTTTGATGGCCTAAATGAGATGGTAATCGCGGGCGCATATTTGAATACAAAAGATCGACATACTACCATTCAGAACTGAATATAAAAGAAAAAAAAATAAACTAATTGTATATATGCCATTTTTCTTTTTTTGAATTAAGTGCTATAATATTTATGATTTCAGTTATAAATGTAAAAAAGGTTCTCATTTTGTTGTTTTCATTGTTGATTTTAATCCTTATAATGATGCAACGGATGCTGAATACGTTATATTACTGTGGTTTTTTCATAAAATTACCGATGTTATGTAAGTTTACAAAATTCTGTAGAGGAAATACTATTCTTTATGAAATACAAGGTAAAATCCATTAAATACATTGTGGGTTAACACAAATGCCATGTTTTAATTCGCATACTTTCGCGAATACAAATATACGTAACGTGTATGGTGAAATAAAAAATTTGGTATTTTAATCGGTGATACTGATTAGCAAACTATACATATGTATAACAGTGAATCAATTATAATATTCGATTTATTGTTGTTTTAAGAGTAAGTCGGTAATGATATTAAAAGTTAGTAAGCATATTGAAAACTTATTCTAAATTCTGAATTATTCACAATTTCTATCTGCAGTTTTTGTGGCGAATTCAAGTAAATATATCTTTCAGAAATATTTGAGTGAGAATAACCCCGGATTATGTAACAGGGTGTTGCTTGGTCAGTGTATACTTTATGTGACACATTATTTGCGTTTCATTAACATGCAAAATTGTAAAATTTAATTAAATATTTTTAATAAGAATGAACTTTGTCAAATATATTATTTGATAATTTCGACTGTGTTACGTACAAAAATTTTAAAATACAGTAAACTAATAGAAAATTTTGTTTTTATTTCAGTAAATTTTATAAAGCCTCATATTATGGAATTGCATGAAGGCGCGATGGAAAATTTTTCAACATGAAAGAAAATTATTATTTTCTTGTTTTTAAATAAAAATGACATAAAAAAATTGAGTAGGTGTTCGTGTTTAGTTTTTAATTAAAATTTTCAAAATTTTTACACGTTTTTTTTTCAGTAAATTATTTAATTAAATTTTCGTATACATTGAGAAAAAAAAACAATTAAAAATAATTAAGTAAATAAATTAAAATTAAGCTTTTATTCACGTGTATTTAATTTTGCTTACGTTACGCTTGGAAATCAAAGTAATTTTAATTTTTATAAAATAAAATGGCGTGCGTACAAGTACGTCCAGAATTTTTGTAATGGATAATTATCGCATAACTATGCGTGTACTGTGATCACTGCTCTCTTATGTTTCAAAATTTTGGAATTTTAACTAAATGATCCCTCCCTAATTATTTTTTTTTTTCATATAAAAATACCTGTGTTTTACTATTTTGTTATTTTAAAGTATATTAGATATTTTAATCCTTAATTTTTCCTAAAAATGAAATTAAATTTGAAATTTATTTAGAGCTACTTATATTACTCCATAATATGCATGATGTAACCTACAAATCGCATGGTATTAATACAAAATTTTTAAATTGTATAGCAAAACTGTTATACATCTTTTAAAAAGAATATTAAAAGGTTCATTTCATTATAAAATGCCAATCAAAAATCATTTTGTTTTTTATTTTATAAATAACTTAAAAATTTTAACAAAAGAACTTAATTATTTTAAGAAGTTCATCATTATTAATAATGAACTAATATTAAATTTTTATTCAATTATACCTGTTTTTTTTTTATTCCATCATATTATTTTATTATACAAAACTCCTAGTCTTAATATTTTTATAAAAAAAGTAGGTTTCGTTTTTTTTTTTAAGAAAATTTCCTTTCAAAAACCTATATCATCAACATTTCATCATAAAAATTTTTAAGTAGCCAGAGAGAGATTGTGTCTATACTATAACGAACATAATAGTGCTACTCATAATTGTACATATATTTGACTTAAAATCATTGTAGCATAAAACTTTGATCTTATACCATATTTGAAAAAAAACATGAGAATAGACGCATTACCAAGAGATAAAACCATCACCCTCATCACCCACAGAGTAAATAATACCCTATTGTAATAGGCTGAATTTTTTTTTTTGAAAGAAAAAGGACTTCATTATTGATTTCATTTAAATCCATTAAAAATAACAATAAAGAAGTCAAAGACTTTTCATCAAAATTCTCAACAGCTTTAAAATTTTATGATTAACTTTATGCTTTCTAAAACATTAATCAATGAAGCATGTATAGAAAAAAAAAATATCCTCTTTAAATTAAAAAAGAAAATACCTTTGTTGTTGTGTATTTCATAAATGGCTACAACAAAATGTTTGTCCTTATTTAAAAAATAATTAAATACTCTTAAAAAATTTTCAATCATGACCAATTTTTGTTTTTTTTTTATGTTTAATAAAATTTATCATTAAATTCATAAAGATTTTTTGTGTTTTTTGATTAGGATTAAATTCTTTTAAGAGTATTCAAGCATGTCAAGAAAATTAACCAAAGGTCCTTCAAATTTTTAATATAAAAAGAAACCTTTGAAAAAAATTGTTTTTTTTTTTTTTTTAAATCTTTGTTTACTTAAAATTATTTTATGACTTTTATATTTTAAAACAAGGATTTAATATTTTTCTATAAGAAGTTATTTACAATCCGCTATTCACAAGGAATTAATTTTAATTTTTAAATTTTCAATGTTTTGGTTTGAATTTGATTGGAAGAGAATTGATTTCATACAATTATTCCTACTCGTTTTCCTTTAAAATAAAATATAAAAGGAACTACAAAACTACAATGTTTGATATTTGTCTTTAGTTCGGAATCAAGTGGAATCTAAAAATGTTAATATTCTAACATCAGAAGTAAGATGTGAAAAATTCCAAATAATTGCCGATTTATAAACTACTGATTGAAACCTTTACAAAATTGTATACAACAAACTCTTTTCTAATAACTCAAAAAATTCAAAATCGGGCTGTGAAATGAGAAATAAAGCTTTTAACCAGATGAGCAATGTAAAATAGCAGTACAAATGAAATTTTACAACTATACAGTGTATCTATAGTTAAACCTCTATTTTGGCGATGTAAAACTTAGTAAAGTTATGTATTAAATATTTGGATTGTCAATGAAATAATGATGATTTTTCTAACAAATGCCGAAAAATGGGTGGCGCATAGATACTGGAATGAATCAAAACCAAGAAGTGTTAATAATATTGTTCTCACGAAAGTTGCTCGAACCAGTACAAATTTTATTCAATCATGTAATATCGTAAAATCTAAAATATACAAATCAATTCGACATTGCTTCATAATCTATTCTATATCTTAAAAATATATTTGGGAAACGAATTTAAAATTCAAACTTTTTCCAAAGCAAGTCTAACATAAACTGAACATTAACTGAGCGTATATTCCAACTTGATTCGTGCTAAATTGTATGTTCATTGTATTCTATTTAACTTATAATAAAAATATCATATAGGTTTAGTCCAAATACAGTCATGGCAATAATTAAGTATAGCAAGCCTAAGCATTGCTGTAGGCGTATTCATTTGCAAAAAAAAAAAAATCTCAATAAGTGGCAAGAGGATTAAAATTATATGCAGGTAATGTTTTTACAGTTTAATTTTTCTTTACCTTCATATACAATGTTAGATTTTAATTCTTATAACAAAATTCAGGTGGCTGAAAATAAAATAAAATTTTTTTTTTCATATTTTTTTTTACTTCTTTAAATAGTAGACCCATAACA
Organism: Condylostylus longicornis; assembly: GCF_029603195.1. Classification (NCBI taxonomy): domain Eukaryota; kingdom Metazoa; phylum Arthropoda; class Insecta; order Diptera; family Dolichopodidae; genus Condylostylus; species Condylostylus longicornis. Next base: position 1,165,739 of record NW_026577984.1, read on the forward strand.
AAAAGAACCTTTTTGTAATCCTGTAATAAGCAAATAATTATAATAACCGTGGATAATTACTTGTTAGTTTACAAACTTATGAAGAATTTTTTTTTTTTAAATAAATTTTTAAGAAATTTGCAAATTTTATTTTGTTTTTACGATATTTTATAAAAGCACGTGAACTTGTACCTTGCAGTTCAGTTCTGCAAAATTGTTTTAAGAAATAGAAATAATATTAAAAAATGTTTTAGAAAAATTAGTTCTACATAATTTTTAAATTTCTAAAATTGTTTCAATTCAAATTCATTTTCTATTAACATTTTAATTATGAAAAAATTTAAATAAGTAGGTTTGGAATTTTAAAAATGAATGAAATGAGGAAACAATTTTCTTGAAAAATCAATTTCCATTAAATTAAAACAAGAAAATTTATAATGTTCTTTTAATATAAAAATGCTAAAATCTTAAATTAGAAATATTTTTAATTCTATTTTCAAATTAATTTATTACAAAAAAATTGAAGAACATTTTCTTATTAATAAATAAAATATTCTTTTCCTTCTTTCTAAAATTTTCAAGGAATAGAATTTATGAAGTACAGGGATTTTTCAATTTCTAAATGAAAATATTTACTTAATGCATTTTCCATTAAGATTCATTCAATTATTTCATTGCATTGTATTTTAAAAATACAAAAATATAAAAAAAATTATTTGTAAAAATAAATTTATAGAGAAGAAAATTATGATTAATAAAAATATTACAAATATTTTATTATATAAGTGAAATTGAGAAATTATTGTAGTTCATAATTTTAATTTTCAAGTGCATTTCCATGGAAAATACTCGTATACATATATTGTGTAAATTTATTTGAAATTATTGTTGAGAAAATATCTATGTAGAGAATTCATAATGAAAATTTTAGGGAATTTAGAAGCTGTATGTAATTTTTAAGAGTGTTGCTTATGAAATTTTTTTAATTATAAAATTATGATAAAATGGAATTCTGAGGAATTATTAAATTTACATACATATGTGAATAATGCAATATTCCCTGTTATATTTTAATTTTAATTGTCGAAGAGTATTAAAACTTAAGTACTTATACTTAAATCGAATACTACTTAAGTTTTAATTGAAATTTCTCTTTTAGTTATACTTTATTCCTGACACCTTTTTGATTTTTAATACAATTTTTCTTTCTAATTTTAATTCTACATTAAATTTTATTATTTTCCATTCTATCATAATATTTGTATTTATTTGTTTTAATTCAAAATATTAGAGTATGAAAGATTGAAATGAGCTGGTACATTAATAACAATAGATAATTTTAATTGTTAACAAATTTTTCATTAGCATAAAGAAGGAAAGCATTTTCTTTGAAAGAAGGAAAACACATTTACGAATACTGAAATTTGTATAAATTAATGACGTTTAATGTGGGTTTAGGGTCAAAATATCGAAATTAAAATTTGTAATATAATTCTTCTTCTACAATTGAAAGCTAAAATAATGTAAAACTAAATTGAATAAATAATTAGTACAATCTGTAAAATAAATTTGAAAAAAATAAGTTTATTTGATAATTTTGCAATTTTTCCGAGTCAGTAAATGAAATAAATAACGTAAAGACCACATCTATTGGCACCCATAATGGAAGATAATTTCGTAAATCGAACGGGATTGCGCTATTGACATAATCAATAAAAATAAATTTGTTTTCTTTTAAAATTTTCTATAACATTTATAAATTTATTTAATTTAATTATCACAAAATGTTGAAGAACCCATAAAAGAACTCACTAAAATTTCATAATTATTGACATTGGTGTTTCTCAATTCTCTAAAATTCTTTAAATTTATTAGAGATAACATATACTCCTGCATAGTATTATGTGTCCAATGTTTTAGCTGAGTCTCAAACCACAAAAATGCAACAAATTTAGTAATTGCTAAAATATTTTGAGAGAAATATTGATTGTTTTCATTTGATATTATTTTTCCCACGAATTATTAGAATGTTACTTAAAATTTCCCAAGCTAAACATCCCTAATAATATATGCATTTAATTTATAGTAATAAAACATTGGAATTCAATTAAAATATTTTTGTTTAATTAAATTAATTTCGAAAAATTTTCAAATTTCCATATAGAATCAATTTAAAATAATTTTAAAAACATTTATGTATTTTAAATTTTCGCGGGAAATAATTTTCAATTTTAAACAAAAACAAATTTTTTTTTTTGCATAGGGAAATAATTTCTCATTTCTTGTAATGTACGAATGTTTTGTATACCTATAGATTGTAGAAATGTACGTATATATAATATAAAATTTTTATAAAAATGTGTATAAATAAAACGGGAAATCATTAATTTTCTTTAATTTTTCAACTTTTTGATTTTTTCTTTCTGATATGAGGAAAATTCAAAAGTAATTGTTTTAATGAGTCTTTCGAAAATAATAAGTGAAAAAAAAAATAAAAAAAAGAATATTAATTTGTTGCATGTACAAAAGTACTTTAAATTTTTGTTTTTTGGATATTATATTTAGTACACCTACATAACACTCCCTCCTCTAACACACCGTTTTGGATTATGTGAAATTGAATATGCATCAAGATATACATGGTGTATTGAAATACACATATATGTACATACATGTAAACTCAAATACAAATTTTATAAGAAAATTGTTCAGATAATTTTTTTGAATTATTTTTCATTTTTTCATAGTACTGTTTGTGTTGGCATTGTGGTGGCCTTTTTAGCGAGGGTGAAAAATTTTCTTTTTAGTTTAAGAACATTTCGACATTAATATACAGAATCGAAATTATATGGGGAATATATTCTATATTTTTATGTACATATGTATATTTGTGAATGTTTTGATTAATTTAACACGGTTAATAAATTTTTTAGGTTGATGAAAGAAAGATATTAATTGAATAATTAATGGATGATGATCATTTTTATTTACGATGAAATTTAAATTGTTTTCAATTACAATATTATGAATGAGATTATATTATTGGAAAGTAGCTATATATAGATACATATATGTAGCATATATTTTTGAAAAGAAACAAGGAAAATATATTTAAGGAACAAGGAAATAAATAAATTTACTTTGTTTTAAAAATTTTAATTGAAATATTGAATATAAAATATTATGAAGTAAATAGTATAGAGAATCGCGTATTATAAAAGATTTTTAAAAATAGAATTTAATATAAAAATTATAAATTGCATTTCAATTTGAAAGATGTTGTAAAATGTGTTTTTTATATATTAAATATAGAATCAGTGTAAAAACCATAGTAATAATTTAATTGTAAAAATCACAATAATTTAGTAGTAGGATCACTAGATTTTACTCGTAGTCAATATACAAAAATTGAGAAAGTGATATGCATGCAACTATATGATTTGTTGAACGACTTAGAACGCTTGCTGGCGAGGAGGGCAGCTAATACACCTTTCCTTGGCGTGGACCCCTTTTACGATATCAGACCACATACTCTTCGTTGGGAACTAAGAAAGGAACGAAAGAGAAAGTGGTCGGAGCGCTGTAGAAGTCTTTCGGGGTTGCGGTAGAGCAAGGAGCTTCTAGGAGATTATATCAAGAAGAGGTTTAAGAGGTTTATAGGGTTGGGTAAGAATCTGGTGATGATTCTTATCTTCTCACCTCATTAGGCTGAACCTGGAAAGAGGAGAAACTTGCATATTTTAGCGCACCTTCTGAAGAAGTGTGATGCCCTCGTTCATACGAGAAGGGAAATAATAAGGAGCTTTGCTCTGACGACGGTGGAGTTGAATCGACTTGGTCGCGGTGCACACAAATGTACAAATCCAGAACCCCTGCTTAAAATTCCCATCTTTATTATTGTTTCCTAAATTAAACCTGAGTTAGAACTAAAGAATTTTATTTGTAAAAAAATCAACGAAAAATTTAGCAGAATCTTTTATTTGTCTATAATAAAAGACAACCAAACGGTATAACAGATTCGGAATTATGCTTTTCCTATAATAACCATACAAAATAAGGACTTGAAAATGCGTGGACATCATAAAATTGCCATTTCTTAAATATGCCTTGTGACAGTATTCCAACATTTTATTTCAAAAATATTTAATCTAATTATTTACGGTTATTAAAAACTGGAATTTTATTTCAACAAACTTACTCTAAAGAGAAATTTCTTTTCCTTCCCGCAATTGTCATTATTTCCATTATAATTTTTGTGGCATTCTTTTATTCGTTTCATTTCTTTTAAAAAGAAATGCTAACCCTTTTCGTTTTTTTTCTCTTAAAAAGCATCACCCTTTTTAGAAAAAGAAAAATTAATATTATATTTTTTTTTTGTTTCGAGATGCATCTGAAGGAGTGTCAAATTTATAATCCGCCATTATATCTCAGCTTAACGAAAACAAAGATTATGCATTTGAATTGAAAAATGCATACATGCACAGAACACATACCTATATCGGCTCGTACTTTTTAAAATATAATTGAATTAATGAATGTGAAATTTTTATTGAAAAATCTTTCTTTTTTTTTTGAATAACAGCATATATAGTGTAATGGAAGCTTAAACTTTTACATTTATAAAAATATCATAAATTAAATAAATAATTTTTTTGAAATACCTGAGAAACCGCATTTAAAAATTACTCATAAATACTAACAATCAACTGGTAATTTTCTAAAAATTAACTTAAAAATTGTTTGTATCCTTGAGTTAAGGATGTTTTTACAGTGAAGAAATTTTATTTTTTACATTTTTATGAAGTATTACAGCAATAAATTTTTTTTTGTTTTTTTAAATTTTAAAGGCGTATACTAATTCAAAAAAGAGGTTGAAGGTGAGGTATAGATTATCGGTGTTGGTCACTTTACTATCAATTAATATTAAAATAGTTAATCTCTTGGAATGTTAACTGGCTTAATTTTGCACATGTAGGTATATATTTATGAAAACATAATATTTATTATTATTTATCACTGCATTTGAAATAAAGGACCTTTATTTTAGTAGAATTTTGGCAGCAATTACAAATTTTGAAATAGGGACTAAAATGCAGTTTTGCTACCTGTACAGTAAAATTATTTTTATACGAAAAAAATTGAAATTGGACTTTACGGTTATTTAAAGTTAACATGATTAAAAATTTTCGCAGGATTACTTGGAAATTTATTGGTTTTTTTTTATTATTCAATTAAAATAATAAACAAATTTACTTTAGCGGTCAATTTTCAAACAATATAAAAATATAATTGTTAAGTATAATTGTAATAAAATGTAAAAATTGTGTACTATGCAAATAAGAAAGCAATAAATATGAAAGTAAGGGCAAAAAAAGGAAAGGATTAAATCCTTTTTAGGATTAAAAGTGTTCCTTGAAGACGAAACAGAGGTAAAATTTTTATAACTTTCTTAGGGAGAGATTGTAAAAATATTTTTCAATTTGATTGTAATGAACGTAAAATATGAAACAGTGCCAAAATATGTTTAGGCCTAATGAAGAAAAGAAAAGGATATTATTATTTGTAGGATATTGACAAAAGGTGATATTCGGGTAATGAAAATTTATAAATGTAGCGTACGGTAGCAAGGTAAATTTTTTATTATGTGTGTGTTATAAGATTAATTTTTAAATAGAAAAATATTTTGTAATGAAAATTTTATTAAAAAAATAAACAAAAATTTCGATTATTATTTTTATGGTTTCTGTTTTATTTAAAATTATTAAATGTTTTGCAAGTTCTTTTAGAGATTAAACCTTAAAAATATATAAATATAACAGTTATTAATATTTGCGAGTTATATATTAATATGATCCCGATTGATGTTCGATTAAATATTTTATATAAAAAAAATGTACGGATGCTTGTGAGTGAAAATTTCATTATTTAGATAAATTAAAATTTGTAACATAATGAATGCATTAAATTCATCGCGTGTTTTTGAATCAGATTTAAAACAGGGATTAAATGTAAAAGAGTTGCTAAAGAGACTACAAGTAGCGTTGAAACGGTATTGAATTTAACAGTACCATATACGAGTGTTTGTGTTCTAAATGTGCTGCAATATACTATTGTATTGACGAGTAAATAAAGCTTCCGTATGGAGACAATATTCACTACCAAGCAAGTTCTAAACAATGGAGACTTAAAGTCAATATCGAATGTTTGTTTCTATTTTTTGAATTTTTACTATATCTTTATTTTTGTGTCAGATAGGAACATTTGACTTAATATGATATTGTAAGTTCGGAACAATTTTGGAACAAGTTTTTCCTACAAAAATGCAAAATCATTGCAAATAATTTAATTTTTGGAATCAAATTGCTTTAAAGTTCGAATAGCTTAAATTTTCAACTTTTCATTTTTGAAAAAGGTTAATTTTCTACATGACATAACATCGTATTGTCTGTAATTGCCGCGTATCTGATATCCTTCATCACCATACTTGTTATGATTTTGGAATTATTAAGAAAAATACAGTGCCGCAAAGGTTTTTTGTAGCAAGTATCTTCTTTAATAATTTAAAAAAAATTACAGCCACTCAATTTCATGTCTGTGTTCTGATTTTAATTTCCAAAGCAAATTTGTGGGGTGTTTCCAAAGATTGAGGTCCTGGAGCGAGTCAAGGGGACATAACCGAAAGATTATATGGATGCCAGAGGTTTCTTAAATTAAATTTACAAAGAGAAAGCTACAATGTTATACAAAAAATTAACAATTCCAAGTAGTTTACATACAAAGGAAAGAGCTCCCGTCGCAAATTACAAAAAATCTTATTGAATTTACATAATATTACATTCTTTCCCTATCTCTTTCTCTCTGCTCATTAGTTTGTATACTTATTAATATGACTTAAATTCTTTTAATAAAAAAAATATAATAACTATTTTAATTAACTTTAATTATTATCAAAATATTTAATATTATTTTGAAAATTTGGCATGTCATTTTAATTTTTGATATTCTTTTGATTTAAATATTTACAAATAAAGATAACCACATTTAATCTTTTCAATTAAGTGGATTCGAAAGAGAACAACGGAAAGCTAATCCAAATTTAAAACAAAAATTTTATTCTTATTATTTTCGAAATTTTTTATGATCATTTTTTTAAACTTCCGTTTAATTAAATTAATTTTAATTATTTAAAAAAAATTTAAACTTTCAAAGATAAACCTGCAAAGAAGAGGATTTCGCCGAATTGTAAAATCTACATGTATTAAATTTAAAAATAAATTTTTGGTTTTTTGTTTAAAGGACGCTGTGTGTACTGATCCGCTCTTACGATAATTTATTTGGTGTCAAATTAATTTTAATCATAAACAGCTATTAAACCACACTTTATATAAGCTTTGCGCAAAATTATTTTGAATATTTTTTAATTTTTATGAGAAATGTAAACCCAATTGTATCATAGCAACTTTTACTTTTAAACTTTTCAAAAAAGTGCTTTTTTGAATCAATTACCAAAAATTAGACCGATATGGATTATAAGGCCTATAGATTATTAGACAAATAGGGATCATAATGTAGAATGTAGGATCTAATGTGATTTTATTAAATTTCGATGAATTTAAAATCTGGAAAAATCGATCATGATTTTTGGCACCTACTTTAAAAATGTTTTTAATAAGACTTCACTACTTGCTGGAATTTCTGTAAGAAATTCGACACTACTTTGCAGATTGTACAAGATTTGTACAACCGATGCAACAGTGTACCGTGATCATATGTAAGAACCTATTGTGCGCTTCCTTGAGTGCGCGCCATGTCCTATAACTCACGCCCGAAATCCACCGTCCTGACTAACTCGAGCACCTTGGGAGGCCCGGCAGACTGCAACTCCGCTGCCGTGAGAGCAAATTGCTTCAGTATTTCCCTTCTCCATCCTCCTTACAGAATTTGCAAGTGCCTCCACTTTCCAAGCCCAGTCTGCAGTATGCTAACAAAACCCCGGTGATCTTCAGTTCTCACCTGATTCTAGCCAACCTTTATCTCCAACAGAAGCTTCCATCTCTTACTTTATGGGGTTTTAGAACTTTTTTGTTGTACATACAAAATTTCAGCTATCTAGGATTCCCAAGAAGTACCGTAAAAATTTTAATGATCCTCAGCGAGTTAAATTTCAAATGTTTAATGAGTATGCCACTGGCATCATATCGCGAGAATTTTCATTAGCTGGTGTAATTGAAAACCCAAGTTCTGAGATTTTAAACATACGACGTAATATTCGAATACACTCATTTCCTTGGGCTTTGCCTTCCCTCGGTTTATTTAGGTGTTATAACTGCCATTCACTTAAATTTTTAGTTCCAACGAATTACATTTTAAATAAAGAATTTAATATGTGCGTAATTTTGATGGCGGCATAACCAAACAACAAAAGGTTAATTTTTTTATCAAAATATTTTCGAATTCTTTTTTTTTTTGTTTTTCACAAAAAAGTGACCACAAATAAAATATCGACATAAAAAAATTATTTTTTTTTTAAATCAATCTTTAAGATTACAGTTTACTTTTAGTACATAAAGATTATTCGTACATATTTATAATATTTCTTTTTATTAATTTTATTTCAAAATTAAAGTTCATTAAATAATTTTTATGGCAAAATTATCATTTTCATATTTATTTAATGAGCTCATATTCCATGACATCTGATTCTTTAAGAATTTTTTTTTTTGTGGATTAAGTGCTGATTGTTGACGAATGATGACACTTTAACAGACTTTCATCATAAAAATTTATAAAAGTTTATTAAGATTTAGTTTAAAGGTTATTGCCAAGTTAAAAATTAAGATAAGTTTTGTTATTGCCTTTTTTTAAAAAAGATTTTCTACTTTGTAAGATTGTTGAAATTTCATTCTTTATTGACATTCAAAAGTCAAAAGATTTTAAAATAGAAAATATGATTTTAAACTTATCAATTAAATTTGCTTTTCTCTTTAATAACTAAAAATTTCGCATTGATTCTCATATTAATTGCGCATGATTCAAAAATAAAAACGTACTGTAAATCTTGCTTTAAGCTTGACTTTCATAAATTTTGACTTACTGTGTGCTGTTCTAGTAGTATAATATACATATATGTATATTATGTACGTGAAACTAAAGTTGAGCCCTAACTTTGCCAAAAATGTGTTTTTAAACACATTTACACGGTTTCGTCAATTACAGTTCAAAAGTTTTCAAAAAAAAGTTAAAAAAAAAAAACAAAAATTCTGACATTGACCATCCATCTTTATCTTGAAAACTATTGCTCAAATCAATTACAACACCGAATATAAAAAGCAATGAATCGCCTGTAAAACAAATCACCGATGGTTACTCTAAGCTGCATGCTTCCAAAGGCATAAGCACTTATTCATATGCAGAATAAAACGAGAATATCTGAACACTCCTCACCCATACAATTTTTTACTGGGAATTGATCAACAGATCATCTAAGAAATTATTTGCCATCTTATGCGAAACACCCTGTGTAGAACCCACATATGTACATATATGTAAGTAAAGGTTATCGAAATAATGCGATTGCAGAGTAATAATATTGTTCGTTGCAAATCAATACTCAGAATAAATAGGTGCAATTATTCTATAGTGCAAAGGGTATAAGCACTATAAAAATACTTCATTACATTGTATACTTTATTTACAAAAATATTGTATAAAAGAAAAGAAAAAAAAATTAATTTATGTTAGTTAGACTTCTGATTTTTGTATGTCAATAAATTAAATAAAAATGTCAAATCTGAATTGTTTAATATTCAATTAGTTAGAAAATTTGATTATTTTAAAACAATAAATGAGTAATATAAAAAATTTTTAACCTATTTATTTTTTCTATTCATTCAAAATGCTATAATTAGAAATTTTCAAAATGTTTTTTAAATTATCAAATTCTATGGCCGTAAATTCCAATGAAAATGTCATAACAAAATGATTTTTGATTACTGTTTACAATTTGTAAAGAGTTCAATGTGCTGTACAGTCATAACAGAGATTATATTATGTTATAATATAATGTAAAATATTATAGATGAAAGTAGCCCAAAACAGTGAACAAAGTTAAAAATTAACAAGTAAAAACAATTCAGTCGGTATAAATCGATTAAATTATACCCTGCATGGTTTCATCGTAATTGTATAGCAATTACTCGAACCTGTGATTTTATAGAAAGTTCAAGGATATGTTTAAACTATGACTGGATACACGACTGCCAAGTTTCATGAATTTGACTGTATTATATTATTTTTCCGAATATATAAAATTTGCTTTTAGAGATGTATGACCGCCACCCGAACCGGTGCCGCCATCAGACTAAAATTTTTAGAGCATATGTAGAGTGTAACTAGACACACGCATACAAAATTTCATATTTATACCTTTATTATAAGAAATATTTAAAATAAACTGTTTGAGTTGTATGGCAGCTACCCAAACTCGTATTCTGAATTGGTCCAATTGCAAAAGGATTCGTTCTTGGCACAAAAGAAACAACTTGTGAAAGTTTAGTGTGGATTGAGTTATTCGTTTTTGAGTTATAGTGCGATCGGACAGACGGACATGTTTAACAAATTCACGAAGGTGCGCAGGGTATAAAGAAAATTGTCTGATGCATTTTTAATTTCGATATATAATTTTGAATAAAATATTAAGATGGTGTCTTAGAAAATATGAGCTTGCAAACAAAATATTCAAAGCACACAATCGTAATATTGTCGGTATTACAAAAAATAATGTTCAATAGTAAAATAGGCCTTAGTTAAAAATTGCTGATATTTCAGAACATTAATATAAAAAATTGAATAGAATTTATTTTCACATGTGGTATAATTCTTTTTAAATGGATTCACGTTGTTGTAGGCTCAAATTCGAGTTTACCAACTGAGTTCTTGCTGAAGTTCTATATAGCACTTTTGTTTTATAGAATTTTTTTAAATTTCTTAAATATTGTGTGAATTCTTAATTCTTTCTTTTGACTTCCGTGTTTTTCCTACTATATTTCAATATTTCATCTTAGTATTTTCTGAATTATTATAAGATATTTTAATATTATTTAGATTACAAAATAAAGTATTCTCTATAGTAATGCATTAACATATACCAGAGTGTAGATCTTCGTTAGGCCACTAAAAAACTATCGAAACTGATTAACAATATGGCACTATTGAAACGGCAAATTTAAGATCTTAAAGGCAAATTTGTTTTTTTTTCGATGGCTATATCGAAAGTAGGCTATAACTTTGGCTGTAGACAAAGTAAAACTGGCACTGTGTTAAAGTTACTTTTAACTTGAAATATACTTTACATGTGCTAGGTGGTGCAATAGACTATCTAACAAGCTCATAACGAAAACGTTATAGCACTTTTAGTTTTTAATATGGCAACTATCGAAAACTTTCCAAGATTCAAAAAACGTAACTTGCACTCTATAATTTTGGAAATGGCACTTTTTTGACATAATATGTAGCTGTTACGCTTTGCGAAATAAATTGCGCCCCCTTAATAAATAATTTTTTTCTTTGAAAAAATAAACTTTTTTCTTAAATTTAGAGCTTCTTGGTTGTTCTCTCTAGTAATTTAATGTATATAAAAGAATAAAAGATGCAATGTGAAGACTTTCAATTACATGAACTATATACGTATGTACTCAATTTTGTACATTTTGTACTCTTGTTTAGGGAATATTGACTATTCAGCAATAATTTTTATCATTTGCTTAATTTATTTGAACTGAACATTTAACTTTATGTATTTGACGTTCTAGACTAGTTTATCAATCATAATCTTAATTAAATTTCTTTAAGCTCCAAATTATATTTTTTCAAACGTCAATTTTAATGTAAAATCTAGAGTCCTTGAGAAATAACAATTTTATTACCACTAAATAAGAATTTAGTAACATGTAATTATTCTGAATATGCTGTCTTTGATGTTCAATATAAAATAATTTTGCTTTTGAAATTAGGTTAAATTAACAATTATTTTTTTGGTTTCTTTTTTTTTGGTCTAAATAACAATAGTTCTAATTAACTATTGATAATGATTTCAAATAAAATTTAGTAAAATCTCTATACGTACATGGCTACATTAAGTAATTTTTCTCTTCAATCAATGTCACAATTTTGATTTCATTGCTATTGTTTGGCGGTATACAATAAAATACATATTACAGAATTTAACAGCAACCCCTTGCCACTCATAATATGTATGGTGTGCAATGCTTTCATTGTATTATACATTATGTATATAAAAATCAAAAATTTTTAATATTAAGTCCTTAAAAGATAATAATTTTGTTTTAATAGAGTGCTGTATGACAAAAAAAAAAATTAAGTATAAGAAAAAAAAAACAAAGACGAATTCTATTTATTATCCTTTTGCGTTTTAAACAATAATTCGTTAACTATATAATATAAAAATTAATTCGAAAAAAACAAAAAAAAAATAAATAAATGGAAAAATCATTTGTTCATAATATCCTTTAGAAAATAAAAATGGTATGCGTGTGTGTGTGCGTTTAATATAATTTATGAGTTGACCTCATTTTTTCATTCATTTTTCCTCTTATGTTTTTTTAATGTCATTTGCTAAAAGTATAACTTTATATAATGTATACATGGAATAAAAATAATAGCATCGAAAAAATTTTCCCCCTCCCCCCTTTCTAATCTGTCGTAAGAATTATTTTTTGCATTGTTAGCACAAATTTAAATTTTATTTCCCAGGACATGGGTAATAAAACCGTTAACAACCCATGATAATATGAATATACCATTGTGAACAATTTGTTGATGATATACAATGCACAAAAAAAGGAGAATTTCAATATATATATATACATAATGTATACATTTAATCTTTCTAAATTGTAAGCATGTTAACCTATATATATGTATTTACAAATGTAGTGGTATATGGTGTGGTGGTAAGAGCATGGAATGTGAGTTAAAATTTTCACAGATTTTAAATCTTCCCCTTTAATGCACTATAATATAATTTAATAGGGCTTATCATTCCAATTCTTTTTTTTATATTATCGAATTTTAGATTTTAGAATATTATTATCTATACATAATTTCGTTTGCATATTATTATAACATGTGTTTATGTAAGTATATATAGATAAATAGAAGCAATTAGAAATTATTTAAATAAATTTTACAATGTATACAATTTGTTCTTTAATGCGGTTTATTAACATTTTTCTGCATGCATTTGTCATTAGTATCAATATTAACAGTGAATCTGTATTGAACTAAAAAATGGTTGTAAAAATTGGGTCTCATAAATATTGCTTTAATTGCTAATTAACTTGATGTTCGAAATTCGAAAATTAGAATCGGATTTGAAAAATAATATGTTCAAAATGTTGAAGACGTTGTGAATCTCAATAATTACGTACTATAAATGAATCGACAAAGAATTTGTCGAAAATTAGGTAAAATATCAAAAGGAAACCATCAAATTTAATTTGATTTTAAATTCGTTATCATCAAATTAAATTTGATATTAAATTTGGTATTAAATATATTTCGATAGCTTCAAGAGATATTTTTAAAAGCTGTAGGTAATATTTGTAGCAGTTTCTTGCACAAATGTAGCATACGACACAAAATAAGAATTGATTGTCCCGTTCCTTTTATGAAGAAAAGCCTATTTTAAGAAAATTTTAATTTAGTACCACTAGTATTTTCTTTAGTTATAGCGTTTCAGTACTTTATAAATCTTTGAAGCTTTGAAGGTTAAGCTCCTTCTCAAAACTCAAATTCTATTCAAATTATAAATTGAAATTCTAAATTATAGGAACAGTAATTATTATAATTCTGTTTCAATTATACAAAACATACAAAAATATTTTAAACTGGTTACTCGAAATTCAGTTTTGACTTTGAGACTTCTCATAATGTCTTACATAATGTTTGTATAATAGATCACTGACGAAATTTAACAATATTGCAGTATTCAATATATTTTGTGAATCAAAATAGATTAATACTTTGATATTATAACAAATATTCTGAAGACACTTACTAATTAGTTATTCGCATATAATTAATTGTAAGCTGTGATCTTTTCCTGGCTTTTTGTAGCTTTTTATGTAAGTGAATGAATTCTTAAGTTTTCAAGTTAAACTCTTTGATGAAACAAAAATCCTCTTTTTTTTGTATTTAATTATTTAAGGAATACCTTGAGCAGTGCCTGTAGAAAAATGAATATTAATTTAGTATGCAAGCCTACCAGCTTTCAGCAGAATATGGTATCACTGGAACTACACCATGTTGAAAAGATCGATAAAATCCTTTAAAGAAAATATGGATTTGCACATGAATACCAGTTATATGCATATTATACATGAATATATTTCGGTCTTATGAAATTCGGCAGAAGCAGCACTGTATACGTAATCAACGTTTGCATACCATTTATTTTCTTAAATTAAATATGTCATAAATCAAAAATTATAATCGATGTTTTCCATATATGAGAAAATAACATCTCTATTTTTCTTATTAAATATTCACACATGCATACATGTACATACATACAAGCTATTTACATCACATTCTGTTAAATCTATACTTAAATATAATAGCGTTGCTTTTCTTTTCATTTACTTTACATAGACAAAGCGCTGTATGCATAAATATACTGATTTAATGGGAAAAATAAATTGACAAAAACAAAACAAGAAAAATCATAAAAAATCAGAAAAAAAAAGGAATAATAATAATAATTGCTTCAAATATAAAATAAAATGCTTTGATGATCGTTATAATGACATAACAAGAATATAAAAAAAATATTCCAGGATAAATTTATTATTAGTTTGTATGTGTGGATGTATATTGTATATTATACACATTCAAACACCCTTGTACACATAAATGGCAAAAAACAAGGAAAAAAAATTTTTTCATAAACGACCCACCAACCCAATTCATTTATTTTATGAGTCTTGTTAATCAAGATGGCTGAATAAATATCCTTTTTTTTTTTGGTATACAATATAATAATAATGTGATATAATAGAATGAAGGCAGAGAATCCTTCAGGAAAAAAAAAATCATAAAAATAATTGAGGACAATTTTGTATCCGTTAAATTTTTTCTTATTTTTTTTTTTGTTATTTTTTTTCTCCTCTTCATCTGACTCTTTTTCCAATTTATTTTAATATACCAATTTTATATTTTATATTTCCATTTATGCTTGTTATTTTTTATAACTGCGATATTTTAAAACTTAATGATTTGTAATATAAGTGCTCATAATAAAGAATACACAATGTTTGAATTCAGAAAGAGTGGTTAAATTTTTTTTATATATATGTATTTATTAAAGTATGTGTGTATTTCTTTATAACGCTAATGAAAAATTATACATATATTCAGATTTTTATAGATTTGAATAATATACATAATGTACGTATAGGGTTTAAGAAAGTATGGCCAGTTTTGTTGAAAATAATTTTGATTATAACAAAATTAAAAATTTGTGGAAAATTTGCAGTATAAAATAAAGAAAATTTGATCGGAAACATTTTAAACTTTCAAAATATTGTTTCTAGGGATCAGTTAGTAGAAGTTCAGTGTATGGATTTAGATTTATTTCAAGATAAAACCTTGACATATAAATTTTCATGCAAATCATTTCAGATCCAACATGTAATATTGTTGATATTAAAGACAATTATAATAATTACCTGATTATATTTACGATATATTTGGTAAGAGTTGATCTTTTAGAAATTATGCCTTATTTGCCATATACGATTGTGTCATTAACCATACCTGAACTTTTATAACTCGTTTTCAATTGATGCACGAGTTTAAACAAAGATCAGCTCTTCTAGGCCAAAATTTGATGCTTCTAGACTTGAAATCCTATTCGAAAATGCTCATTTGCAAAATTTGTACTTGCATTATTTTATGTCCAACTACATAAACTTCACTTCAATATACAAAAGTGTTCATTTATTGCCAATAGAAGTTATAAAGCGCTGTAATTTATTTGATTTTGTGGAACTCATTACACATTTTTTTAATTGAATAAGTCAAAATAAATTTTAAAGCATTATCGTACAAGTCAACCGCAGATTGGCAGCCAAGTTCTAAAATACAAGATTTTTCAACTATATAAAACTAAAGTAAAATCGGTATTGTATAAAAACTAGAAATTTGGCCATACTAAAATAACATAAAAACAAGAGGGTAAAACTTATTATTATAAAATGAAAATTTTTCTTTTAGCTCTATTATAATATTTAAGGATAATAAATGACGAGATATGGCGCAGCATCCTTGATTATTATTTTTATTATATCCTTTTTAAATCTTATATATATATATATATATATATATATATATATATGTAAATGTGTGAGAAAAAATTTTCATATAATATTCAATTCGGTTTATGTAGTTGTAATTTATTTTTACCCTATATGCCATTTTTTTTTCTTTAGTTTAAACAATAATTCTGAAACATGCGCTAAAAATTTCTTTTTTGCTTTTGTCTTTTATTTTTTTTATACAAATTTTCATTGTGTATCCTATATTGTATAATACACAAATACAAGAATATATAAAAAGGATTTTGGGTAATTTATTTGGTAATCAGTATAAATGTATTTGTAGCAATAAAGTAATGAAGTCTTTATGGGGTAAAGCTAAAGTTCAGTAATTTTTATAATTTAATTTTTAATGACAAGAAGGAAAAAGAAAATGAAATGAAAACAAAAATAACAAAAAAATAAAATGGGAGCGTTTTATTTCCGATTTTTTTCTTCTCTTATATAATTATGCGTCTTTAAAAGTTTTAAGAATATTTTTAATTTAAATTAAAGTAAAAATTTTTGTATTAATGTATAAGTAAAACTTTTCTAATTATGATCTGATTTAAATAACTAATAGTTTAGTTTTAATTTTTTATGGTTATGGAGAATTTTAGGGTATAATCATTTTGAATATGTGCAAATACACATTCACAATTGTCTAAAAATTACGATGGATTGCAAGACAAAAGAAATATTTGTGTTAAACAATATTTTATTCAAATTAAATTGATTGAAAAAAATTATGTGAAAACTGCTTGAGTTCATTGAACGGGCAGACCTAAAACATCATAATCAGATAATCATAAATTCAGGCCCATTCAGGAGCTGCTGTTGAAATTCAAGGAGGCGCATGAAATAATAAATTTCATTATTTTAATACAATTTTCATTTTAAATTACGTCCAATTTCAAGAAATTGATGGTCCTTTTTTTTCTTTAATAAATTCCAACTTCTAAAAATGTAAATTTTCGATTTTAGATCTTTAAAATGCGACTTTTCTAAGTTTGTTAATAATTTCCCTATATACATCTTCTAATTATGCAAAATAGCCTTCAAGTGAACGAAATATTTTCAGGCATTCATATTGGCAAACGCTGAACGAAAGCAAAAACTGTTTTCTCATACTGAAATTTGAAAATTGTGAAATTTGGAGTTGAATGCCCCTTCGTCATCATCTTTTAGTTCTACAGATCCGGGTGAGCCTTGACCTTGTTCACAATTTTCCGCCAAACTTCACGGTTCTGGGCAGCTTCTCTCCAATCATGAACCCCAATTCTTCTACAATCAGTCTCTATACCACCGAGCCATCTAGATTTAGGCCGGCCTCTGGCCCTTGTGGCCTTGCATCTGGGATTCTTTTCTGCACTCGACGTCCTGGCATTTGAGATGCGTGTCCTGCCCAACTTAGTCTGTGTCCCTTAATATATTTGACGATATTTTTGAAATTAATTAGTCTTCTAGCTCCCGATTTGATTTAATTTCATATTCCCCGTTTTCATTTAATTTTGGACCAAATATTTTTCTGAGCAGTTTTCGTTCAAATATTTTTAACTTTTCCTCGTCCTAACAAGTACAGGTTGAATTAACGTCTTGTACATTCTAATTTTATTGACCCCTCTGATATGCAATAATTAGCATATATTATATGAAGACTCATAGTTTTGCATGTAATTTAGTAATCGAAAGTTAACACTATTATTTTAAGTTTCCTTTTACTTTTTTAAAAGGATTATTATATAACTAAATTTTTAAATTCATCTTACAACTGTGGGACATATCGTTTTATTCTAAAACACAATTTAAGAAACAAAAAAAATTTCTCGTCGCATACATAATTTGAAATACTGTAAAATTGGAAATTAGTATTATGATAAAAAAATTATTTTGCTATCGATATTTCGAAATAATTAAAAATTGCTTAGATTTAAGAAAATTAGCATGTATTTCAATTTATTTTAGTGTATTTCGAACCAGAATCATTGACCTTACTTTCTTTTCGATATTTCAATTTTAATTGACTCATTAATTATTTCGAAGTAATTTAAGACAAAAATTTGGCAAATCAAGTTTTCTATAATTTTTTTTTTGTAGAAATGAATTAACAAATCCAAATGCTAAAGAGCGTTTATACAACAAACATTGCACATAAATTTTGCTTGATTATAGAATCAGTTGAAAAAGCAAATATTTACGGCCATTTACACACACATACGTTGAACTATTTATATTCTAAAATAACTATAATTATTTATAGTTATTTAACTTATAGGGCATAACTTATATTTGGAACTCTAGTTTTGGCGGCGCTTTATCCGAAAATAACACAGTTTGTGAAAGTCGAACAATTTTTGAAAAATAAAATTCAGGTTTTGGATGTGCACAGTTATAAAGTATATTTATTTATTAATCAAAACTACTTGCAAATATTTTAATCTGAATGTAGCACCTTACAGAAATTACAAACACGTAGTCCAATTTGTGTTACGTAATCCGAAAAATTAAGTAAATCCGTTTTTGTTGAGTCATAATTGTTTTATAATTAATGACAACTATAGGTATATTTCTTTTTATATATTATATATTTATTAATTATTATGACAAAATTTTTTTAAAAGTCTAAAAGAAAATAAAAAATAAATAAAATAAAACTTATTTTAGAAAATATATTTAGAATTATTTTGGTTTTCACCTATAATTTAAATACGGTCATAATGTTATATAAAGTAATATAAAATTTTATTCAAATTCATTAAATATATATAATAAGTGATAGGTATACACTTAAAAGCATAATATTTTCTGTAAGATAATTTTCGTATCCGCCCTAATGAAATCAATATAATAGCTTTATAACAAGTACAGATAGATTTATAAATGATATAAGTATATTATATAATTTTGTAAATAATATTGTATATTTATTAGTTAAACATGCACAATATTATTATATATTAATTTTGTAAATATATATATAAACTATTGATAAATTCGAATCTCATTTCTATAATGAATTCATAAACAAAGTTAATTTACTTAAAATCATTTCCATAAACATAATATAAAATACTTATTATATATGTATATATTATTGCGTGTAATTATATATATTTACGACATACATAATTAAACGCACAAAATAATATTTGTCTATATGTATATTGCCTATATACCTATATATCATTATTTCTAATTCTTTTATAATTAAATATCGTATTTATAAATTATTTATATATTTAATTTCATTTAATTTAACTTTAATTATAAAATGTTAAATTAAAAGCTAGCTAGAATTATAAACTAATATATTCTAGTAGAAAATATATATTTACTTACAAATAATTATACATATATACATATATACCTACATATTCTATAAAACTCATATATGTATATAAATAACATAATGTATAACAATAATAATTAATTTTGTAAATACTTAAATATTAAAATTATATATTGAATATTTATACATCCATATGTATATAATAGACATACATATATATGTGCACATAATTATAAAAGAAAATTGTATAAAAGGAAACATATAAAAGTAGAAAATGAGGAAAATGAATAAAAAAAAAGCATAAGTACATTAAATAATAATATACAAAAAAAAAATATTGTATATACTTACCTACATAATATAACAGAAAATTAAGATAAACTGTAAGTATTTATTGTATATTTGTAGAAATTTAACTCAACCCTTGAGGCCAATAGAAGGAGCTTACTTAAGAGAATACAGAAAAAAAACATGATTTGCTTTTATATTTCCAATTTTTTTTTTTAATTTTTTATTTATTTATTTTTTTTTTTGTTTTTGTTGGAAACTCAAATAATGCCGATAATTTAGTTACATTAGGATGTATTTATACAATAAAAATGTACACATTAATTTAAAGAACTAATATATCTCTATATACACTTAACCGAATATACAAAATATACCTACACATATTTAATTATTACTATATAAAAGATATAATTATTATATTGCACAAAATATAAGGTAATTACAGTTGTGTATGTAACTTGAAAATAAAATTTAAGTCCAACCCACCAAAAACAAAACAACCAACTTTTGAACAACAAAAAAAATGGTATAATCATAAGCATAATATTTAAAATATATAAGAGTTTAACGTGGAAATTATTATATAGTAAAACACTATTAAAAAATTAAATTGTTATAATAATATATTTGGCTGTTCTTTAATTATTTTTTCTATTCTTACTACTACATCTAAATAACATGTGTTCACAATTCACTCATATTAAGTGTTCACCATTCTTGAAAAAGAAAAACTGGTTGTGTAAAAAAAAGATGAGGCATCACCTATATTAAAATATAATTGAGCATGATTTTCTACATCAACTATGTTTGTATTGTGAAGAGAGTGAAAAAAAAAATTCTTTACACCTTTTGTATTATATAAATGTGTATGAGGTAGTATTAAACAGTTAAATACGGTGTCTCAATTATTAAGCAATACAACAATATTAAATGTGATTGTATTGGCTAATAATATTAATGATTGTGTTAGTAAACTACATACCGTTAAAACTCTACGGCAATAGTAAAGTTATAAAAAAAATAAGTAGTATACAACAAAAACATAAGTGTTAGTAGTGTAATAATCAAGTTTTTTTTTTCCAACAAGATAATGTGTGGTACGAATCAAAAAACTTGATTCATTCTGATCTCAACGGTCGCTTGAGTCGCTTGTGTGAGTTCTCATTTTTATTGTATTATTGAATTTTTGTTTTTAATTGAATGTGAAGTGTTATACTCGTATAACATATAATAATAATATTGTGAGAAATTTTTTGATAAAAAAAAAATTGTGATTAAATTTATATAAAAAAAAAGAAATCGCAATAAAAATAAACAAAAAAAATAAAGTTGTTTAAAAATGTTTAAACGAAAATTTCATTAATTATTTTGCGTGTTTTATTAAAATAAATTAAAGGGTTAATAAAACTTATGAATTCCCGTTGGTTAATTCATACTTGAAGAATTAAATTTTCTAATAAAATTGTAGAAAAAATTTTTGAATCAATTTAAAACTAATTTAGAAAAAAAAAAAAACGAAATATTAAGTAAATTTTATAAGAAAAGAAAAAATTGTGACAAAAAAAAATTATGAAAAATATAAAAAATGTAAAAATATTAAAAGTTGTTAATCAATCTTAGTTAAATTGAAATATTTAATGAAAAAAAATATTTGAACAAAATAAAAACATCGAGTAAATCTTTTTAAAAATTCTATGTGCATTAAATTTTAAAAGGAAAGAAAAAAGTTGTTAATTTTCAAAGTGTAATTTATGACTAAAATGATTCCGCCGGCTCCAACATCCGCTGTGATGATGCCAACACCGAAACAAAAAATTGGATTTAGTATTGAATCAATTGTTGGCAATGATGCATCACCATCAACCAACTCTTCTGCAACAACAACAACATCACATACAACAACAACTTCACCACCACAAACAAATTTAAATAATTTAACAATGTCACCGACATCACCAACAACACAACTTCATCATCATATAGGGCAACTTCAACAGCTTCATCATCATGCAATACATCAACATCATCATCATCTTAATCATCAAATTCATCAACATCATCAGCATCATCAAACTTCACCTAAGACTGGAGATATGCAACAAACATCAATATCACCAATACCACATCAAAATCAAAGACCACAAGATATACAAGATTTAATAAATCGATTGCAAAATACAGCAAATAATTTAGTTAATAATAATAACAATAGTAATAGCAATAATAATATACAATTTTCATCGTATAGTCCACCTTTGACACAAACAAGATTATCACCAGATGTTCCTCCATTAGCTTTACATTTAAAACGTGAAAGATCTCCACCACCATCATCTCATGGTAATTTAACACCACCAATATCAACATCACCATCGCCATCATCAAATACAACACCGAATCCAATTAATTTAAATTGTAATAATAACAATAATAGCAATAATAATAATAGCAATAATTATCCAAATAGTAGTAATCATTCAATAAATCAATCACCATCTTCATCACCAAATAATTTAAATCATCATCATAGTTTAAGAGATAGTCAATCACCATTATTATCAACATCAACGGCCACAACAACACAACAAAATTCTCCAAATGGTAGTGGTGGCGGTAATGGTATACCATCAGGAACACAACTTCATCCACAATTTGGTGTAATGGGTAAAGGACCAATTGTTGTACCTGGTATGCCAGCTGGTTTAATAAGACCCTTTCCAACGGTAGCAGGTGGGCCACCTCCACCACCATCATCACATCAATCACCAGGTCAACCACCTCAACCTGATATTAAAGCTTTACCACCGTATATTAATTCACCCGATATGGTTCCTCCACAACATCATAATCCACATTTATTAGCTGCAGCACAATTTCAAATGGCTGCTGCTTTACAAGCTGGCCATGTATTAGGAGCCGCAGCAGCTGGTCTGCCACCACATTCACCATTTTTACCAAATCATCCTGCAATACCAAGAGATAGTTATCCATTATATCCATGGTTATTATCAAGACACGGAAGGATATTTCCACATCGTTTCCCAGGAAGTAAGTTAAATTTTTAAATTATAATTGTATATATACATATATACAAGCATATTATATAACAGTAGATTTAAATTTTATCAAAAACAAAAATCATTTCACCGACGGTACTATTTCAAAGGATTATAATATTAATGGCATTCTAATCTTTATGGTGAATATTTCGGTAGTCAAATTTATATTTAAATTATATTTTTTATTATGGGTGCGTCTTCGGTTTAAAAGAAAAATAAAATTTCGTTGAAAATTCCATGAATTCAATGAATAATTTGAAATTATTATTAAATATTGGAAAGGGATTAGTACCACGTTAAAAATATGACGAATTAGAAGGCCGTAAAAGAAATATTTATTATTATTTTCCCTAATTTTATGACATTTAAAAGAAAGTTATAAATTTGGTAGTCAAAATTTAAAAATTAGAGTTGCTTTTTTTTGAACAGGTATTAGGTAAAAACAGCAGGATATGTTTTTGTGAATATGAATTTTATGATGCTGCTAATTAGTTGGTTTTAAAATATTTAAACCGAAATTATGAGAAGTTTGTGTGTATATTTGAAATTATGATCAAATAAAATTTTATTAACGAATTTTGAAACTGATTTTAAAATATTTCTTTAACTTTATTTTTTCAAAGATTAATTGTGCTATTAAAGATTGACACACTCTAATTTTATATTTTTTAATCATTTTGTGTTGTGAAAACTGTTTGGAAATCAAACGAATAAAACCAAAATTTGAAATTCGATATAATGCCGCTGATATTATGCATATTATCTTGAAAATTAATTTTGTAAATTATTTTTTTGTAATGTGAATTTTATTTTTATTTTATTATTACGACCTAAGTCCGAATACCTTAAGAACATGTAAGAAATACCTTAGGTACTTTAAAAATTTTGAAATATTAAATAAGTTTTGATTTAAATTCGCATTCAGAAACGAAACCAATTTTTAAGTAAAGCGTGATGAGCTAATAGAATTTATGCATTTCCATGCAACGTAGAAATTGACAGAATTCTGTAAATGAGTTCTATTTATAACACTTAATGTACATTGTTTCTATGCTGATAAACGTTAGATCAGTAGATACAGTGCTTCAGCGAAATCTTAGATTTTTTACTAATTTTTCAAAATTTGTAACCACTGTCTTTTTGCTTCGTATATGAACAATGTATTTCTGAAAGCTCTGAAGATTTCTGAGAGTTTATAAGTACGAATTTACTTTATTTTTGTGTGCAAATGTCATACAAATAAAATTAATTCACCTTCAAATGACGATAGCAAGATTAAAATTCCAATTTTTTTTAGCTTGTCGCACCATAGAAACGGCTTTTAGCGCGAACGAAACCAAACAAAACAAAATTACTTTATTTTTTTATAACATTCCCGAATTATTCAAGGGTTATTTTAATTAATAAGTATGTTTTCTTTAGAAATTTTAATTGTTCCTGTATTTAAACTTGGTAACCAAGGTATTTTAACGTTTTCTTATTGTTTTGATTAGTGCAAATCGTAACATTATACTCAATATATTAAGTATATTCGACATTAAATTAATGTTTAGTGTCTTGAGCAAATGGATGTGCCAATTATAATTTACACTGTTATACTGTTTATAAAAAATAAAGAAAATTTATACTGTTAATATTTAATATAGGAAAATAGTTTCTGATGAATCAGATATAATGAAAATTATGATGTAAATTATATTACTATTTTGCCTTAGGCCCTTAACAATCATTTTTAAGGAAGCAATATAATTAATACATACTTTTATCTTACAGCTAAAGAATTATAATATATTAAAAACATTGAAGTTAAACTCAAAAAAGCTAGAATACATAGTGGTAGATCAGTTACAATAATGACTAGTTTCACCTTATCTCTAATATAAAGTCTTAAACTACCTACTTCTAATCATTAAATCTTTCAATTTAATTCTAAGCAAATGCATGACGAATAATTAATAAAATACTTTCTTATCGAAGGGTTTAGTAATCTGTTACATAAATATACTGCCTTACAAATTCGAATATAAAACTGTAAGTTGTTGAATAAGAGGGACACTAAAAATATATAAATAGTATTTCACAGATTTAGAATTTACCTTAAAATACAACATAATTTTCACTACTGCAAATGAATTCGACTAAAACAATTTATTTGTATTCTAACACTAATATGTATAACTTACACGTCCATATATATGTATAACGGTTAAATATATGTGTTCTAATATGTGAATTTATTTTAATATAACATTCAATAGACTTCATTATAGGAGCGTAACATAGTAAACAATGAAAAATATTAAAGCATTGTAACATTATATTATTATAAAAGCAACTGTTATACGAATATTTTTTAATTTAATATTATTATATGTTAAATATTTTCAAATTACCTGTTAATTTTTTAAAACTACATATTTTTATTTATAAATTTTTTATTAAAAAATTTTCAAAATTTCATATGCAAATTTTAAAAATACAATGAAATTTTACATTGACAAGTAATAAAAATTTTGATTTTTTATATAAAATCTCCTGTTGCTATGCAAATTTATTTATTTTTATTTTTGTTTGAATAATAATAAAAATAGAATCAACCTAAAACGTGTGCATAATTATTATATTCGGTTATGCGTTTTAAATTCATTGATTTTAAAGATGAAATTTATTATTAGAAAATTTGCCTTGTGAATATTATGTGGGTAAAATTATAAATTATTATTATTTTAACATATTATTTTGACTTCCACATAATTCATTTTATTTTCTTTTTCGGGTTTATATGTACGTATATGAAGTATATTTATTAAAATAATGCCTAACAATAATAAAATGTTGCTAAATCATACAATAAAATTCACTATTGGGGGTACAAATTATAATTTACAATAATATGCTTATATACATATACTTATTAAATTTTGAACATATGTATATGTAT
Source organism: Condylostylus longicornis (assembly GCF_029603195.1). Taxonomy (NCBI): domain Eukaryota; kingdom Metazoa; phylum Arthropoda; class Insecta; order Diptera; family Dolichopodidae; genus Condylostylus; species Condylostylus longicornis. The sequence goes on from NW_026577984.1 coordinate 1,191,671, forward strand.
ATATATATGTATGTATATAATATATCTTAATTTCACATACATAAGTATATAGATTTTGAATATTTTATTTTGAAATTCATTATATTAATTTTAACGACTTCATTAATTTGAATCAAATATTTTTTTTTTGTAACCTTTAAGAGAAATAAAAATAAAAAAAAACAAAACAAAATGATTTTCATTAATTTTTCCAAAAATAAATCATTAAAGCTAGGTCAGAAGTAATAAAATATTAAAAAACAAAAAAAAAATATTATGGTTATTTAGGCAAAAATAATTTATTTTTATTTTTTTTTTTCTAAATTATAATATTAAAAACTTAATAGTACATGCTGTTATACATAAAAATATATAAACAAAAACATGACTTTATCTGTTTGTAGACCTACTTATAAACAATGAAACTTGTATTTTAAAATCCAAAGAACATGAGTCAAACATATTGAGGAGCGTTAGTGTACCATTAAATAAATTGAATTCGGTTAGGTGCCTAAAATTAAAAAGTTCGATTAAAGAGGGTTTCACTGTTTATGTGGTTATTTTAAATAAATTATTTTTTATTGTTTTTTAATCATCTTTAAAAAATGTTTCTTTTTATTTTTCAAAAAAAAAAAAATTTTTTTCTTTTTAAATACTTATGTTTATTATAATTAAAGTTGGGCAAAAAAAAAAAATCATTTCCAATCGCTCTATTAAAATTTTTGAAATAACAAAAAAAAAAAATGTAAAATAATCAAAAAAATTAAATTTTATTACTTCAACCTCTATTAAAAATTATGATTTTATTTTCGAACTTTTAAAATCCGTTTAAAAGTTTATAAAATTTAATAAGTTGTATGGATAACTTTTGCCATAATAAACTCGTAAATATTATGTACATATGTATATGCATATAACGATATGCGTATAGAGCTCCTTTTATATTCTTGCATATACGAACTGTGAGAATGCTGTACATATTTAGCTTTACAGTTTTAAATTTTGAAAGTTGATTTTCACGTTTAAAATGAATTATCTAAAAATATAACGTTTATTATTCCATTTTACTTGTTTTGAATATTTATTATAGCAGTACAAATACGTAACTAACAGTTTGATGTTTTTCTAAAATTTGATGTACGCCCCCAATCATGCAAGAATGCACAATTAATTTGAATAAGTAAATTTTCTAGTTAAATTTACAATTTATGCTCTAAGATAATCAAAAAGATTTTTATTGAGTGTTTGATAGAACAAATAATTGTATGAATAATTAAATTAAAACTGACAAATATTCGATGTTATTGATTTGGTGAGCCAACGATATCATAACGTACCTGTGTACCTTATGATAGCCTTCAAATATAAGGTCAAATCTATTTCAAACTTACGGTTCAATAAGCTATGTTTTCATTAATTCTTCTAATTCGTGGGTCACTCTGTATCACTCTGTACCACACAAAAAAAAAAAAAAATTAAAGAATATTAGGAAATAAATTTTTACAGTTTTGCGTTTTAAAATGTTATTTTTTATATGTATATTTTATGTCTTATTTATTAAATTATATAAATAAATATTAATGATACTAAACATATAAAATTAGGATTAAAATTAAATACTTAACACACGCTTATTCTAAAACGGAAACACGAATATTTTATGAAGCAATTTTAAAATTTGAAAATTATTGAATACGGAATTTAATAAAGAATTAGGAATTCTTAAATATTTTAAGCATTATTCACAAAATTAAAAACTAATTTAGAGTTATTCAGGTTTAAAATAAGCTTTATGGAATTTAATAATCCTTTCAACTCGGATGGCAAATAAATTAAAAAAATTTTACGATTTTCATGTTTATTTCTTTAAAAGATTTTGATATTTAAATGTAATAAAAGTAACGTAAATGTAATGTTAGTCTATGATATATTAGCTTAAGCTTTCTATTTGCTTGAAGATAGGAAGTTACAATATGTTGAATTCTGTAGATGGTTGAAACTGAGGTCAATCAGCTCTATATAGAAATGAAATAATTTCTAATAAAACAAATAAAATAAGGTTTATCAATTTTTATATTTATCAAAAAATGCAATGAAACGCTCCAGCTTCTTTATGATAATAGTCCAAATGGAAAAACTTCTTGCAAGAAATTAAAAGATTTTTTAGAGGATTTTGGGTACTGAAAATTTTTTTATATTTGATTATGTTGAAGAATTGAAATTAGGTTTCAAAGTTCTAAAACAATACAATTTGATCTTGTAAAATCTGTGGTAATCTTTGGTAAACAAAGTAATGCATCAGGAATTGACACAGCAATAGTATTATGCGTTGTTTTTTTTTTGTTCTACAGTTTTAATTTAACTTTTCGAATGTTTTAAAATCTTTCTCTTAATACGCCACTAGGTTATACTAAAATTTTCTTCATATTTAACATTTAAATATAAGAAAGCGTTTTTCATTTATTGAATTATAAGAGGCAACAAATATATGTCCTCATACGAATTTGACTGTATACAGTTGGCCATAATATGGTAAATCAGTTAAATGTCGAAATTTTTAATTATACAATATTTTAATGAATATAGTGAGGCTCGTTGAATTTAGATTATTATATATTAAAATTTTTGAAAACTTACGCAACTTAATCCTCCATTTTATTTCAGAGCTTCATTTGAATTGCTATACAATCCATTTAACTCTAATTAACTATTCTTGAATACAATTTAAATTCAAATTAAAATTAAATGTTCTTAACTATAGCCATTTATAACACAACTAATAAATTGTCGTTAGCAAGGTGTATGTAAAATAAATTAAAAGCTTCATATAACAAAATGCAATTTAGTCGTTTTATTTATCAAAACAAAATACAATAATGTAATATTGTGTGTGTTGAATGTTGAAAATAACACATGCAATACACAAACAATATAAACTAAATTAAATTTTATTAATTTACAAATAGACTCACCTCACTCATGTTATCACATTTTTAATTTAAATTTAATTTTTCTTTTTCAGATTTCTTATTACAACCATTCCGTAAACCAAAACGTATACGTACTGCATTTTCACCATCACAATTATTAAAATTGGAACATGCATTCGAAAGTAATCAATATGTTGTTGGTGCTGAACGTAAAGCATTAGCGCAATCATTAAATTTATCTGAAACACAGGTAAAAGTATGGTTTCAAAATCGTCGTACGAAACATAAGAGAATGCAACAAGAAGATGAAAAAGGTGGTGGTAAAAATTGTGGTGATTCAAGTGATAAATTAAACAGCTGTGACGATTCAGATGATGAACTAATTGACATGGAAATGGATGATTGTCCAAGTGATGATGAATTAGATGCAAGTCATTAGTTTGTGAAAAATGTCAAAAAGAAATGAAACAAAAAAAAAAATAGAAAAGAAAAGGAAAAAATGGGCTTTAGATCCTTTACCTTTTTTTTTTCTAAATAAATAATTTTTTTCCTATTCTTTTTTTTTTCTCTTGGGTCCTATAAACATTTAAATTGAGTTTTTATAAAATTTCAAGTGTTAAAATATGTATGAATGTAATTTAATAGATAAATTTCATTTTGTACATTGTATATATACATATATAGAAATTTGTATTTGTATGTGTAATTAAAATAATATTTTTAAAATTTTTTGTGAATTAGTAAATTTTTATTTTATAATTATTATAAGAGTAGACTGCTATTAATATTTTAAGAAATAACAACTTATTTACAACGATCTGTTATATAAAAATTTGTGACACAAAACAGAAACTATATACCTATTCATATGTGTGCATGTATATGTAATTTTAGGTAATATTTTCTCCCCTATCTCTTTTTCTATTTACATTCATAAAAAATATATGATCCTCGCGAAGTAGATTTCATTCTTATTTTTTCAAAATAAGACTTTTAATAATTTACACACAATCTTTATGATTGATTTGATTATCATTAAGTGTGTATATTTATATAGTATGATGACAGGATATAGATTTATCTGTACTTTTTAATGAGGGTATCAATGTATATTTAAATATTCTTTGAAATAGATTGTCATTTGATATTACAATATCACAGTTTAAAAAAAATCTGAAATATTTCTGCTTTATTAATTTTCTTTAATTTAATTAAAATTTTTAATTTTTATCACTGAACTCAGTGAAGTTATTTCATCATTTAAATCAGTAATTAAAAAATTGTATTATTTAATTTGTACAAGCGTATGTAATAAAGATATTGGCCTATTATTGTTAACCAACTTCTTACACAACTTTTCTATATTAATTTTATAAATAATGAGCGTTTCTGATGAATAAAATAAAAAAAAAATAAATATTTAATCTCGAATATTCATTCCCTACAGAACATTCATATATAAATAGTAATTAAATAATCATAATACAATTAAAAAAAGACAAAATGCAGGAGAGTAACTTTCTATACAAAATTATGCTTTTACAATTTTAACATATTATAATTGCTTAATATATAAATAAAATATAATTAAATGAAATATAAAATAAACTTTAATATTTGTGATAAAAATTATAATTATTAATGTACTATATATACAATTAGAATTTAATATTTTTGTAACTCTGCGTAAAACTTATTAAAAATGAAAAAAATTAAATTCGCATTATAGTAAATTAAGCAAATTCAAGCAAAAAAAAATGTTTGCAAATCAATTGTAATTAAAAATTTTCTCAAAATTAATTTGTATTTGTGCTAAATTTCAAATGATTTTTTCTATATTTTTAATTTGTGATTAAATATTATAATGTTCACATGTTAGACAAATTCCATTATAAAACGTCCAAATTATAAATGTCCACACATAATAAGCGAATTCAAAATTAAGGTAATATTCACGAATTGAACTTTGAAGTTCACAAAATTTAATCAACAATTAATTTTAGTGTTTCAAATAAAAGTTTAGCAATAAATTTTATAATTTTTAATATTTGTTATTCGAACCTCTAAAATTTTTATGTGTAATTTTATATATTTTGGATATTAACGTTAATTAAATTTGTAAAAACAAAAATTCCATGTGTCCTTTGAAAAAATTTTGCTAAAAATTAATGTTTTCAGTTACAGCACTATTCGAGACGCATCCAATTATAAAAACTGAAAACAAATTTTATAATTTTTGAATTTGTTTAATATTTGTGGCAGTGTCTATCAGAAATATTTTTAACTAATTTAATTTAATAAAATTATAAAACTAAAGTCTTACTACGAAATCAATTATACATTGAAACCCATTTGGTTCTTTTTATTTAAATTAGCAATAATTCTAAAATCAGAATCCTAAAATGTTAATTACATCCTGATGTTAATTAATTATTGAATTTAAATAACAGAAATTTATTAAAAAATTAAAACAAATCTAATTTAAATTAATTAATTAAATTTTTTAGATTTAAATTTCGATTAACTTTCATTTAGAAAATTAAGCTACAATTTATATCTTAAAAATAAAAAAAAACAAAAAACAAACAAAAATACTAGAAAAATTTTTCTATACATATTAAAAATTATATTTAAAAAATAAAATAATTATTAATAAAAACACTACAAACTACAAAAAAAATATATAAAATTATTAAATATTTTAATTTGAAATTTATTTTATTAATGTAAAAAAATAAAAAAAAATATTATGGTAGTATATATAGCTAGTTAAGAAAAATATAATAAAACAATAAAAAAAAAAAGAAAAAAAAATAATATTATAATTTTTACAAATAAATTATGTAAATAAATAATAATTAAGTTAAAATTAAATTTAATTATAATAAAAATAAAATAAATAAAATATAAATGGAATAATTATTGAATAATTATGTAAAGAAAAAAAATAATGAAAAATATTGAAACAAGTAACAAAACAAAAAAAAACAAAATTAAAATATAAAATGAAAATATATACCTTATAAAAGTTAATAATAAATCTTTTATTTTAATAATGTTGCTAAATTTTTATATATTACATATAACAATCTTGTTCGCGACCACACGCTCATTCTAGTCTGCTGCAAAATAAGATGTGAAATAAAGTAAGAATTCAACGTCCCTGCCGTACCACGACTTTTTTAACAAGGCGTTGGTGATAAATGATCATATAATAAGAGTAGAGTAAGAGGAAATGTACAATAATATTTTCGAACATGACGAAGCCCGAAATTTATTTAAAATATTCGCAAAAAATAAAGAACTTATAGTTAATTTTGAACGAAAATATCTTTTATACTTGACAGTGTGATAGATAGTGTTTTGACAATACAATAAATTATTGAAGTGAAATTATTTTATTTTGCCGTTTTCTTTATTTCGACGAAAAAAGAGTCTTAAAGAGCACTTTAATGTCAAATTACTCACTATACCAACGTTTATTTTCGTCGCAGTGTCGTTATCACTAAAAAAGGTTTTTTTCGGCAGTTTTTGCTATTGATTAATTGCACTTTAAGGAAAAATAATTTGTAACTAGTCTTATTTTTTACTAGACTCGTCACAATTGTGACAGTCACTAGACGCAAAATGTGATGTGAAAGAAAAAGCGAGACTTAAAATTTTTTAAAAAGAATTGTTTTTAAATAAACTGGTGACAATAAAATATATAAGTAGCAAATAGTAAATTAGAGAAAGAAATAGATAGTTCTATTTAAAATTGAAATTAATGCCGAATAGTTACTTTTATATTTTAATTAATAAAATTACTTAATATTGAACTTAAAATATCTCCATTTTCCCTAAATTTTATTTTTCAAAAGACAAATTAGTGAGACGCACGTCTAGTCAATACTTGCGCAGCGACAAATTTGTTATTCTAGTAGAATAAAGCTGAATTTTTAACTTTTGCTCTATATCCAAAAAAAATGTTTAACGAGTAAAATAAACTTAGAATTCGAATAATTATTATATAAATTTCGAATAACAATAACCAACAAAGCCTTGTTCTCTAAAATAATATTGCATTTCTAAAGTATTAATTCAAAAGACTTTTATTGTAAAGCAAAGAATGAATTAAACAAAAAAGTTGTAATGCCGACGGAAGAAAAACTTTTCAATATTTTTTCATTATAAAAACATTTTTTATACGCGAAACTTCAAGAAAATTAAATATGATTTTATTCTTGAACGTTTATAACGTGTTCAATAAAGCTTTAAAGAATTAAAAATTGTAAAATAATATATGAATTACATTTAAAAGTTAATTAAATAAATTTGCTATTTAAATGAAAAATAAAAACAACAAATAAACGAGAACTTTACAATACAATTAAAATTAAATAGGATTTTGAGTTGAAAAAAAAAATGTCAAAATATAATTTTATATTTAATTAATTTCCAATTTAAAGTTGTTATTTTTCAATAAAAACGTGATAAATAAAATAAAAAAATGATAAAATCATTAAAAGTTAAAATCAAATTATTATAAAATTATATGAACCATGACTGACATTTCTATAAAATGAATAAAAATTCAATAAACGTTACAATGGGAGAAAAAATCAACAAGCGAAATGACTGTATTTTACCCTTAACTGTATCGTTATTTTTCGAAAAAACAACAACAATTTCATTATAGAAAGTTAATAAATGTTGAGAAATAATAATAATAACAAAAAAAAAAGAATAATATAAAACACTGAACTGCCATTTTTATTTTAAAATATAATAATATCCTACATAAAAATAATTATCGTGAATTAACATCATTTTAAAAAACCCATTTATCCATAATTACTAGTCACTTAACCAAATTCATTATTTCCGAAATCAATTATAACGAATAATTTCTGATTTTTTCTTATGGTTTTCTATTTTTTATTTCGTTTTCAATTCTTTTCTAAACAACTGATGTTTGAATATATTCGCATTTATCATGGTGCGTTTTTTATAATTAAAGGTTACCAAATTTCCACATTTGATTTTTTAAATAATAGATATTTGCAATATTTACAAAATAATTAATAAAATGTATAAAAATTGGAGCGGCCCAGATTACTTCAGGAAAGTTTGAACAAAATTAATACATTTTATTCACAACAGGCAATTATGTAGCAGTCCAGATTAAATGATGCTTAAGAAAATTTGGTAGACTTTATAAGTCAACTATACAAAGGTTGGATGAATTCGGCCGAGGAGCGGTCGTACCTGATTTAATGTAATAATGTATGCACTTTCTGGTTGCGTATATTAATCGCCTGTTCATTAGTCGAATTGTAATTCTTATCATACTATAACGTTTATTTTACAATTATTTTACAATGTTGAGTAATCTATATTTCAACGATTGTACTTAATACAAAATACAAATTCAGGTTAAGTTCAACTGCATATATCAATTCAACTTAATTTGTATATGTAAATGAAGTTAATTAAAGTCACAGAAATTTAAAGACTTCATAACATACTCTTACGAATTATTTAGAAATTGGAGATATGTAAGTACAAGTTTTCATTTCTGTGACATTGAGAATCGTGGAGCCGTCCTGTCGTAGTTCTGTTTACACTGGTGCGCGCAGTGCAGCAACAACTGTAAATTTAATCTTCATATTTTGCTTATAATAACGTCTCTGCATCGGCAAATGTTCAATTGTCACATGTCACATCACGTCATTTAAATCGGTATATATATACAATATAATTATATTGACACTTCGTGCTCGCTCTCCAAGTGTCAGAATAATGTTAACAGTTAAATATACTGGCAGCATTGCTGCGCTTATATAATATAAATAGATAATAAAATCTAAATAATCCTCGTTCGGTAACCTTAAAATATTTTTTAAGCTTTGTTTAGGAATAATAAAACGAAAACCTACAAAATTTGTTAGATACTCTATATATGTATGTATGTATGAGTTACAACGTTTAAGATAAAAATAATATAATTTAAAAACATTTTGATCTAAATTAATGGTAATTTTCTAAAAATGAGAAAAAAAACAACAAGATGAAACTGAATTTTTATACACATATTAACAATCATATTCATTTATATATGGTGTTCGTGTACATCGCCATACACACGGCATTTATACTACCTATAAATGATTGGTAGACATGAGTAGTTTTTGTGACCAAACCTTTATTGTGAGACTTTTCCAACTTATACATTGTTATATTTTTGTAGTAATTTCACCTCTCTCTTTTACAAAAAAAAACTTAATCAGTAAACATGTCTTGTATATTAAATGGTTGAAACTCAATATCAGTTTCAAAAATTTTGCTCCACATATTTTTTTTTCTGTTGTTGAGTCTTTTATCCACTCACATATTATTATATTATTTGTATACACATGGGTGTATTTTGAAAAATGATATTTTACCAAACTTATGTTAATAATTTTTTTCTTTTAAATTGAATTGACAATTATAGGAACTATAATAAATAATTTTCATTAATTATTTAAAAAAAAAAATATATTCAAAACAATCTTCAAATTGAAAGTGTGAAAAATGATAAAGTTGCAAAAAGCAGAAAAATTAGAAAGTTCAAGGTAAATCGAACTTTCACATAATTGATGCTGTTTTTAAGATTGGCTTTTCCTGTTATTTTTATCTAACAAATTTTTTTTAGATTTTGTCATTATAAAATGGCAAATTAGAATGCTAATTACTAATAATGATTACAAGTAATGATCTAAAATACAGATTGAACACAGTTAGAAGCATGGTGGTACGTTTCACTTCTTTAAAACGAAGTCTGCAACGTCTACGTGAAATAAAATTGCGTGGAGAAACCATTGAACTGAGGAAGAAGGCCGAATTTTTGGTTTAACATTTTGACAAGGGGTTTTTGGTGGAAGAAACAAGAGTAGATAGTCATGGTAAGGGTTAGCAGGACCACCATGATATGCAGGGCTGCTGCGGAAAAGTCTTCTGAATGTCGCTCTTTGCTATGAGGTGGATGTATAACATAGAAACGGGACCAACATTCGGGGCGGAAGAACTACGCTTAAAAATACAAAAAGAAACTACAACGCATGTGTATTATCCTTGAACCTTGGCATAGGTGTGTATTACGGGCCAAAGAACCAAGACACCCTCATCTGGAGGATTCCACTATTGTGCCTTCCGATTATTTTGATCAAGGATGCCGAAGAACCTAAGCAAATTGGGAAAATAATTATTTTTGTAGTAAGACGTTCAAAGTGCAAATTTACATAATGTCTTCTATAATTTTTCTCATTGGTTTTCGCGACAGTACTTTTGAGCTCACCAACCTGTATATTACTGACATATTATTCATTTCCAAAGCAACTTTCTTAATTCTCATACATACCTATATAGATATTACAATCGTGTATTACTATTTATAATGTTTCTGAATTATATAAAGTTTCATTTACATAACATCCGTCTACATAATATTTATAATGTTAACGTTATTTTAGTACAATATGTTTGTATAATTTTAGAAATTTATCAAATACTTTGATCACTATGTATACATTTTTTAGACCTACAATACAATTATTATTATTTTATATGCTTTAATATGCGAGTAATAAAAAAAATAATTTAATTTATTTACCATTTAAAAGTTAAAGATCAGAGTATATTAATGTCTTATTTTGCTTTTGAAAAAAAAAATAAATAAAATCAACTTCACGCTGAAAAATAAAAGAGTTCAAGTAATTCAATCAACCATTAAAAGCGGATACATACGTCTTCATTTCAAAGGCAGAAAAAGCAAGAAATTTAGAGAAAACAAGAAATGAAAAAAAACTAACAATTAAGATCTAATCAGCATTTTTAAGGTATTAAGGTAGGCAGGCATACGATATTATACTTGAAAATTACGACATAATTTAAAATTTTGAAGTATAATTCAGAAGATGGTAAATTTGTAGAAACACAAATATTCTACAATTGGAAAAAATACAACTTCCAATTTTGTTTCCGTATTAGCTAGAAGATTTATTTGTAATTTTATATAGAATTAACTTCCAAATTATTCTTTGAAGGTCTAAGATTTTTTGCCTACTAAGTTACTAAACCATACTAAACGTTTTGGTAATTTTTTATAATTTTTGAAATAGGAATAAAAAACTGTTCTAAACTGTGTTAAACTGTTTTTCTAGATGGAAAGCCGATTCTATAAGGTCAATTTATACTTCGAAAGTAAACTTTCGAGTTTTTACTCTAAATGGTTTTTTAAAAATTAGTCAAGATTGAGCGGCAATACGTTCAGTTTCAGAAATAGTTGACATTTTTAACTGTAAAAAAAATTAAAGTTTAATGTTGAAACTAAAACACAAACCAATACAAACTGAAAGGAATTTTTAATAAAAAAATTTCAAACTAACTACTTAATAACTTATGATTTTGGTCGCTATTGATTAACATTGGATTCACTTAAATATTCATGCCTCATGTACTGATATAGCCATATTCACAGATGATAAAGTGGTACTATTTCTCTTTCTGGAACCAATACGAGCCCCCTATTATTATAGTGTATTATTATATTGTATTAATGTTGTAATATTTGCGGTCGATAAAGGTTAAAAGTACGGGTCATGTGCTCTTATGAGAGGATAATAAAAAAAGTATAAATTATTGGAGTTCTTTAAATTATGTGATTAAGTCCTGCTACCATATTAATTTATTACCTTAATAAATTAATATGGTAGCAGGATTTTGAATTTCTGTAAAATTAACTCAAATCTCATTTTTGATTAAATTAAAACCTAATTTCAAAAATTCAATTAAATAAATTTGAATAAAAATCAAACTAACATTTGATAGGGTTAAAAGTAACAAAAGTTTTCAAGCCTTGGTTATTTGCAAACCATATGATATTAAGCTTTGCAAATAAATAAAATTTCTTAAATTATTATTAATAAAATCAAATTTATTTGTTTTGTGTTTAGATATTAATATACATACACACATACATGCAAACTTAAATACTTGAATGTGCGCTAACCATATTTTATGTTACTTTGAAATATATCTTGTGTTAAATAAATTGATAATATTATTTAAAGGCATTTAAAGTTAAAATTATGCATAAAGATCTTGTACCCAGAAAACAAAATATTTTTAACCCACATTATTGTGATAGCGATTTAAAAATATAGTAAATTATAAGAATGTCATTCATGTCGTTTAACAGTGCGATTAAAATGTGATTAATATTTAGGTATCAACGTTTCAATAAAAGCTTTAAAAATGGATTGGACATAATTTAGAAAATAAAATGTATTGTGCTAAATTTAGTCATAAAACTTAGAAAAAATAACGCTAATAGTTTGATTTATAGTTCATTTATTGAAAATGTTTTGTCTTTTTATTGAAATTTTTGTTACGTAAATACTGGTACCTTATTTAGTAGATTAAAAAGTACTGTTTTTACACTTGAGTGTGTGATCAGATGAAGACCATTAGGCGAATGTGAGTTAATTTTTGTGACGATATACAAAACATATTCCCTCTTTACAGATCGCATTCAATTCAATACAAGAGAGGTGAAGTCATGGCACCAAATTTCACATGTTGGGTCTACAGCAGAAGTGTGTTTTTCCACACTAGGGATCAGTTAATAAGCTATATTTAGAAAGATGTCCTTAAGTTTGTGTGTCAGTCTCTCAAGTTCGGCTGAACCGATTTTCACGACAATTTATATCCGAATTTTTATTGAATTGATATACCAGTTTTACCACCAAGATCAAATCGTCGACTTTTGTGGTATGTCAGTTCTCTGTAACTGTTATCTTTACTACGAACCGATATTATGTTTTCAATTGTATTTAAAAAAGTAATGGGCATATTTTTCTGAAATTTTATATATGGATCTAACAGTACAAGAAACTACCTAACCTTTGGAAGAAATCAGGTGTCAACAACGTGGTGTTTACCAAATTTACAATTTTGGGCATATAAAAAGTGGCTGTTTTTACATTTTCTACCATACCTAAGGACTTACTGATTTGAAATTTTGTTGAAATTTAACATTTTATGTTCAATTTGCTACCGCTGGTTACACTGACGAACTCTTCAGAGAATTCGGATGGCATAAAGCGAAACTCTACTAAGAACTAAATTTACATTTCTTTCACTAGTTAACTAAAAGCTTACTAGAATCCTTAAATTTTGAAAGAAATATTTAGAGGGCTTTTTCATAATCTTACGAATTGCTTTCGCTAAACTACACAATATATCTTGCGGTCGGCTATGTGCTGACCACATCAGATTTTTCAACTTAATCTTACTTCAACTGAAGTCTTAAAAATTTTCACTTTTGATTTAAATAATTTTTACAAGTCAATTACTTTTATTTTAAAATTTATTCTAATTAAAATTTTAACAATTGTTCCCATACTTTTTCTGTATTTTTCGTAAATTTTATACAAATGCATAACCTCAAATTCAATCTTCTATATATATATGTATATGGTTAATTAATACTTTTTCTGTCTAATTTCTTAATTATTTTGTAATACTCCAAAATTTGTTCTACAAATTTCAATATTTGAAGACAGAATTGGAATCCATTTCAAAAGAGATTCGAGTACAAAAACTAAAATGTAAATAATCTAAAAATTATTTGATGAACAAATAATAGCCTTTTTGTATCCAATTATGTTATTAAGATAATTTCAGATAAAATTAAAAACTATCAAATTCCCGATAAACAAAAAAAAAATTTGGAAATCAAACAAAAGAAAAATAATCCAACGCCTGCGGTTTAAATCCTTAATGGAAACATCATGCGTCAATAAATTTATTTACTTAAACACTGTTTACCAAAATAACAAATTTTACTTTTATACAACTTTTTTTTTTTTGTTTTTTTTTTTTTTGTTTTTTTCGTTTTGTATTATCCTTTACATAAATTTGAAAGAAAATCAGTATGTTTTTATTTCTTTTGAGAAAAAATTTTTTTATAGGCTGCTATAAAAACAACAGGATAATAAAAATATCCTCTTTCTTTTTTATTTTTTGTTTTTATTTTTTTGTTTAATATTTCATTCTCATGTAAAATATATAATTTTAATATATGTGTACACCTTTCAACTATAAGAAGAAGATATGAAAAAAAAAAATTATAATTTTATTATTGTTATTTTCTTAACAAGGATAATACTAGGATAAGTTAATTTATCTACCTAGAATTAATCTTGTTAACAATAAAATAACTAATTGATCCTTTTCATTTATAATGCATATATAAAAAGTATAATAATTTTGAAATTGGATATTTAAAAAATCCTTAAGAAAAACAAAGTCAAATGAAT